>NC_083630.1:16611611-16974111 GCF_963584025.1 Labrus mixtus | reverse complement strand
GCCACGTTTACAGATTGAGTACGACCCGACGCCGATGTCCTCTTTGATCTCGTAGGCGTCTGAGAACTGGGATGTGCTTCTGTGCAGCTGCTACATGCAAAGACACAAATGTCAACACAAACATTACTATACAAACTATAGATCGACAGATTAAGACAGTTCTGGATGCATCACATTGCTTTTTTGATGCTTGAAAGTGGACATTTATTTTTTAACTATTCTGTGCTCACTTTATAACCCGTAGAAATGTAGAAACGTGCTCACCAGGAAATGTCCTCATATGCTTATATTTCAGATGAGATTCTGTGTGCGATCTGCAACATCGCAGTGACGACGCTCTGCCATCATTATGTCTTTGTAATTTATAGCAATTCTGCCACGGTTTAATATTGGCGTTCCAATCTCTGAATTCACATTGCACTTCGGCATTGCAGAATCATGACATGTGGAGAAACAGCAGGAGCGCCACATAAACACACCACTCAGACATGCACAGCACACACACAGCGCTGCTCTCCCCCGCTGTCTCAGCATGATGCCTTCTTGCTCCTGTAATGCCTCTGTTACTACCTCTGATGGCGGTACAGAGTTTGGATCACTATGTCCCCAATTACATCTCCGTGAAATTCATAGTGAAAGTCGGACTCCACGGCCGTGTAAACATCGCTCCTTGAAACAGCAGTCTGAATAGGACTACACTATATTCATCCTCCTTAAATTCACTTTTTACAACAGGTCAAAGGAAAGGATGAGTCCAATCAATAATGTGTACAAATGCTAAGGCTAATATCAAAATATATTAAGAAATATGCATTTGCACGATGTACACCTTTCACTTAAGGACAGAAAGAAAAGACCAATCACGATAGTTTGTATGAAATTTTGAAATAAACGAAGAAAATTACCAAGTGACAAAATTTTTATTTTGAACTGTGCATGTTTTAAGTGTGTGTGTGTGTGTGTACCTGTACAATAGCATTGGGTAGTGGTTGTATGTCCTCTTCTGTTATCGCCACAAAGCTGAATCCTCTGAACAGCTGATGGGCGTTGGCACTGGGAGGAACCCCCGGAGAGTCTGACAAACAAACAGAACACATTTAGATCCAGAGCGCTCAGGAGAACTGTAGATTTTATTCAGAATGTACCAGGAGGAAGAGGGGGAGGAGGTGGTGACAGTCTGTACCTCTGGGTGTTTTAGCTGTGAACTCTGGATCAAAATAGAGAGTGTCGTCAGGTCGTCCTGCAGCCGGTTTGAAGGGAGGGGGGATCTCTCTGCGGAACAGTTTCTGCACAGAGGAGGAGGACATGTTAGAAGACCAAGACACAAAGTCAAGGAAAGAATAATTAAATTAATGTTAATATTTGGTTTAAAAGTGATAAAAATGGAGACACTGACATTCCAGTCGATGGTGCTGAAGAACTGATGCCTCTTGATCTCCTCCACACCGTCTGGTCCGGCTCCTGCAAACAAAAAGGAGGAATTAGCGGGTTTGCTGGTCAAAAACTTAAAAATTGATGCTTTAAAACAGCAGTCCACAAACACATGAGTGATGTCATGTTGGCTACGTTCTTAATTTTTTGTAAAGACACTACAAAACCAATTTGTTCCAGCTCAGAAAGTAGGATACAGTAAGAAGACTATTCATGCGTAATACCGGTACTTGTTTTTCTCTTTGCACCATTTTAGACTAAATGGAATCTGTAAATATCACTGAACTGCTACTCTTTTTTTTGTACTGTTGTAACTGATTTTTCACAAAATTTGTTAAAAATAAGTTGTACCTAATCTGTTAGCAGGGTTGCGTTTGAAAAGGTTCCTGAGGAGACTCTGAGCTTCTGAACTTAAAAACTGAGGCATTCCCAACTTCGCCCTGCAAAAAAAACACACACACAGAGTTAATTTAATATCAAAATTGAGCTTTTATTAAACCCACAAAATATCTGCATGATGTCCATATTGTGTATCCAAACTGAGAGAATCTGAAAGAGTAGACGACAGCATGCTCCACACACACAGGAAGCACAATCAGCAGTCTGCTGAGCTGACTCAGCATTATTTGACAGACAGACACTGAGAGTGAAAGAGAGACCACACAGGAAACAGGACGGGTTAATATTTCTTGTAAACATTTTTTTTTTTAAATTCATTCCAACACGATTCTTTCCCTCACTTCCTCCCACCTTATCCTTTCTCACCCTCTCCTCTCTGTTAGAAACTGCCATCAAAAAAGCACTTGAGTCCATTTCTCTTATCTGTCCTCTGCTCTGACCATCCTTTAGTGCTGCACTTTATCTCCTCTCGTATAAATCCTTCACCTTCCCCTGAGCTGACTGAGGATGGAGGGAGGGAGGAGAGTCTCTCTGTCTCCTCTTGGCAGAACATTTAGCTGTAATAACAGTTCTTAGGAGGTGATTGGACATGAGCGTAAAGACAGTATGAAGAGTCTCACTTGAGGATCATGGTCATCGTCTCTTTCCGGTCTTTGCCTTGAAACGGCAGCGTTCCCGTCAGCATCTCGAACTGAGAGAAAGAAAACAGTCATCATAAGTGCAACTGATAAAATATTTGTTGAAATGTTCTTATGTGAAAGCCTATCATTGTTACATTTACTGTGAAACATGTTCACATCTTTACATTACATACATGTACGACCACAGCTCCTATAGCATTGATCCACAGCACAGCCCCATTAAGATGATTTATAGTATTTCTTCAGATTATTTTAGATTTAGTTTTAAGTAGGACTGCATGATAAATCACCTGATAAATCAACCAATAACCATCACAACTGCAATGTGTGTACATGCAAAAGTCACATCCTGGGACGTGCCATGTCAAGCAGATGACCTGAGACACGTCATGATGCCACTTTTTTGGTTCTTAATGCAAAACAAAAAAATCCCCAGTTCTTTGTTTTCTGTTGTTTGCCTTTCTGCCTTTATTAAATACGAGAGCACCACTTAAATAGATCTTCACTGGGGGGGCTTCGTAACGCATTATAATCAGAGAAAGAAAATAAATCGCAATGTCAGTTTTTCCAATATTGTGCAGCTCTAAAGCAAACTGTGTTTCAACCGTCTGCTCTGAACACAAACAGCAGGAACAGCTTGGAAACATTCCCTCCCTGAATCTTGTTAACTAGCAGTGTTAGCAAATCAATGAGCAGCGTTTTTCTCACCATGAGTACCCCGTATGACCACCAGTCGGCGCTGTGCGTGTGTCCTCTTCTGTTCACCACCTCAGGAGCCATGTACTCCACCGTCCCACAGAAGGAGTATGCCTTATTCTCGTGGTCTATTGACTCCTTACTGAGGCCAAAGTCTGAACATAAGCACACACACACAGAAATCAGCGATAAAGGAGTTATGAGCCGCAGCTTGAGATGGGAACACACAGACAGTAACACATGCACACAAACACATAGTAGAAAAGGCAGGTGTAATATTACGCACCAGTCAGCTTGATGTGTCCTTCCTCATCGAGCAGGATGCTGAAAAGGATTAAATGTCTTCAGGCAAATATTCATAATGCACCATAACTGTGTGTGTGTGTGTGTGCGTCGGTGTGTGTGTGTGTGCGTCGGTGTGTGTGTGTGTGTGGACAATTGTGTACCTATCTAACAAAGGACTTTGTTCTGATACAAACTCACTAACGGGGGAACAAACCAGGACATATTGGAAGTCATGCTTTTAAATCATGTCCAAAACCATCTGATGATTTTTTTTACTGTAGCCATACTGAGACCAACAAGTCTCAAGATGTTAAATTGAAACAAATGGATATCAGTGAGATCATTTCTTCTCAGTATGTTTTATTGCTTTTTTTTATACGTTCCAAAGACCTTCAAAATTGTTTCTTCCCAAAATATTAACCTGACCAATTTCTACAAGTACTTGACGTCGTACATATTTTTCTGTATAGACGTTTTTTAATGCACTTAGGAAGATGTTTTTGTTGACGTATGTTATGGCAATAAGTTCCATCCTGTTGATTGTATAGGCTTGTGACATTGGTGTGTGTTTGTGTGCGAGTGTGTGTGTTCATACTTCTCTGGCTTGAGGTCTCTGTAAATGATGCCCAGGCTGTGAAGGTGATCAAGGGCGAGAGCAAGTTCTGCCAGGTAAAACTTCACGTCTTCCTCTGTGAACATCACCTACAACACACAAAAGGTTTATTCTTTTAAAGAATATAAAGAATTGTGGATTTTGGGGCGCAGATGGCCTTGCGGTTAGGTCATGTCCCATGTACGCAAGGGTTCTAGTTCGACCTGTTGCTCTTTTCTGCCATATCATTCCCCATTCTATGTCCCGATTTCTTACTCTATCAAATGTCCTATCAAATAAAGGCAAATGGACAAAAAGAAACCCTAGAAAAAATCTTTAAAGCATATTTTTTTATTTTAAATTGCTGAATATATATATATATTTTTTTATCTGGTGTTCTATCTTTATTTCATTATGTTTTGATTCTTTAATCAAGCTGTTTGCAAGCATTTTGTGACAGTTTTCTGGAAAAGATGCTATTTGAATAAACTGGTCTTTTCTGTTTTAGTATGTGTTTCACACAAGACCAAAAAAAATACAAAGAATATCAATAAATAAATAAAAACACGTGTGTAGATATGGTAGAATCCTGTAGAAAACATAATGCAGCCACTTCCACCTTTTTACGCCCCTGTGACCCTCCCGTCCGACAGGCATCGTGTCCCCCTGTGAGGTGTATGTGTGAACAACCAGATCAGGAGGATTTCAGGAAAGGTCCTCCTGAAATTCTGTAGAAAGTCTCAAGAGTGCGTACATATGAAAACGACTTAGGAGAGGGGGGGGGGGGGGGGGGGGGGGGGGATGTGTTACCTCCTTAGAGAGACGAGTGAACAGATCTCCTCCTCTGAGGAAGTCCAGGATTAGGTAGAGCTTTCCCTCCGTCTGAAAGGCTGAAGGAAGGAGGAGGGAGACAGGGAGAGAAAGTTTGAAATGTTTAATAAAGTCTAAGACACTCACTGCTTGTTGAATACTTTCCACTGGGAGATCTGTTGCCTGCTAAAAGAGGAATAATGCGCAATGATTGGCTCCTGTGTTGGTGACTCATCACATGAGGTCTGTTATTGGTTGACTCACCATAGTGCAGTTTGACAATGAAGGGATGGTTGACCTCCACCAGGATGTCTCTCTCCATCTTTGTCCTGACTCTGTCACGCACTGAAAACACACAGAGTGGAGAAACACATAAATCACCAGATAGAGCTCTTAGGGAACAGCCAAAATAAAACAGACTCCCTTATTTGGTCTCTATTTTGGCCGAAGAGACTCTCAGATGGCAGCTGATGAGTAACAGCATATCAGGGAGAGAGAAAATAAATCACGAGCAAGCAATTTGAAAAAAAAGGGAAATGGTCAGAATGAAAGAACTGTTTAGTCAGAGAGGAGAGAAAAAAGACGAAAAACAAAAGAGTTTGTTGTATTTTTTCTCCAGCCGATGGAGTTTGAATAAAATTGACCTTTACTTCAAGAATTTGTTTGTTCCTCTCTTGGTACACCTCTTTAGCTCTTTGTAGCTCTGTTCACTCTCATGTTAAGGTGTGAAATTCCATGTTGGGTGATGACAACTGAGCAAACGCACTCTGAATCATCTTGTGAAACAATTTCCTCCCTGATAAATACATATAACTTCATCATTAAAAATATATTTGTCTGACAAATCCTTGATTTAAACTTTAAGGGAGCTGAGATCATAACATAAAAAGAAAAACATCAATTAGTCTGTGACAGATGCATCTAGTAATTCATTGTAAATGGAATAAAGCAACAATCCCAAGCTTGTGTCTTAAAACATAAATCAAAAATGTATTTTGGTACACATTTGAGCTGTGAGATATTGATGTCTGAAACTTAGGTTGTGGTTGCTGCCAGCACACAAAAACACCCTTAATGGACAAAGGCTCTAAGAGTTTCTGGACATCAATCAATACAGGTGAGAGCAGGAGTACAGTCCGTAAGTCAGTGCAGCAGTCTGGCTCACCGTTTTGTTTTTCTAAACAACTATTGAGAGTTATGGCACAGAGGAAGAAGATATTTCAAGCTAAAAAAAAAAAACTAGTTTGTAGATGAAATCTTTTTTGTTTTTCGCCTTTTCGTTTGGATTTGTCTACAATAGAAATATATACATTTGATTCTTCAATATAAAGGAACTTTGTGTTTCTTTTCCTTTCAGCTGCTTTCAGCTACCTTTCAATGTTGCTTTCTTCAGGACCTTCATGGCGTAAAGCTGACCCGCATCTGGACCTGTGATCTTCCTCACCAGAAACACCTGCAAACACACAATACAAAGAAAATGATGGTGAAAAATTAAGTCAACTTTGTATGTAGTATGTGTGAAGAGTGTAATGAATTGTTGGATTGCTAATGGGTCCTGACACTGCAGGGTATTAGTGTGTAAGTGTGTATTTTTCATCTTGATTTGGTAAATATATTTTGTACTCTTTAATTTTGTTTTCATGTGTTTGTGTCTTAGAGTTTGTTTGTTTGGGTTTGCATATTTTTCTAGGTCATAATTATGTAGATCAACACACACACACACACACACACACACACACACACACACACACACACACACACACACACACACACACTTATACAAAGCTCAAGCGTGTCACTAATTGTTCATTCATAAAGAAGATGATACTGAGCGAATGTGTGAAGAGCCCTCAGTCGGCCGTATCCATAGCAACGGGCTCTTAAACACAGCCACGAGGGAAACATTTCAGGGATTTGAGTGGAAATGAAACCCACACTTGTGCACACACTCAAGCCTACTCACAGAACTGAATAGTATTTAAAAAAAAACACACACACACACACGTACACACACACACCTTGCCGAAGGAGCCCTGTCCCAGGACTTTGCGGAGCTCGAACTGTCGTGGGTCAGCTTTCTCTGATCCCTCCTTCACGTGGTTCGTGATGTTGATCTCCTTGATTGGCACGTCATCCTGAAACACAAAAACAAAACACCCTAACTTAATTATCTCCTACATGAAAGAAGTTATAATTATAACACAATCTGTTTGTTAGGCAGCAGGATTAAGAAAAAACTGTGGGTCCAGTATTTCAGCTATTTCAGCCTCAGAATTTTGCTAAATCAACTCAGATTACGGCCCTTTGTGTGAATATTTTCATATATTATATATATATATATATATTTTTTTTTTATTTATTTTATTTTTTTTTAAATAATGTATTGATAGCTAAAATAACAGCTATAGTCCTAGACCTCCTGGTTGGTAACCACTACACTAGCAAATCATTGTATGCTGTAGTTTTAAGATTTGTCTTCATAAGCAAACACATCTCTGCCTCAGGCAGGAAAAACTGAACAAAAGTTAAGAAAAGGCTTTCCTCAGGTGTGTTCACAGAGTTTTGTCAAATGAAAGAGTAAACTTGATCAACCATGACATGAACGTAAAAACACTTTAGTAAACATCACCAATAGTTTTACATTTCATCTGTGCTCTGTTTTGGAAATGTCGCCACAATTCAAGGAAGTTTACAGACACAGTCACGGCGAATTGTGCCTCAAAAGACAAGAATGCATTGCTGGTGTGTGAAGCCATGAGACAGGGTGTGGTCCGGGTAACCAACTTACTAGGGTGTCATGTTGTTTTTTCAAGCCAAAAGTTAAAAAAAATAAATAAATAAATAACAGCAAAATGGAGCAAGTTCAGGCATGTGCTCTGTGTTTTGTTTTCTGAAAGGCATTCTGGGAATTGCAGTACATAAAGCAGCAGGCAAGAGTAAATCCTGAAGTGAACTATAGAGCGCTGTGCATGTTTTCCTTCAGTCATATCTTCTTCACATCTCATTGAATCACACGGCAGGTTTAGCAAGGTTTCCAATCCACAAATCACAACACACACACACACACACACACACACACACACACACACACACACACACACACACACACACATTCATGGATGCACAGTTGTCATGGATCCACCCCCCAATACCTGCTTCTCGCTGTAGCTGAGTGACTAATGATACCATACTGTGTGTGTGTGTGTGTGTGTGTGTGTGTGTGTGTGTGTGTGTGTGTGTACTCAGTGAATCACCCATCCTTCAAATTCTTCCTAAAGCTTGCTCTGCTTTGAGTGCTCAGGTTATGATGCAGAAAAAAAACCAAACAAACAGGTAAACAGGTGAACACATTTCCCATAATGCTCTCTGCAATGCTCCTCTCTGCAATCCATAACCCATCTTCCTCCATTTTCACCACATCATGTCTCCCTCTTCTACTTTACCCCCTCCTTCCTCTGTACCTGCATCTCCCAGGTGGGTGACCTATTGGCTGCCGAATATCCCAGTGCATTGTGGGTCCTGAAGTCCCGACTGCGTATGAGGCTCTGTGGTGCTAACATGCTCCTGAGGAACGACTGCTAGGCTACAGGATGCAGCCGGCTTCTGCTCGTCCCTGACACTCTTTCCTGTCTCCCTCTCTCTCTCTCTCTCACACACTCTGTGTCTACCTCTCTCATCCCTATTCTCTCTTTCTCAGGACTCAATCCCTCCCTTCCTTCCCTGGATCCCTCCTACTTTCTCTCTTTTTTTCGATCTATATTTGAACCGTTCTCACCTCTCTCTCTGCTCTGGTTTGCATGTCTCTCTCGCTCATGGGATAAGAGAGGGAGGGGCTTCCACTCTTTAACATTAAAACTTTCAAAACATCTTCTAGAAATATAGATTTAAATGAGTAGTCTTTTATTTACTAACAACATTATGCATATTCAGTGTATATATCTAAACCTACTTAATGTTTCAATGTTTCTGTTTAATGTACATAATGCATCATGTGTTAATAATTCATAGAACATTTCAGCGGTCAGACAGATTTTATCTATTCAAATCTACAGTATTACCCTCTGAAATGTGGCATAAAGCAGCAGAGCATGATTGACTGCAGTATTTAAGCACTGCTAAGACATATTCCCTCATCTTTGGCTCAAAACAAGTTTTCTTGTGCCAAACAAGGAGCTGCAGAAAATAAACAATCGGTCGTTAACACAATCGGAAACTGGGATGTTTCCCACTTGCAAAGCATCTGTTATTACTGTGAGGAATTTTACAAAAGCTAAGAAAACATTTTTTTGTTTTCTTGTTTTGAATGATAGTTGCAAAAAAAAGTGGAAAACTTGGCAAACACATCACATCTGGAGAGATCGAGGTTTAATGACATCATAGGACACGTGTGTGTGTGTGTGTCTGACAGGGTGAGCACTAACATGCATACTAACTGTGCAAAGTAAAGCACTGTGCTGACAATGCCGTGACATTGTTCAATAATCTGGGTCTGTGTCTGACCTGCTAATACTGCTGTCAATAATGTCAATGTAACCATACTCTGTTACTTAACTTATTATATCTCTATTTATCCTTATTTAGGAACAGTTTATTTAAAGGTAACACTTATCCCCTTACTTTATGTCTCATGTTTTTTGTATTTCTCTTATATTTGAAGGGGGAAAACCAGGCACTCCAAGCATGAAAAATGTAAAAATGAGGAAAGAAATACTTAGCAGCTTAATCATTTAAAAATCCAACACCATAGAGGTCTTCTTCAGGGCTGACAAACAAACACCTGTGGTGTGACTACACAACTATATATAAACTGCAGCCGACAAGGCAGTCACACGAATCAGTGAAAGAGAACAGGTGAAACACCGGCTGACGGCTGCAATCATGTGTTTCCGAGTTGGAAAATGCACATGTGCGCCTGCTCAAGTCGAAACAACAACGTAAGCAAAGTAAGTTTTGTTAACATTTAGATATTTAAGATTCTTACTTCATTCGCGTATTGCACATCAACTTTTTGCTCAAATGTAACTTGTAACAGAGACACTCCACACATCTTCTTCTTAGCATCCACGCTGTTTGTTGTGGTTGTTAAAACATTCCGACTTTCCACAACTGGTAGAATGTGGACACAATGAAGTCGGAGGAAAGGCTTCCCAACTCGGAAAATGGGATCATGCAAGGAGCACATGAATGCAGCGCACGTTTTCAACAAGGCTTACAATCAAGCATTATGGTGACGGCCTCACACATATAAAGTATATTAACTACAGCCAATGAGAGGCAGCCACATGAACCTGAGGAAGTTGAGCAATCAGCACCAACTGAACACAGAAAACCCCAGAAAATATATAAACATACTGTATGTCAACAAAACAATAAATACAAATGTCCCTTTTCTGAGCATTTGACATGTTTCCCTATTTCCAAGAGCACCAAATACTTTTCTACAATTTATCATCTACATCTTTTCTACATTTATATATTATCTTGTCTTAATAATAATGTTATGTAGTGTATAAAAGAAACAAGTGCATTTTTTTGCAACATGAATCAAAAATAAATGTAAAAGCTTTTTTTTGACTATTTGTCTCTTTTTCTGTCATGCACGATGCTGAATTCTTTTAAATGAATAATAATCTGCTCCCTCAGAATAAGAAAGCCAAGAACATGACATATGAGTTAATTTCAGCAACTTTTACCAAGTATGTTGTCTTTGAAATCAGTTTTTAATTTAATCTCAAACAGGTAGTGATGTACACACCTTTGTACTTCTAGAAGCAAAACTGTAATGTAGTTCATTTATTCAGAACTGGATCTGCTGCGTCTGTTTGTGGGTGTTTATGTTTGTTATTCTGCTCCGCTCTCAATAATGACATACACATATTTCAAAAAAGAAAAGGAGAAAAAAAAGGTTCCGCTTCTTAGATTTTGGATACTGCATGTAATTAAACATTTCTATAACTTATGCAGCCCTACCTTAATGATTCCCAGCCTTACTCTCCTCCACACATGCACACATGCCATCAACACTGCATATAAACAGCGCTTAATATGGAACATCACACTGTTTGTTGATGAGACTCTTCATTAAACAGAGCTGAACGTTGCAGCTCACAACGTTGAAAACAGCAAAGAGCTGATCAAAAAAAAAACACCAACAGATTTTTGGGGCTCTGCTGACTGTCTGAGAAAAGAGATTTCAGAGAAGCCAACGAGTTTAGGAATTCTGCCGTTCCAAATGTATTTATGTGTGTACGTGTGTGTGTGTTTGTGTGTGAGTCAGAATGCAGATGGAGGATCAGAGTCGAAGCGACAGGATGCTCATGTAGCACCTCTTAATCACAGGATTAAAACTGCTAACCCTGCACCTGTGCTTCCAACACACACACTCACACACACACACACACAGACATACACACACATACATGCACATTACCTCAAAAACTACCTGTCTCTACAACCTGTTTTGGTCCCTGCTACGGTGTATTTGCATCTCAATCGGCAAAGATACACACAAAGATACACACAAAATGACAACACACACACAAACACATGTACAGATTTCAACCAGAGTGTTGCATCCACAATGACAGCACTAGCACATGTTGCCTCAAATTTTGCCTTAAGAAAAATACACTCTAGTCTCTACCTCTCTGAACCGTCTCGGCTTCAGGAGTTTTTGCTCTCTCTTACACCAGGAGAAAAAAAATCATCCTGACTTATTCATCTTCTTTTTTTTGTAACCACAACAATGTTATAGTGAGAAACAATCTGCTGCATTAAAATCAGGTAAGGCAAAAAATAAAAATACATTTATTTCAGTCAATATAGCAACTGTCTTTCCATATATGCTTCATCTTGAAATATGTTTTTGAATACCGCTACGAGGTCAGACAGGAATATGAATATAAAGCTTCATTATCAATATACTGATGAGCAACAGAACAACAAACTCAAATTATGATGGCACTCCCTGAGTTAAACTACAAATATAAATAATTTAAGGCTTAAAAATATTCTAAACATAAAACAGTATAAAAAAAATAGAAATTGCAATCTGATAAAATGCATTACACAGCAGCATACTACATGTACACAATTAGTTATAAGGCACCTGAACATTATGCAGACAGGGTAACAATAAATAGATTGTTATTGTTACAGATATGAACTAAAACACACAAACATAGAGTGCACTCAGTGAAACAGAAGTCAAGGAGGCATCTCTGCAGCTCTGCATCACTTCACATCATCTGTCCTCTATCAGATCACATTAGAGGTCCTCATAAGAATAGAGAATCAGTGTGAGGATGTTCTGCACAGAACAGCAGACCTCCCCAACGGACACATTACACACATCAGATCACATTAACGTAAACTCTGCACACGTTATTAACCTCCGGCCTGACGGGAAATCAACCGGAGTCAGAGGGTGTGTGTGTCTGGCTGCAGGAGGATTCTTTCTTTTTTTTTTTACAGAGGTCGACGTTCTCTATGAAGAAATAGACGAGGATGTTTGTTTTGACAGATTTACGTAGAAATACGACTTGTTGTGAAATACAAAGCTGGCCAATGCAGAGAAGATGATTTTGTTGCTGTAGTCGTTTGAGGAAGTTTCAACATTTATTTATTTAATTATGTAATCTGGAGAATAAAGGTCTCTTAACAAAGGAATGCTTTGTAACTTAAGTAACATTAAAGCACTTTTAATTATTCCGTCGTTTTGTTTTTCAATAAAATTATATGTTTTTCGATGTATTGTAACAATACCATTTAATACAATTTTTTTAAAAATTGCAAATATGGCCAATTTAAATCGATTTGACAACAATTTATTTTTGCAATGCCCTTTTTAACCAGCAGAGGGTGCTATCTGCTTTTGGCGTCTCGTGTGATGTCAGTTGTCGCATTTTTATCACTCAATTGAAAATTCCATTATTTTGCATTTCAAAACAGCTTAAACTAAGTTTGCTTTACTTCCTGTTTGCATTAAAAAAAAAAAACTTTTGTTTGTAAATTACAACATTAACTTATCCCCGGAAAAAGGAACTCGCCATGGACCACAAAGTTAATGATAATAGCCAAAGACAAAGGTAAAAAAAAGTGAACTGATTGATGTCACCAAGTGGAAAGGTCTTCTGACTCATCATTTGAGATGTCTGGAAGGTTTTTTTTAAAGTGAAAAGAGCCATTCAATGGTGCCGTGGGGTCACCTTCATCGCATCACAAATAACACTGACAGTCCTTATTTAAACTCTTTATGTACATTTTGATGATAACACTAACTTGAATACAAGGACTTGAGTACTTTTAGAAAATGTTTTTTCTATCACTAAGTCAATGTTATGAACTACTTTCACAACTTGAGTTTGTCCAAACAGTTCAGTCAGCTCCGGACCAGTCGTGTGTGTGTCACTGTAAATGTCTTAGGACACGTCAGAGTTAGAGAGGACGAGGGTGGTGTAACATGAATCCCCTGACTCCTCACACACACTCACACACTCTCAGACACAGGCAGCTAATGTATATCACACATATACATTACTGTGTTGTCACTTTGGAGAATGCTTGCTTTTCATTTATTTGATTTATTGGCAAAAACAGGATTAAACGTTATTTAAAAAATGCTCTTTTCTAAGAGAAACATGATTAGAAATCACTATAAACAGGGCAACTTGCCATCGGCTTTCTGAAATATCACCTCACGTCAGCTGATCTCACAGACATAAACACCTTCAAGTCCACAGAGCAGAAATTTAACTCAAGCTGATAGAAGGAATAAAGTTAAAGATCTTTTATGAAGCGCTCTGATCTGACGCAGGAAACAGAGAAGATCCCAGACTTTATTTGATTCAAAGATTATGATTACAATGTCTGGACTTGAGAATGAGTTTGAACTGAGTCACCCTCTGATGTCAGTTCAACCACAAAACTGACCCTCTTACAATAACAATGTGCTATGACCTATTCAGCACCCTTAATAGGTCCAATCTGACCAACTAAAAACAAGCTGAGCTAAGTGACCATTTGGGACGTCCTTTGCCCCTAAAATAGTATTGCTAAATCACAGATTTCTGTTCTTACCAGTTTTAATAATCTGAGCTTTATATTTGAACTAATGCAGCCATGAAACGTGTGTAACTTCTTCACCTCTCTTACAGAGCTCCAATAAGCCATAATATAAAATATTACCTTCTAGGCTACTGTTTTATAAAAGACAAAAGTTTAGAAGACGTATCTGAAATCAAATGTGACAAACTGATTTCACAAATTGTATACAGCAAATATTCCACACAGTCCTCTTCGTAAAAAAGCTTCAACATGACCCTGATTTTAACATGTAAATGGTAAATGTGTAAAATTAAGATACGTTTGGGCATTTTTGATTCTCTACACTGTTATTTTTTTCAGGGATGACCAGGACATCAGTTATTTTCTGCCTTTTTAAAGCAGCAGTTGCCTGTGACAGTCATATTATTGCGATGTAAGCTTTGAAATAAGTTGTTAACACCAGCTGCACTCCACTGATATTCATCCAAACTTAAAGATGACAGGACTGTTTTTACAGCTCTAATACATAAAGCAAAGTCCACATCCAAATATAACAGGAATATATTTTTTTGTATGTTTGTGATGCTAACTTGTCATTTGATTGACTGAAAACAGACCTACAAGCTGCACACACACATTCAGGAGCACTACTCACAGCCACACTGTTGTGTTCTGGTCCACAGCAGCCTAAAACTGTCCCCTCATTTTCCCCCTTCAGCAGCCCGGCTCGCCCAAACCGACCGCCCTCGAAGGGTTGTTCTGCTCTCTGACGGTCACCTTCCGTCCTGGTGAGCAGCAGCAGACGTCTGAGCGCCTTCAGTCTTCTCCTCAGCGCTCTGATGAGGCCGGTTAAGGCGCTCAAGCACGCCGGTTTGGCCTCCGCTGCGCAGTGTGTCATCACTCAGTGAAGATCGGAGTGTTTGTGAGCAGCGACAGCGTGGCAGTGAGTGACTTGGACCGGGACAGGCAAACAAGTCAGTGAGTCAGTGAGAGGGGATACCCAGAGGAAGGGTAGGAGGGGAGGGGGAGTCTAAATCAGGATGGGAAGCGGGATCCCCCTTTGACTGCCCCCCACACCCTCCTGTTCACTGACACACAGCTGTGACCTTCCACCCCATGTTTCCATCAGGTGTCCTGGAGATCCCCATCAACTCCACACTCACATAACTCTGTGACCAATGAGAAAACACCACGAGGACGAGAGTCCCCTCCTCTATTTTCAATCACACCCACTCAGGTCAGAAAGACAAACTTCAACACTAAATTTTGTCCAAAATAACAATCAATCTAAGACCTAATCAATGATTTTATTAAAATTAAAAGAATTATCCATAAACTATCTCTTAATTTTCCTTCGAGCAGCCACACAGCTAGATGTATACACTTACTTCAAAGAAGCCTTAAAAACCATCCTGAATTGTTTTGAAGTTTCTATTTCTTCTTTTAGAGAAGAAGCATTATTTATTTTATTTAATTGGAATATTTACACTATCTAATAAACAGTAGTTAAAAATTCTCAAACCTGGGGAGCAAAAAGAATATCAGAAAATCTGGTATTTCTCCTTTAAATAAAAGTATTGTGACGCTATCATTTACACACTTTTTCACTTAAACGCTAGAGAAAGGAATAATACAAAAAAACGTTTGAAATCAAATCAAATAAATGTTGTCTCTCTCTCACTAAAATCGTAGTTCTGGATCCAAGTCAGAATTCGGTTAGCTTTCTCAAACCTACGTCAAAGCTTTCAGACGCATCTTAAAGCAACAACATTCGGTTAAGTGCGCTTTGGTGCATCGAGGGTCTCAGCCTTTCACTGCGCTGTTGTAAAACACACAGTGCTGTTTAGAAAGCTTGTGTTGACGAACAGGCTGGCAGTGCAGGCAAAGACTTTGTTAGAAGCCACAGAATCATGTAGACTGACAGGTTACAGTAATATTACCAGATTTTGCACAAATATGACTCTGCCAGCATCCACAGCCTGTGGATTAGGGGGAGTCCTAATTGTGATATCTGTTTATCAAATCATCCAGACCTTAAGGAGGAAGTCTGCAATATTCCTCATCTGAGTCTTCTTTAAGTAAGACTTTTGTTTCAGTGATAACTTACAAAACATGTTGAATTAGGATGATCTCTAAAAGCCTGAATAAACATATAACACACAAGGACAGAGACGTAAAACAAATAAAAGTTTTTGTTCCTGACGTACAGGAGATAATCAATGACGCACATATACACACATCAAGTCACAATGAGGACGGAGGCAGACCCCTCTCAAAATCCTCCACCTGTCACAACCCCCTCCCCTCCCCTCCCCTCCCCTCACGACAGACAAACACAATGTACACAATGCCAGTGTGGACGGTCGACAGGATGGGTGACATTTCTTGGATTACCTCCACCTGTTGTCGCCTTCCAAAAGTGTGCACTGGTTTCCGCTCACACTAACGCAACAGTGAGGGGGGAAAGAAAGGTGGAGCAGGCCGAGGACACAGCTAATGAAAATACAAAGAACAGAAGACTAATCAATGTTTTTTTATATTTATCACTCAACGTAAAAGTTTCATCTGGTACTAGAGGTGATGCTCGTAATCATATAGACAGAAATATCACCATCTCTGCATCACTACCGGCCATATTCATCTCTTACAGCTATGAGTGTTGGGTTTCCTGCACATTTAGTCTTTATCAAACACCCTTTGATAAACACATGTGTGTCGAACAAAAGTCTTTTCACACATGCACAAAACTCAAGAGTATTTCCTGAAATTTTTCTTGGGTGAGCTGCATGAACAGAAACGGTAGAATTTTCACCCAGACTTCATCTTGACCTTCCCTTCCAGCCTCAAAGTAAAACTTCTGCAAGAAGTTGGGCTGAGCCAATATGTGAACGCAGCAGGTTAATATCCAGGAAAATTCCACGCAAGCAGGTGGTTGGGTAGGTTGATGACGTACCTGCCCACCTGATGATTGATATAAAGGTAATAAAACTGGCATTATAGCTTTGGGCTGCGTTGCTTTATCTGCCAGTTTGGATATGTTGTAAACAACACCAGTGTTTCCCCTACCATTATATTAGGGGGGCGGCCCTCCCACCCCCGTTGAAGGTCAAGTTAATTTAAAATATATATATATATATACTGTATATATATATTTTTTTAAAGATTTATTTTTGGGGTTTTTGTGCCTTTATTGTAGAGATAGGATAGTGGATAGAGTCGGAAATCAAGGAAAGAAGTCTTTTAAGGATACCTTTCCGATAGAACAGGACAGCTGTAAAAGTAACGCATGAACACCAAGATTCCTTCAAGTGTTTGTGTCGGCGTCCGTCTGCCCCATAGACCGTCTGCTTGGGCTTGGGTGGACGTTTGAGCCAAATTTGAAGATATTCCCTGTAGACGTCCCTGGGATATTGCTTTCATGAAAATGAAAACAGAATAATGACCAGAGAGGTTTTTTTTTTTTTTTATGACATTATGATGTAATTATGAGGTTCAAAGCTGACCTTTTGAGGAAAAAAATGGCACCTCATGATGATTTTATCCAATTAGTAGTCCTTTCAGAGATGTTGCAGTGATCTTGACCTTTGATAAAAATCATCCATAAAGCAGAGGTGTGTTTGTTTGTGTCTAATTTTGAAAATATCTTCAGAAGAAGAAAGGGAGGAAAAAAACGCTGGGCCAACGACCCATAAATAATCTACCCTTAGCCCAGATTGTTGCAGACCCTGAGAGATAATAATACCATTTTATTACAAGCCCAGCATTTACAATTTTCTGCAATTCTTCAGCTTAATACGGTACAAACATTTCTGGACTCATACCAAAATATCTGCCAACTTTCGAGTTTGTTGTTCCAACTTGAGAAGGCTTTTACATGAATCACACTGCAGACCAGGAACCAATTCTTCTGATTGTTCACCACATAAATTCAGGATTATTATCACTCAAAGCAGTATGCCACCCTTTCTCTAACCCCTCAACTGAGATATAAATTAAAACACAGCATAAAGCATTTAACAATGGTATCTCACTTCATCAACTTCAGCCTGAGTAGCTGAGAGTCCATTTGTTAATTTACAGCAGAGTTTGGCTTAAAAATGAAGGAGCGCTTGTTGGTGACGTAGTTTATTGCAGTGATGGATGGCAAGTGTGTACGTGTGTGTGTGTGTATGTGTGTGTGTGAAGCTGTAATAGTGTGTATGTGAGTGTGAGTTTAAGACAGTGAGAAAGGAAATTAAAGAGAAAGTGACGCCTCATTTCCAACATCCCTTTCAGATCCCTGATTAACTCTGCTAATAAAAATAGATGCAAGTGGGACTCTTGTAATAATACAGAGCAGACTGTTGTAATGTATTCTTATCCCTGCAGCGTGTGTGTGTGACATTGAAATGGCTGGTTCCTTTAAAATCCTGATCTAAAGCTCTTCTACTGTTGCTCTGAGTGTGAGTTCCTGCTAGAAAGAGCATCAAATAAACGCCTGAAATGTCAATGTATTGTAAACGTGTGTGTGTGTATGTGTGTGGAAAGCTTCTCCATGGCATCAGTTATCATGGGCTGAGTGAGCGGCATGCCATTCCAGACAATCTGCACCCCTTTAAGCCTGTTACGCAATCAAATTAACAGGCCGGATGGCCAGGACACACACACACACACACACACACACACACACACACACACACACACACACACACACACACACACACACACACACACACACACACACACACACACACACACACACACACACACACACACACACACACACACACACACACACACACACACACACACACACACACACACACACACACACACACACACACACACACGGGATTTGTCAGGTTAGAGGCATAAAGTGCATTTCCGCTGGCCTTGCCCAAGGCTCAAATATCTCACACACACACACTCACATACACTCACACACACACACACACACACACGCACACACACACACACACACACACACACACACACAGCTAACGGTCACCTGTCAGAGATCAGAGAGTACATTCAGCTGCAAAATGTTAGGGTAAGTGTGTTTTTCTTAGGCCGCAAAACATTTCATGGTCTTTACATGACATAAAAGAGTACACACACACACACACACACACACACACACACACACACACACACACACACACACACACACACACACACACACACACACACACACACACACACACACACACACACACACACACACACACACACACACACACACACACACACACACAGAGCAGTGAGTGAAAGAGAAGTAAAGAGCTCCATCTACAGATTAAGAGAACACATCAACAGATAACCATCGTAATGTTTGACTGGCAGGAGATTTCTGGGTAATGTAGTGCAGTTTAAACACTAACATGTTGGCCTGGGTGATCAGTTGATTTTCACAGAACCTAACTGGACTTCGATCATTATTTTAATAAATAGTATTTGTTCTATAGAGCTTATTCCCTACAGGCTTGAGAGTCTCTTAAAAGAGATGAAATCTGGAACAACTAGAAACAAGGTAGAAAGAAAGACAAACATGTTTGATACATAAAGCTATCGTTTTTTTATACTGCATTGACGCTCAAAAACACGATAATGTCTGTTTTGTTAAAGATCCCATTTTATCCTCATTTTCACCTTTCATGTTGTCAGTCTGTGAAACCTATCAGCACAATAGGCCTACTTTAAAGATGCTATACAGTACGCCACTTCGCCTATGTATAAACCCATTAGTAAGCGAACGGTAAACTGATGTGAAAAATGAGACGTTCACTGTCTGTCTTTGTTTCTTGTATAAGCCTGTGAGATTTTCCGCGAAAGCACCATGGAAGTGACGTTCTCTGCGCGTTCTCCACTTCCTCCTCACTCCACTCCTCTTGCAGAGTGAAACAGCAGCTAATAGTAGTTTATAGGATCCAGGGAGTCTCAGAGGGAGCTTCGCTCTGCTGTGAGGATAAAGACCGACCCTGAGATGGCTGTCTTTCTATTTTTTTTTTTTTTTTTGGGGGGGGGGGGCTTTTTGTGCCTTTAATGGAGAGACAGGACAGTGGATAGAGTCGGAAATCAGGGGGAGAGAGAGAGTGGGGAATGACATGCAGGAAAGGAGCCACAGGCTGGATTCGAACCTGGGCTGCCCGTCTGGAAGACTACAGCCTCCATACATGAGGTGCGTGCACTAACCAATGCGCCACCAGCGCCCCCTATTTTTTTTATTTTCTATACTTTGTTAATTTTCCTAAAAAGGATTTTTTTTACAATATACTATGTAATTACTTGAGTTACTACAATATACTGAAAACTTCTGTAAAACTCATCACTAGCAAGCTACAAAGGCAACAGACCAACAGAGGAGAAAAAATAAAGATGGAGAAGAAAGAAAATGTGGAAAATGTAGGTGATGGAGGACTTTATAGTACAGAATAAAAGAGAGAGAGGCAGAAAGAGAGAGGCAGAAAGAGAGAGGCAGAAAGAGAGAGTGCATTAAGAATTGATGAAGAGGAACAGAGGAAGGACATCATCATTAATTCAGGAGCCGGGAAGACAAGATCTTCAATCTCAGCTCTGCACACGTACACACATGCACAAACACATATATACACACACACACACACACACACACAGTCACACACATGTACACACAGTCTCTGTAGCAGCAGATGAAGGTGTGTGAGTGTTTGAGTCTGGATGTGTGTGTCCTGTCCGGTCCTCTCTGCTGTAACTGATCTCCAGAGAAGTGCTCAGAGGACTGAGGTGAAACGCAGTGACGAAGTGTCAGGTCCTAAAACTCTCCTGGTTTCATCAGGAGGTCAAAACTGGACATATAGAACGGTTATAAAGTTATAAAGTCAATGATTTAAAATGTTTTAAGGAAAAAAACTACAACACCCAGGATGCCTTTCTGTAGAACACAATGGTACAAACATAAATTCTGTTATGGGCTTAAAAGACGCACATTGAAAAAATATTTTATTTTTCTTCACTTTGAGTTAACTTGTACGTTTTGTTTCCGAAAGCAACAATTACGAAAAATAAACTTCTCATTCTGATAGCTAGTTAGTTCTATAAAGTTCCTTGAGAAGTTTTATTTTCTCTTACTTCCTTTCTTTCTTTTTCATTTGAGCTTGTTTTTTAAGGGCAACAATTGCAGAGTGCTTACTTAATTTTGAAAATGTATACGCTTTTGTAAGGGTTGTTTTATTATATTGGACAAAAACATTATTTACTATCATTTTATCAATAAAGAATTCATATTTTCTAGAAAATTAATTAAAAATATAATTTACTTTGAAAAAAGCTGAAATGTTTTTTATCCATATTGCCAACTTCTTCAAATATCTTAAAATTTGGATTGACAATGAGGTAAAAAAAAAATACTGCTACACTGAAAAAAATTAAATCAAGTAACAGACACAGAGGGAGAGGGGGTGAGAGACATCTACTGAGAGAGAGGGAGAGAGGGGGAGAGAGAGAGGAGAAGTGAGGGAAAGAGACAGAGCAAGAAGGATGGAAGGACGGAGAGAGAGAGTGGGAGAAAAGACAAAAGAGATATAAAGGGAAATGGGAGACAAAGGTTAAGAGAGGGAAGAGAGGGAGGGTTAGATACATCAACTAGAGAGAGAGAGAAAGAGAGAAAGGATGCAAAGATAAAGAGACAATGACATGAAGTGACATGGGGACAGACAGTGAGAGAGAGAGGTATGAGGAAAGGGGACAGCTAGGAGACGAAAAACTTTGTCACCATGCCAATCGCGTTACCATGGCTATCTGTCCATAATACACACACACAGATAAAAGTGAACTGTCGGACAGTGCTGCCACTATCTCTCTCTCTCTCTATTCATCCTCTATCTCGCTTTACCTTCCTCTTCCTCTACCTTCTGTCTCTTTCTCTCCCTTTTCCCCCCTCACTCCCCTCATTAGAGGAAATCAAAGAGCTTCATCTTCTGCCAATCGAGCTGCTCTGATCAGGACGACTGAGCCTCTTAATTATCTCACACACACACATAAACACACACTCAAATATGCAACATGTGAGTGTGTTTGAGCCTGCGCTGCTCCACAGGGGGAAGAAATAAATGATCAGTCGCTCTCTTGCTTGGCCCACATTTTAAATCAGTTTTTGAAGCTGGTTTTCCGCACAACATCTCCTCACACTTTCTCCTCAGACTCCAATCATGACCATCAGCATCTCCTCCTAGCCATAAGGCACACAAAAAAGAAGAATCATTTCTGTCACAATTTTTTTTAAATAAACATGCATACAGCTGCATAAAAATTATAAAAAATATATTGATGACCCTTATATAAATTCAGATTTTCCTCATTACCACAGTCACACACACGTGGTGATAGTTCTGAGGTTTCCATGCTAACAGCTGCAGCAGCATGACTCTGGTTCCTGCCGCAGATTTACTCATGTAAACACGTCTCAGGTGTAATGCCACTAACTCCCTGGTGACATTATACTGTCTACATAACACAAAGCATGATGGGAAACCCTTGAGGAACAATTTTTTTTAAAAACTCTAATCGCATGTAAGTGTATGTTAGTGTGTTTGTCTAATCTCAGCAGGGGACTGGCAGGAAATAATTCCTGGTAAAAATTGTGTGAAAAAAATAGCAGATTATATTAAATATAATATTTTTATTGCGAAATCCCTGCTATTTATTGTCTTTTCAAGTCTGCCTGAATATTATGATCTATATTATATATATGAATATTATTTCTGAATATATTCAATCAGATAAATATTAAAAATAAAAATCGTTGATGTCAGCAAAATGGATGAAGATTCAAAGGAATAAAACAGGACTAATATACTCTACTGCCAATGCAAAGTGACACCTCTGCTCAAAATACAACACCACTCACACACACACACACACACACACACACACACACACACACACACACACACACACACACACACACACACACACACACACACACACACACACACACACACACACACACACACACACACACACACACACACACACACACACACATAAAAACACACACAAATACACAGAAACACACTGACTCCTAAAACAATATTAACAAAGTGAGACCATGCCAAAACGAGACTGTGTGAATCACGACAAATGAAACAAACACAGACAGCCAAAAAAAGACAATCTGTAATAACAGTCTGTGTCTCTGCATGGTGCGAGTGAGTGTTTTTGTCTGTGTTGTGTGTGTCTATGTGTGTGTGTGTTAACTGTACCTGAAACTGCCTGCTCAGAACGTGAAATAAAAGTGTCTTCATCGTCGCTCCTCTGCTGTCACAACGCAGCTCAAAGTGATTAACTGGAGAACTTGTCGCGGCACACAGCGCCCGGAGGGAACACACACACACACACACACACACACACACACACACACACACACACACACACACACACACACACACACACACACACACACACACACACACACACACACACACACACACATGCACACATTGAAATACACACACACACGCATGCACGCACACACACAGGAAAACCCTCCAGCTGTTCATCTTGCAGATTAAAGCATGTCCTGTCATTGTTTCCCTGGCAACAACATCTGCACAGGAAGGCACGCATCTGTCCTTGGAGGCCTCCCGTTGGCCACACACAAATACTGACACTCAAACACACAACGTCACTGTGGGGCAGACAGGGAGGTAGGGACACAACAAACTTTAAATATTCTCTCCTCTAATGTCTGAGTTTTTGTTAAAGTGTTGAAAAGTTGTAAATCCTTTTTTTAAAGGGACAGTGAGACACAGTACTTTAGATTTCAACAGGCCAGTGAATCCACCATTTGTCTTTCACTAAAAAATATTAGATAAACTAGTAGATAAAAAGGATGAGGGGTGAGAGAGAGATAGAGGGCAAACAAAAGGAAATAATGATGTTAGGGGAAAGGGAAGGGGACAGGCAGAAAGGAAGGAAAGTGGGAGACGAAGAGAGATATGAAAAAGGAAAGGAAAAAAGAAAGGGCAGAAGAGGAGGGGAGAAAAAAAGAGGAAATGTAGGGAGAGGAGATGGGTGATGAGAGGGCATGAAAGAGGAAAGAGGGAAGGAAAAAGTGAAACAGGGGAGCAAAAAGATGAAATAAAAAAAGAGAGGTTCGGAAAAGGTGAGGAAAAAATAAGTAAAAAAAGGAGCAAAAATAAGAGGAGGAATAATAAGAAAGAAAGGGCAAAGGAAAGTTGAAGAAATACAAATTGAAAAGAGAGAAGTATGGAAAGAAAAATGAGCTGACGGGATAAAAGGAGGAATAGGAAAGGAGAAAAGTAGAAAGTAGGACATAGAAACAGGAGGAAAAGAAACATGAATGTCATGTGGGATCAAACGTAAGGAGAAAACATAAAGTTTACAGTGATACGTGTGAGTAAAGAAGGGGAAGATCAGGGAGTGTTGGACATGAAATTCCACAGGAGACAGAGAGGAGGAGGATGAATAGGAGGAGGGAAAGAAATGAGACGAGTCTTTGGTTTCGAGTCTTCATGCCAAATTCCGGCCCGGGTCAGGTAAACTCTCAAGAGGGGGAAGGGCTCTATTCCTCTTTCTTTTTCTCCTCTCGTTCCTGCATCTTCCTCCCCATCAGTCCCTCCTCCTCCTCCTCCTCCTCCTCCTCCTCCTCCTCCTCCTCCTCCTCATGATAGCTTTCAGGAAACTCCCTGCACACACACACACACACATTGTTGGAGTGTGTTCTCCTCGACTTTTCAGGTTTAAATTAGCCACAGTGGGGAGTTTATTTAGAGTCTGAGGGTCTCTTTCCGGTGTATTTCCTTTCTCCCTACAGGACAATATCAGATTAAGATCTTGTGTTGCTGCTTTTAAAATATTAACTGCATCTTTACCCCGCAGAACTCTGTCAAGCCTACAACAACAACATCAACAACAACAACAACAGGATGCATCTATCAAACAGCACACAAACTTATCAGTCATTTACCACTGGGATAATGTTGGGTAAATACACTGTACGGATTTAGCCAACATGAAGTCTACAACTGCTCTGTGGACTCACGTTCTGGGGGTTTACTTTTGTCAATTTGTCCGTCAAATTCTTGGCTTTTGGAACCAGAATTGATCAAATTCTGGGTTGAAAGATTGTTGCAAAATTTATGCGCTAACGTAAGCTTGGTTAAAAAGTGCATTGGTTGCTTAGTTTTACCGTGTGATTTAATTGGTTGCTAATTTAATATACTGCCAATTAGAAATTTTAAACTTGAAATGGACTTGTGTTTTTTTATGTTTTGTATATCTCATTAATACTTGATTATTAACAGTAAAAATATAGACAGATCAACTAGGTCCTCACAAGTATAACAATGATAAAGTGAACAAGTGTGTGTGTGTGTGTGTGTGTGTGTGTGTGTGTGTGTGTGTGTGTGTGTGTGTGTGTGTGTGTGTGTGTGTGTGTGTGTGTGTGTGTGTGTGTGTGTTGTTGTTGATGTTGTTACTCTGTGATTGGCCAGTTTCCTGGAGAGAGACCAAGAAAGCTGCGTTCAGGAAAAACGGCGCCGGGTTACACAGATTACATCATCAACCCATGACCTCACAATGGCAATACCCACAATGCCTCATTCACAACACAGACGCAGAAATCTTTATACACACACACACACACAGGCGCACACTCACACTGACATACACACACATACACTCTCTGACCCTGCCCAGTACGAGAGCGGAAAGTGGTTCTGACTGAAACTTTGCACAGACAAAAACTTCTTCTTCTTACTCTCTTATTATCTGTTTCTTCTCATTAATTACCACACACACACACACACACACACACACACACACACACACACACACACACACACACACACACACACACACACACACACACACACACACACACACACACACACACACACACACACACACACACACACACACACACACACACACACACACACACACACACACACACACACACACACACACACAC
The DNA here is from genome assembly GCF_963584025.1 of Labrus mixtus. NCBI lineage: Eukaryota > Metazoa > Chordata > Actinopteri > Labriformes > Labridae > Labrus > Labrus mixtus. Next base: position 16,948,262 of record NC_083630.1, on the reverse strand, counting down.
ACACACACACACTCCCTCGCTTTGTGCCTCTTCCTATCAATCAATATTTCCTCTTTCACTCGCTCCCTCTGCACCCATCAATAACCACTCTCGCCAGTGTGGGTGGGGCCCAGGTTTCCATTTTAGGTGTTTAGGCCTGAGTGCACACAATTCCTCCCTCCCCTGACACACACACACACACACACAAAAGGATGACCACAGTTGTAGACAAATAACCGCTGAGTGCCGAACCCAAACACTGAAATAGCTCCTTTTAGAGAGCGAACGGAATGACCTAGGCTGACTCCTTTTGTTTTTGTGTCCTTGATTAGAACACAAACACACACTCACACACAGATACACACACACACACACACACACAGATACAAAAAAACACAAACACACGTACACACTAACAGAGTCCACTACTCCATGATCCAAGTTACGGTCAAACAGTAAGTGGATGACTTTTTCCACGGGATGTCTCGTCTACTTGATCCCTCACACGCAAACACACGCGCGCGCACACACACACACACACCTGAGCATGTTGATTAAGAGAGTAGTGTGCCATGTGTTTGTGTGTGTGGGCGTTTAAAAGACACTGGAGAAAGTCAGTCCAGATGGCCGAAGAAGATTAAACACCATCTGCCAGAGAATGCAACGTACAGACAAACACACACACGCACACGCACACACGCACACACACACACGCACACACACACGCACACACACACCCACACACACACCCAGGAGGTCATTTGGTGATTTATGGAATCTGAAAAATGACTCCCCGCGTTAGAAAGTTCATTACATTTTCACATTTGTAATACTGACCTTTTTCTTGGAGTGGTGAATAATTGAAGTCGTCTTTAATAATCTGTCAGAAAACAAAGGCTAAGCAGAGAAATGAGGCTCCACATGTGGAATCGGACTTCATTAAGCTGTGTGTTTGTAGCTGCAGTGTGTCTGTGTGTGTGTGTGTCTGAGCATTTACCAATGACTCTTTGTTACATTTGCCTGATGGGGTTAGCATAAACACTCAACTCAAATGTCGAGCTTCTGCTTGTTGAGTCTGAAGAAAAGACTTATTTTCCTCCTTCATTCATTCTAAATAGAAATGTTGTATTCTGGGGTCTGGAGTTTAGTGTTTTATAACATTTGTAGTACAGAATACAATCTGTTCTAGTTATTTTTTATTCAGCTTGGTTGATAAATCTGATTGATTATTTGCCATAATACAGAACATCTGCTTAAGTAAAAATGTCAGCACAAGATACTGTATCGCTCTGGGCCTTTTTCTTGATGAGAAGAAAGCAGTGTCGCTTGTAATCGAGGTGATAATTGTTTAACACTTGTCAACAAGAAAATGAACACCCAACACGCAGAGTAGAAGGCTGCGCTATGCATGTCAATTCTTTAAAACAAGTGGCGATTACTATAATAAAAAGGTCGAGTTTACTTAAATCATCCACTCTTTGCCAACAGGACACGATCACTATCCAGAATGTATATTTGATGTATACTGGTGAATACATACAGGACTGGAAAATGGAGGAAAATAAAGAAGAATGGATGTCTGTTTGCTTCGGGCTTCTGGAGATTAAAAATGTTTTTATCAATAGACTAAACTCTAAAACGTGTTTTCCTCCTTAAACCCCGCAGCAAAGATCAACATAATCAGCACATTTGTCAGGCAGCACCAACAATTTGATATCCAAAAAAAAAAATGTGAATGATTGTCATCTTTTTGTCCTGATTCATAAAATGTAATTATGGCTGCTTAAGGGTTAGTTCTCATGAGCAAAGCAGCTACTGTTGGCCAACAGATCAGACTGTCGTTACACTGGGAAGCCTCCTGAAAAGTCCTGAAAAACAGCATTCTTCCTCAGCACACCAGCCCTGAAAACATTAACCTAAAGACAGCTCCCGTATTAATTCATACCTTTGACAGGCACCTGAAGGCAGCACAATATTTATTTACTCAGGTAGACACATTCACAGTTTGAATTTTGTGATCTCAGCGACGGAAAAATCACATGCACTGAGAGGAAGAATTTAGAAAACTTTCTCCAACACGATGATGTGTTATCCCTTCATTGTAAGTTTTCTCGACTTTTCAGGTCGAGCAGAAAACTCGAGCAGCTTTTCTTCCAGATGTTCGAGCGTCCGGCTGTCATATGAGATTCCGTACGCGGTAAAGCTGAAGCGAACGAGACGACTTGGCGGAGCTCGAACACTCGTCTGTGACTCGACTCACAGAACGGCAACAACAATGATACCTGACGTTTACAGGCTGATAAAAAAGTTTCTGTTGATTCTTGACTGTTCTTGTCACTAAAAAAAACAAATAACACATCTGATTGGATGAGCTCCCTTCCTCCTGCTCTGCCAATAATGCAGGGTTTAAAACGTGCCCACTGCTCACTTAACACAGTAACGCCTAATTGAATTATTCAATCAATCAATTAAAGGGTTCTCTGAAGAAACTGGGTCAGTGGTTTGAAAACGCTTTTCTCATCTCCTCATCATCAGTCATCATTCTTTAAAAACACTGATGTCTCATCTAGAACCACAGTTTGCGTTATGTCATAATAATACTGCTACTTTTTTGCAGACTAGCTCAGAGGATCTGGTCTGTGTCACATCCTTCCCCATCTTTTACTTCCTACAGAGTGGTACGTGCCACCCAGCCTGAAGTATTTTGCTGAAGTTTCCCCATCCTTATGTTCTTTCGAGCCTGGAACTGCATTGTGTATTTTTGAAGACTAGCTTTCAGCTTGCACTTTAAACCCAAAAGAGAAGTTCGGGTTACTTTATTAATCCTCCTATAGGAAATCAGTTTGCAGAAGGGGCGGGGCGTCAATACTATGGTTCTACCTGCTGATCTTGAATGCACTGACTGTGGCTTAAATTGAGTAACAGCCTGCACCCATCGTGGGGATATTCTGGCTTCACTTATGTACAACTAGAGGAGGAGGGGACACCGAGGCCATATGGATAGAAAGTCACTAAGTCACTAGTGCAACTCTCAAAAAACGTAGCTAGTTAGCCTGAATAGCTGACAATTCGTACAAGATGTAAAGAATATAAAACAGTCCAAAGTGAAACTGAGAGCAGACTAAATCAGGAATGACATTTTAGAACAAATGAATTATTTGAACTTTAAATCTGATGTGTGTTTATCGTTGTTTTGGTTACAGTCTGAGGTCAGTGTCTGTCTCTCCCACGGTGGACAAGTGACCTCATCCTGGGTCCAAACATGATACTGTGTCCAGGGCACACACACGCACACACACACACACACACACACACACACACACACACTGAGCAGCAGCAGATGGCAGCAGCAGATGTTGGTCAGTCCCTCAGAGAGCAGCGATGTTCATCACGCTGTCTGGAAAACATTTTAGGACTCGCTGGGGGCATCCGTGTGTGTGTGCCACTGACTCAACACTGAGCGGTGCAGTCGGTGTGTGAAGTTAGTGGTTGCCAAACTTGCAGTCATATCTGAACTAGCGCTGAGGTGTGTGCTATCATCTGTTAAACAACAAGGATTTGACTCAAATGTGTGTGTGCGCTTCAGATCCATCTAGTTGTTCAGAGGCCGTTTCTGAAAGAAGGTTTTGTGTAAACTCTGAGTAAGTTAACTCTGAAATGAGGGAAACTCTGGGTATTCCCTTTCAGAGTGGGAGGTCACTCAACCCCGAGAAAGAGGGTTAACTCCAGCCCGTTTCAGAGGGTAAGGTTACTTTACCTCTGAGTCAGTTACTATGGCAACTGAGTCTGTGAACCTAACCTGGTCGGGAGCAGGTTTTCTTCAGTGAACCGAGAGTTTCTCTCGGTCTCCGCCCTCTTTCAGAGCCAGAAACGCCGTTTCATTTCCTCATTCTTCCTCAGTCTTGTATCATGCGCGTGTTAGTGAAGCTTCACCGGTTGTCTGAATAAAAATCCAGGTTGTTTTAATATGACATGTTAGGCTGACAATAGCCTACTACAGCGTATAAGACAAACTTTTTATCAAACATGGCATGTCTTTTAGTCGAGCCTCGTTATGAAGGGGCTGCTTTAGGCTACTAAGTATTAATAAACTAAACGGGATAAAGGTGAGAGGACATTTAGCCTATGTGTGTGAATACAGCTTTATGTTGGGGATAAAGTTAATGCACATTCAAATAGACTCTGAATTAAGTTACCTTTAAATCCAGGCTATATGAGCCTATCATGTTATTATATTTCATTTTGAGCTGTTTTAAAGTCACTTTTCTTCTGCTGGATTGCATCTTAATGAAAATAAATTGTATAGGTTTAATAGCCTACCATTCCATCAGTTTTGACCTGCAATATTATAATTCTGATTAGGCTATATTCATTTAATAGACTTTACGCGCTGACGCGAGCAGCTGTTTTCTCTTACACCACTTTTCTCTCCTCTGCGGCAATGTTACTTTTTTCCCCATCTTAAAACCTGTTCATATTCCCCGTAGCCTATGGCCACATGAAGATATTGATATATTTCAAGATGATTAAAGTACGAGGATCTCCTTTTTTGTCACCTGTTGTCATTCATGTTGGCTTTTTATCGTCGCGGTGCACGCGCTGAACACCGAGTGGACCTACTCAGAGTTGATTTAACTAATTCAAATCTGCCGATCTGGAACCGAAAACTCAACTTCGGTTGAGTAAATCAACTCAGAGCTCAGGGTTAGACTGAGGGTTTGTTGAACCTTCTTTCAGAAACGGGCCCCTGGTGTCTGTATCATAAAGTGTTAGTGTGTCTGCGAATGTGAATTTCCTGTTGTTCATTCATCTTTGCGACATTGAGGACATTTGTGAAACAAGATCTAAACTTCTTTCAGCCTCGCTCCAACTATTTTTTTTTAAAAATATAGACAGATGTTAAAACTGTGAGATACCCCACACACGAGGACAAATAATCATAGATTAACTAGTTGTGTTCCTTTACCCTGTGTAGAGCAATGACCAAAACAGCACAACACACTAATGCAGAAGTCAGACTACATGAAATTCCTTTACTTCATATTCTAAAACAGTCTTTGTTATGCTTTTAAATTTGTATTTTTGACCACAGGGACAAAACAGAAGCTGATTAATGTGATTTAAAAAAAAAGTGAATGCATTAATTTTGGACCTTCATTTTATTTATTCTTTATTTAAGCAGGGAGAAGACAGGTCTCTTTTCCAGGGGTGCCCTTCTGCAATACAATTAACGAGAAAAAACGTATAAAAACTGTTAAAAAAAAATCACAAATGCATTCATAAACACACACTGATTCTTGCAAATCCGTGCCCCGGTTAAAAAGTCGCAATTTGAAGCAGTTGCAATTACTGTCAGTTTTTTTCAGACACTAGCTCTTTAAATACACAGCATGATACAAGAGAAGGCAACTTAGTCGTCATTTGAAAAATGGTCCACATAATGGGTGCAGCAACACTTAAAGCAGACTTTCCCCATTAAGTCCCAACTCTTGGTGTTTTTTTTTTTTACAGTGACCCAGTTTTGAGACCTGGTTGTATGGATAGGGATGTTTGTGAATAGAAGATAAGTCAGGTAAGGAGGGAGTTCACCAATCAGACCCCTGTAAATATACAGAATACTGTACTGCTTTCTGCGTTGACCCAACCGGCGGCAGCCTACAGAGTGATATAAGTCACAATGGTGAGAACAAAGTCTGTCACCTGTGACAAAATAAAGAGCAATATCAGAAATGGCATTTGATGGCTTCAAGACAGATACAGTTGCATGTGCAGCTGTATGTACAGTGCAAGTGTTTCAATAGTCCAAAACTGACAACACTGTCGCAATCTATGTTCTAGTTCTTTTTAACTTAATACTATTCCTGTATAGATGACCTAATTGACACACCAACGCAAACAAAAACACACACACACTAAAGTTTTACATTCATTTGAGCCAGTGGAAAAGTCGGACACACTCATTAACAGCTCTGTAATATATTCATCCTCACACACACACATTCACACAACGTGATGTTCATAATGTTTTCACCTCAAGCTTCCTGCCTCCAGACGTGTGTGTGTGTGTGTGTGTGTGTGTGTGTGTGTGTGTGTGTGTGTGTGTGTGTGTGTGTGTGTGTCGGTGGCAGGCAGAGGCAGAGCAGCTGCAAGCATCGATTTTTAAATGCAGAGGAGATGGTTTATAGATCTACTGTCTGAGAAGAGCTGAGCACTCATTACCTCACTCTCCGAAGTCTGCAGCTCACACACACACACACACACACACACACACACACACACACACACACACACACACACACACACACACACACACACACACACACACACACACACACACACACACACACACACACACACACACACACACACACACACACACACACACACACACACACACACACACACACAGTATGATGGGAGTCAGATTCTGTCAGATACACGAGGAGACATCAGGCTGTTTTCTGCAGCTTGTCAGATATTTTATTATTTTTATAACTTGAGATGTAACAATATGTGCTCACACTCTTTCTAACAAAAGCTGCATGGTTCTGTGGGCTGTGTGCATACCAAAATAAAGTTTGATTTTAACCCTGAGATCGTTTCATTTGAATTAAAAACGCATTAAATTAGCATGCTGTGAAATGCTAAGCTCACCTACACAATCCCAACATGCTGCGCCAGCATGTATCAAATCACTAAGGCCTTGGTTGTCTTAAGTTATTGCCTGATAGATTTCCTGAGGATGTTTTAAGGGAAATCCTTTGACCGGCAAGTGTTTCCCTTAAGATAATAAAATATCCCACCATACTTTAAGAAAAGTAGCGATTTCCTCAGAGTTTTAAGGGAACTATGCAGATGTTTTTAGTTGAAAGATTTGTAGAACAAAGACGAAATAAAGAAATAAGAAAAGTCTGAACTTGTGGTGACATAAGAGGAGAAAACATGATGACACATTATGATAGTAACAACAGTGAGTGCGTTCACATGGACTTGAGTGTCATGGTTTTGATCAGGTTTTTTAATTATCCTGTTTTGTGTTTTGTGTAAACATCACATCCTAATTTTAAAAAACTAGGATAAGCCCTTGTCCCCATTTTGAGAAACCTGATACTGCTACCTAGAGAACTCCAAAAGAGAACAGAAATCTGTGGCATGTATACGCCTTACCCTGGTATCTTACAGCTTTACTACCAAGCGACGTATTAAAAAAACAAATATGGCGCAGCATCGAAGCAGCGTTGTGATAAAAATATGACGATATGAAGATTTTGAGTTTTTTTTAAGGTTCTGTACTTTTCAGTACCATCGATCATTAAAATAACGGAGTTTGTTTGAACACTGCTAATTGATTTGTGCAGTTTGGACAGTCTGCAGGAGTTCGCCTGCACTTTTTTGTGATTAAATGAAAAAACTGTCCAATATTGGTTGACGAGGAGACTTCCTGCCATGGTATCGAAAGAAGTATCATTAAGACTTTTAGTAGAGTCATATCAAAGTTTAAAAATCTGGTACCATGGCAACCCTATGTCAGTGTGATGCAATTGTTTCCTTTCCTATTCAAACATGTCTACCCTCAGTGTGCGTTTCAGCTGCAGTGCAGAAACTCCTGCAGCAGAGGATCACATTAAACTGCTGCTGATTCTGCTGCTTCCTCGTGAACGCAGGACGAGTCGGCTCGGAGATTAGCTGCAGCAGAGGCATCACAGCAGCCTCAGGTTTCATCAAAAATAAAGCCCACGACTCCGATCCTGTTTTGATAAACACGAGGTGACAAATCCATCAGTCCAGATCAGAATTTAATTTGGTTTTGATTTGTGTCAGTCAGACTTCAATCAAATGGAGATATTAGATTATCAGACAGCACTCACTGAAAATGAATTCTGAATAACAGACACACCCAAACAGATCAGAGTGGATGAGTCATCCTCAAACTTCCTCCTCTGAATGAGAGAAACACATTTTTTTAATCTATTACTGTGGTGTAAAGGCATTCTGGGAGATGTAGGATGTTATAAAAGCTGCGCATCCCTATTTCTTAGTATTTTTGAGATTTGTTTGAACTGGGAATGTCACAACATTTATGTGTTTTTTTTTTACCAGAATTTATCATTCTATAATGTTCATGTACAATATACAACGTAATATCGACAAGGGCTGTTTATTAACAGCAAAGTGTGACCATAAAACTTCTTATAGAGACAGATTTTTCTTCTTCTCTTGCTTTGTGTGTATTTGGGCAGGTGGTTTATATGTAGGCTGTAAGTATGAAACTGGGACACAACCCAGGGGAATGATCCGGCTAACACTGTAAATTAAAAGATGTTCTGTTATGGCAGTTTATGTACGGATTGGCTTTTCATTCATTTAAAAAACTAGGGTTATCTCATTACCTCATGAGCACATCATTTATTACTTACAAATTATACATGTTTTACTTTAAAAAAAGGTGGTGGACTGGACATGGACCTGCTGTTGTCATGTACACAAGTTGAACTGTTGTAGCCTAAAACACAGTATGTGCAGGTGCAAGCATATTGAAACGATACTCAAATAACAACAACAACGAGTACTTAAGTAATTGTTTCCACACTGTAATAAAATAAAGACATGCAATCCATACCACAGGAAAACTACGGAAAGAACGCAGGGATACTAGGAACTAAATATTGGAATATTCTTCCACTCACAATAAGAGACTCACAAACATATGCATCCTTCAAAACACACCTCAAACAGTGGATAAAAGAAAACCAAGTCTGTGACCACGTTTAACCTTTAACCTCTGTTATTGTCTTGTGTCACTTGTGCCTTTGTATTTGTATTTTATTTGTAATTTGTCTTTCTCTTACCTGCCTAGGGACAACAGATGGAAACTAGCACTTCTGCTATAATCTGGCATTTTTACAGCTGTAATTGTTACAGCTGTTCATTAATATGCACTGTCCCGAACAAATAAATAAATAAATAAAATAAATAAATAAATGCTATGTCAAATTACCGGCCTAACAGGAAGTAACCACCAATGAACTTTCCTAAAGATTCAAATTTCCCTCCCAAGACATAACATTGTTTCATTTTGTGAAAAATAAATGGTGAATGAACTTGATTTTTTATAGAACTTTTCTAGTCTCCTGACTACTCAAAGCACTTTTACACTGCAGGTCACACCTACCCATTCACACACTGATGGCAGAGGCTGCTATGTGTGACCATCAGTGTGAACTAATCCATTCATACACATTCATACGCCGCTAATGAAGCAGTGGGGACAACTTGGGGTTCAGTGTATTGCCCTAGGACATATCAGACAAGTAGCTGCAGGAGCTGGGGATTGAACCCCCAACCTTCCAGTTAAAAGACGACCGACTATACCACTGAGCCACAGCCCTTGAGAATGAGTAAATGAGCATCTTAATTTAAAAAAAAGTAAGAAAAACAGACTAAATTTAGATAAATTATCAAACATTGACAAAAAAAGAAAACTTAAAAAAGAAAAGAGGTCCAGAGTCTAAGTGGTTCTCTCAATCTTTACCCCTTAAACTTCACAAAAGGTCCAATAAACATGTTTTTTAATATGCACAAATAAGTTGCATGACACAAATATTTATCACTGTTTTGCAAAGCTTCCTTTTTCGTACGCTGCAATGCTTTGTGGTCCAGTTCCTCCTGAACATGCACATTTTACAGAGCTGTTACAACATCAAAATAAAGTTTGTGTACGCTTTGAAACTGGGACAGAGGAAGTGACTCAAGAAGAAGCAGAAAAAAATGAATGTGACTGAGGGAACGAGGGTTTACCTTCAGAGTAAGCCATCACATGTAATCCAGAGATTCTTCCAGTAATCACAACAACTTCACAAATAAATGATAATATCTAGCCGTGCGGAGGATCTGAGGGAGGATAATTTTTTTCAGCTTTAAGATGACTCACGATTTTAATGGAGAGCCACACAACGCTTCACTTTCAAACCGGCAATTATCCTGCAGGAGTGGGAGTCAGTTTTCTCAAACATCATCAAAGAGCAAAACTGAGCTTTGTAACCGTAACACGCTCATAATTCTGCAAATGTGTGATTGTAGAAATGACCAGGTGAGGCGCTTAGTCTTCAACAACAGACACATACACAGACAGCTTCCTTCAGAGTGTTACAATGTTGTCAGTCCAAACACAGCGCTCATTGTGTTTACATTGAATCCCACTTAAGGTCGGGAAAGACTAACAGAAACCTCCAAACCTGCTCTGGGAGCCTCCTCCACGTTTCATGCGATGTTAAAAACAGGATTCAGACTTACGGTGCACAGAGGCATGGAGTCGTCATCGCCCACCAAGTCCTCGGGGTCGTGATGCGCGTCCTGTAATAACACAAACAAAGACGTCACACATTGACACACACCTAACATGCAGCGTTGACATCGGTAATTACTGCTACTCCCTGTGTGAACCTGACAGGCGGATCAACGTCACAGCTTCAGGTCCAAACATGTTCACCTGAACAACGGCTGGAAACACCAACACATCACTGCAGATAATCACCGCATAGGCTCGCTACACGATGCAGGTTTTTGTTGTAAAATATGTATAGTCGTCATGCAGTGTGTAATAAAGAGAAGGGACCAGTTCTAACACTTCATGTATTGAGATGATGAATTTTGCAGAGACTTCAAAACACACTCTGCATAACCAACAAACATAACTTTACCTAAATAAACATTTTTAACTGCCTTATTTAAATAAAGTCTATTATACAAGTTTTCATTTCTAAATATAATCTGCAGAAATGAATAAACAGTAGAACACTTTTTGGATAAAAGCGGAAAAACAGGTACTTAATATATCTTAAAAAAAACAGTGCTACATTTGGTAGTTAGTGGCATCCTCATAATGACTTATGTAAGGGGATAAAACCACAATTTAGCAGTAACAGATAGTAACTCGTCAATCTGCTAAACGGTGCAGCTATTTCAAAATAAAAAAAACAATCAGCCGTAACATTATGAGCCCCTCGTGTAGGTTCATGGAGTGGGCAAAATGTTAATCCAGTCCACCATCACCACCACCCACTACAACTTCAATAATAAAAATAAATCTCACCTTTCTGACGTGTCAACAAAAACTGAACATGTAAAAGCTTTGTAAAAATGTTAAATTCATGGTAGAAGTGTTGATTGCATTCGCTTGCTCAGGTGGCCATAATGTTATGGCTGATGGGTGATTTATGTGGGGGTTTAGACGTGTTTGTGAGTCATTTTTGCATACTGATTTGAGCGATGGTGCAAATAAAATAACATGTAAAGAGTATAATCTTTGAATAAACTATAGGAGATCTTTTAGAAGAGATTTGGAGTAACCCATGAGTTGTAAAAAGCAGCTTCAATCCCTGCACTTCCTGTACCCGTTGAACCTGAAACATGAGAATGTATTTAGAATGATTTCTAACTACCTGATGCACAGTAATCCGATGCTGTATACTGTACGTCACATCAGTGGAGATCATCTAAAAAGGTTCATTCTTTGGTCACATTAAGGCCTTCTGCTCCCGACATTCATGATTTGTTTTCAATCTGTGCCACCGAGCATTCAGAGGTGAATCGCACGGCTCACAGAGTAGGCGTCTTTATATGAAAAAAAAAATAAAAAAAATTCTTCATCATGTCCCTGCTGCTCCGAGTGACGGCGGGATCAAACTGAGTTCAAGGTAAATATAGATATCTTAAAAAAAACAGCAGATGGATATAGTGTGAGAGTTTTCATCAGGGCCACCAAACTTGCACCCTCGACCTTGTGTGCTCGACAAAAAGAAAATTGAAAACAACAGATATGAATGAATTAGCATTATGTAAGGATTAGCCGCCGGCCCGCTCCCCTGCTGAACAACAGCTGTGATTCAGACACTGATAGCACTGATACTACAGCCCGACCAAAACAATAATAACTATAAAAGCGATTATGGTGAGTATTTACTTTGCCGGTAAGTGCAGCGAGGGGAGGATAAGCCTGACAAACTACACAGCAAAGACAGAGAGAGAGAGAGAGAGGAATAGAAGAGGAAATGGACCACACAGAGGAAGAGTGATGGATTATAAGGAGACGGAGGGAGAGATAGAAGTTGACAGAGAGGACAGAGTCGTACGGGCGAGCTGCAGGGTCAGATTAAAGAATTAAAAACCTCCAGACAGTCTGGGAGTAAACAGTTCAAATGGTGGCAAATTTGAAGCAATCTGTGGCTCTTTATGGACGTAATGTGTTTGGATTAAGGCTGTCAGCATTAACTTGTTAATTGAAATGAATGCATTCTTCTTTTTTTTTTAATCACGATAAATGCAACATTGTCATGCACACCGAGGATAAGCCGCCACAGCGTCTCGTCACAGCTGAGAAGAACCAGCACTGCTGAATCTTTGAATGCCTCATTTCAATCAGCTGACTCAAAACTCTTCATGAACTGAAAAGTGTCACTTTTTTTTACCGTTCCTTTAAGCTGTTTTCATTTACCTACCACAAGGGCCTGGCTTTATTTCAAAATAAAAGCAGTTGAATTCAAACAACCGCTCAACATCTAAAGACAGAGCAAAAAAAAAGCCAACAATTTTTTTTATTTTATTTTTTTATGCAAAATAATAGAATTAAGACATTTGATTGAAAGTGCCAGCCCTAGTTTGGATTAAATCTCTCATTTGATTTGGATTGTGAGGACTCTTGTCCATGCAGGATAGTTTTTGTTGGAATATTATGATCAGGAGAGTACAGTCAATCTTCACACGGTAAGTCAGAAGACAGAGTGTCAGAGTCACTGCTGCAGCTCCAACAGCCTCTCGTTGGCAGATCAGCTGCAGTCAAATGACCATAACTGACTTAGTGTTGACTTATGGACACCTGCACACACCTGTTCTTTAACATGGCAGTATCACGCATGCCTCTCCCTTTGTCCCCTCCCCTGTCAGACTCTTTGGCTCCATGTACACACGTTTATTGTCATGCAATGAGGAAAAATTAACGACGTCTGATCCCACAGGTTTGAATTTATGGTATTAATAATCATGCAGCGTTGACTTTGTCAACATTGTAAAGATATCATCGTGCAAAACAAATCTGCAGACCCGGTGAGCCTGAATTAAAACAAACACAGACGATCTCAGGTGGGTCCGATGGGCATTTAGAGTCCTTTTAAAATATATCTCTTAACATTTTATATGCAAAACAGAATATTGATAATAAAAAAGAATCATGAGAAGGAAGTTTTAATAGACTATAGTTGGACTTATTCTATGAGTGGATCTGAGTGGATCACAGATTAATCAGATCTGCTTACATTTTCCAAAACGCAAATGTATCGATATCATTGCAAACACATATTTTGAATCATGCATGGGGAGAACATGCAACTCCACACAGAAAGGCCCCACCAGGCTGGGGATTCGAACCAGGAACTTAAGAATAACTGCACCACCATGCAGCCCACATGATCACAATATGATGAAGAATAATCAGCACTGTCAGCCTTCAAGGGTATTTTAACACTTTCCGCTCAGTTCTTCTAATGCACTTTTTTTCCCCACAGTAAGAACACATTAAAGCCTGCAGTCGTCTTGATCTACTAGTCTCATCGTTGTTCCTAGACAAGCGCAGCCCCTCTCTGCTCTTTGTGCGTGTGCTGAATGATCTTCCCTTTAGGGCAAAAACCTCACAGAAACATCTCTTCGTCATTCCACAACTTCAAAAGTCACTCCTTTGTGTGTGACAGTGTGTGCGTTTTCCTTTTTGTCTCGTAGTGGCCCAGAAAAAAAAAGCTGGTACGACAGCTTACACTCAGCTATCGGACACATGGCTGCACACAGAAAGGCTTCAGAGGTGTAAGAAAAGGACAGTTTCATTGAGCCGAGTCGGGTTGTCAAGGTACCAGAATTTTTTTACGTTTTCACTGGGCCCACTTTATATGACTAGAATTGGTGTTATTCTTGTAACTCAGTGTAATATCATCTATGCCTTGTATTTGAAAACATGTATTCTTATTTGAAAAATATGTGCACTGAACTGATCCCCTCATCTTTTAAGACGCACTCTATTTTTATTTTATGACGCAGAATAATCAAGATCTGTCATATTTTTTTAAAGCATTGGTGCTTTTTAATACTATCAATCATTAATATAATGGAGATTCTGTCATTTTCAAACAAGTGGTGTCCAAACGTATCTAAGTATGGACATTTTTTTTGATAACCTTCCTGAATCATGGTTTGGTGTCTCTCCTTGGCTTTAGCTTTATGACCTGGTTTGGTAATCTCTCAATAGGAGACCAGAATAGGTTGCAACAAATGATTAAAGTTGCCAGTAAAATCATTGGGTTAAATTACCCGGTCTGTCTCTCACCTTTCGTAAGAGAGCAACAGCTCAGGCTCGAGACATCCTACAGTTTCCTCTACATCCCCTCTTTGGTGAGTTTGAACTTCTGCCCTCAGGTAGGAGGAACAGATAACAAAAGGTGAAGTCCAACAAGTTGAAGAAATCTTCCTTAATTCAGATTATCAAGGAACTGAATTCTAATGATGAACCTGATGACAGATGATGGGTTTTATTCTGGTATTAATGATGTTTTTATTGACGTTTTTATATATTCTTGGTTTCCTGTTGTTACTTGATGTACTTTTTGAATGTTGTTATGGTGTTCTTAATGTCTGAATCTATATGCTGGTGTTTTCTACATGTTACTTGTTTCCACATGGCTGCAAAATAAAAAAAATCCTCTTGGGAAAGATCAAGTTAAAGTTTAAGTTGAAACCTTAATGCCAAGAAGAATCAGCACTGGGTGATAAGGAAGGTTGCGAGAGGTCATCTGGGAAAAAACACAATGAGCAGGTATGAGCCTGTTGGAAAAAAAAAGCTGGCTGTGACTCAGGTCTGATTATTCACAATCTGCCTACAGAGTGACACACACACACACGCATTTCTCCATGCAGCCCTTGTGACACCTCATACCGGAAGTGGACACACACAAACTCAGACAAAAGCTCTTCCTGAATCATGCGGCCTTGTTAGCTCCGCCTCCCGCTCTTTAAGAAGATTCAAAAACTTGTAGGAAGGAAGAGAAGAATAAAAAAAACACACACAGGAGCTGTTTCTGTTTCAATCTCCGTTGTAAAGACAAGGCCTTCTTTTTTAAAAGAACAATCACTCACTCTGCCTGTTTCAACCTTTTGTTTGAAACCAATGCTCCAAAGGCTTTCCCACAGACTGTCTGCTTAATCCCCGAACAGAAACGACTGAAAACATCCTAAAACATGCAGCGACTCTGTGACTCCAATGTCACCTTGAGACGCTTCCACCCATATGTCATCATTTGTGAAAACCTCTTTTTTCAAACATTTTTAGAGCTAAAATACACGCAGAATAAACCCCAAAACCTTTGCACAATTATTTAATGATTAAATCATTTTTCTTGCATTAAACATTCTTGGGAAACAGCTTCTTATCTGTTGTTATTTTGTGTTAATGTAATAAAATGTTACAATTCGAAAAGTTTTTGGACTGTTGGTTTAAGAAAACAAGACGATAAGAGTGGAATAAGTGGAATTATTCGAGTCACTGTACTTTTGCACATTTACATTTTCCACATTGTATAATATATATACAATGATATAATATTATTATAGCAACCTGTAGTACACTTTTGTAAGTTTAAAAGAGGTATTTTTCATAGCTATGTTTGTACAAAATCCTTGAAGACGTCTTTTTCATTCAAGCGTAGAAATTCCCTCTATCACCTGCTGTATCATTAATTAATACATTTTTCTACTCATAAATTGGTATCAGTGTCGGAGTTTCCAGTATAAGCTGGGGCCATCAACAGGAAAATAAAAGATTTAACAAGTGATATAAAAAATGATAAATAACAAAAATGCAGTAGTTGGTCTATTGTTTCACTAACTGTCCATTTTAACTTTGCAGAGTCCTGTAGAGATATTGTTCTTGTGTCTGAAAATCACTGAATTTGAATTTCCCTCAGGATCAATAAAGTATCTATCTGTATTGAAAATGGTATTAAATCTGCACAACACGATACAATGCGATGTGATACGATACACAAAACTGTTAAGATACATGACACAAGACACAATCCATGACATGAAATTCGCAATATACGACAGTATACGATAAACGCGATGAGATATATGATACGATAGACGAAACGAGACGACATGATATACGACACGATACACAACACACAAACATGACACACAGTACACAATGCGAGACAAGATACAAGACACAAAGCGATATACGATAGGCTGCAGACACGATACAGAAGGAAAAAACACAAAGCATTACATGATACGATCCACACGATATCCTACGATCGGCCAGGTGATACACAGGATGGTACACAATGTGATACACGAATCGACGCGATGTACGACGACACGATCCACGATCCAATTCACAAAACAAACGACACACGATATCATACACAGTAGATTACACAATACGGCAACCGGTCCGACACACTAAGATCCGATGCACTCTATTAAAGTCATCTTGGACCTGCCCAAAGTAAGCTGTCTCTGTGTTGTTCTTAATGACGACAATACAAAAACAACCAACAACATGTGATCGGAGCGGCACATTCCAATCACAATCACAAAGAGCCCACGCTCCACATCTCCACCACCGCTCGTGTGTTTATAGACTTCAGTCATTAAGTGTAACTCTATCAGAAGCTGCTGAGTTAATTGGCCATCTGATTAATTACACACTGCATCATTTCACGCATTACAGAGCAGTAATTGAACCCAACGACTAATCAAGCAGCTAATCAACAGTGGTTTTAGTGATATTACACTTTTAATACGCATTTCCTTCTTAAAGACATCGGCCTACATGGTACATTAATGGAAGCTGTCTTGGCCTACACTAAGCTTGTCATACTTAAAAGTCACCTAAGTTAACTGTAAATGATTGATAGATAATACTGTATTGCTTCAGCTCTCCATGCCACTCTGTAGGGTGAATTAACATCACTTGCAGTAATGTGATGCCCTTTTTTATTTAGTTATAGAGCATTTGTTGCAACCATACATTTGTACTTTGAGTCATTAAAAGGCTGGAAATACAGCAATGTAACACAAATTAAGGGATTGATATCATATACAAGCTCTTCACTCCTGGGGGGGGGATCTCTATATATTTCCAAATCAATATTTAAAGTATTACAGTATTTTCAGTAGCCTACATAGATTCTAAGGTTAAATTTACTGTAACACAACTGAAGAGATTTTTCGGTCATTTTTGGTAAATTTTAGTGCCTTTATAGTGGAGTATATATCTATTTCAAACTCCTAATTATAGAGTATTACACTATATTTTAAAGGTAATTTAAATGTAATTTGGAGTGGCTGCAGCTGTCAGTAATGACCTAACAGTGACTTTCAGGTGAGGTGTGTTACACCTACTACCTGTCTCAATGCCACAGCCATACTAGTGACTTGTCAGTTAGTTAAGATGACAAATAAAAAGTGTTTCTCTGTGTGTCTCACCTCTCCAGCAGTCCCCCCCAGGGGCATCTTCTGCCAGGGATCCGCCAACTGAGCCAGAGGCATCTTTTCTCTTCTTGTGCCTCTACTTTTTTTTTTTTTCTTCTTCAATTTTATTCCTCTTTTCTGCTCCGGGTTTGTCTTCCCCTCCCTCGGTCGACACTTTCAGGCTTCACCTCTCTTCTTTATTTTTCTTTATTTGTGACCGTTTTTGAGCTGCTCCCGGTTCTGCTTCCTGTAACCTCTCTGTCGTAGGAACCGAACCGTCAGCGGAGCCCACCGACCGACCGACCGAGCCGAACAGAGCCGAGCGAACACCTACTGATTCCGGATCTGCTGTGGCGCTGAGACCGCCCCTTCCTCCGGGGAGACAAACATGAGAGAAATCAGGAGGAGGACGCCCTTTTTCGGAAACTGATTGACTCAACACACTCACTCACACACACACACATACACACACACACACACACTCAAACACACACACTTATCTCTCAATCTGGTTCTCTTGCTCAGCCGCTCTCTCTCTCTCTCTCTCTCTCTCTCTCTCTCTCCCTCTCTCACTCACTTCCGTTGTTTCCCAATATGGCGGCCGGTGTCGGCTTACCTGTCTGTCAGACTGCTGCGTCACGCCTACGTCACGACAGGAGGCGGAATGCTTAGGTAATTAGAAAAGTAAAGTGAAGTCAACTAGGGCACTGACTTAATTTTGTAGCAATGGGGGAGATTAATTAAACCCCGGGCTAGCTTTATCATACATTTGAAGAAAAATATAAATAAAAATAACTAGTTAACACAAATACATTTCCTCTTTTTCTTTTTTTGAAGCTCATCTACATTTACCTCACAGCTTTAGAACAACTTATGATAAATATTGTACAAAAAAAAACATTTTATAATACGGGTTTTGTTATAGGCTATTATTAACTACCTAAAAATGTAAACAAATGCAGTTTAAACTATTAGATTATATTACATAAAATTAGATGTGTATTGCTATTTGCACAGACAGGTACAGGACTGTACAGATTGGAAATATTGTCAATTTCCTAGTAATAGACAGACAGACAGACAGACGTTAAGGCATTGAAGTAAAAGATGTTGAGATGAGCAGCTATGGGATGGATAAGTCTTCTGCTCAGATTGTCAGAGTGTGCTGTGGAGTTTGTGGTAGACAGGGTGCATTATCATTATTATCATCAACACTTTAGCCAGTATTCTGGCTTCGACCACCTCTTTCAGTCTGACAAGCTGCTCGCACACAACAGACTCAGCCCTATCAATCACTTAATAAATGATCTGTCTGAGTGATTGACAAGCATTCATATTATCATTTGTCAATGCTCCTGCCTCTAATAAGAATATTTGCTTCTTTTCCTTTAAATAAGCTAATTTAAGTAAATTAATTTATTTGAATGTGTTAAAATTTAGAGGTTTGGGCCGTGTCTTGGACAAAATAAAGTAAGATAAGGTAACTTTATTTGTACCTGGAGGTAGATTTGGTTTACAGTGAGTGAGTTGGCCTTCTTTTACACACAAATGACAGCACAGGACAAAACATGATAAAGTGACAACAGTGCTCAATACTAAAGTGAAAAGCCCTCAGTAAAAACAAGATAGAGTTACCCATCAGCATTATGCATAAGCATTATGAAGCTGTCAAGTTGTCTGTTGGTCATTGTTACTACTGTTCATTTCTTACTTTTTGAAATGTTTACAAACCAAACCTTTAATCCAAATATAGGCTACAAAAATAACATCCTGCTTTCACATTTAATGCATGAGTGATATAAATATAATGACAGAATGTATCGTAACCTTGTTAAAATTCATTAAATGCCTTTTTATTTGATGTATTGTTATGTAAATTATACTTATTAAACTCAGAATTAAGGCTCAAATTTTGCACGAGTACTTTTATAATTATTGCAATAAGTAGACGCTGCTTCCAGTAACTCTAATCTTTCTTGTGAATGTTTATACATTTAGGACTTTTAAGGACTCTTAATTGCGGTGGAGTATTTTCCCAGTTGCCTACTCTTGGATGATCCAAAGTCAGACCAGATCTTCTCTAAATGTGCAGTTACTTTCATGGGAAAAGTTCTTAACAGTAGTTTAAAAAGGGAGGTAGACTGAATACTTATTTTAATTTAACTGTTGTAACAGCTTATTGACTGTTTGGGTAAACACAATTTCCTTAAGTGCCGATAAATTATGGAACTAACAACTCTTCTGTTATCAACCTGCGGTGTAGATGGTTACCATGAGATGTCATAAATAATAGTTCATTTTACAGCCTGATTGTGACATCTAGTGGTCAGTGGAGGTATTGAGAACATTTGCATCAGTAAACGTACTTAAATTGAAAGATAAAATGCAGCCAGTAGTGGTTCTGCATTGAGACAGCAGCTTGAGTAGAGGTATAAATAAACAGGAACCGTAAAAGTAGAAATGCTTCTTCCTGATAAACGTTCTATAATTAAATGATTTTAAGGCATGAAATGAGTTATCCAAATAGTCTGCATCAAAGCCAGTGATCATTTTATCTGCTGAGATGTTTTAATAACAATGTGACAAATCTGATGGATATTTTTGATTAACTCATGATATTAAAACACAAGTGGAAGTGGAATAAAGTAAATTAAAAACACCTCATATTTGAGCTTAAACTAGGTCTAGTACTTGAAAATGGCTGCATCATTATCATATTGAAATCTGATGCAGCGTTGCTACCGAAATGATAATACACAAACACATTATTCTTCTTTCTTTATGCGTTTATTTACAGCCAAACAGCATCTCAGTTCAACAGACACACAGTCAAGTAAAGCTTTACCTTTGTACACGTTCAGGAGCAGTAACAGTAAACTTTAGTGTAAAGGACAAAGAGGAGAGGTATGTGAAGCTGAAGATTCAGTGCTGCTGCTGCTGCTGGTTTTAGCGCCTCAGAATCTCCCATAAGCAACATTTAATTGGAGTTCCACATTTTAAGTGCATCTTCACATAATTCTCAAAACCACCAAGCCAACTGTAAAATAAATATTATGTTGCATTCATTTACCAGCAGATTAAGAATATCAACCTTTTAAAACCCTTAAAATATTTCCCAATACCACTGATCAACATTCATCTTAATCTTCAGACATTCTCATTTCTATAATTCAGAATAAATCGCATATTTTAAGCACCTCCACACCAGTGGTTGAAGCGCAGACAGATATATAATTTAACAGTAAAAATATCAAGGCTAGCACAACTCTGCTAAAAAATAAAGCCCTGCATTTAAAATACTGGGTGCTAATTTAATATTAGCATCAAAATGTACGAAAAAGTGCTTAAATTAAAAAGGTTTTTTTGTGCAGAACGGCCCATTTCAGAATAATGTTTATTTTTAATAAATACATTATAATGTTAATATTAAAAGGTAATGTCAGAACTACTTTGAAATTATTGCAAAAGTTGGTGAAAATGTGTAAAGTAGTATGAATGTCTCTAACTATTTTTAACTGTTAATTTGTTCTCATTTCACATGTATTCCTGCAGGACACCTCGGTCTCAGCTCACAAAAAAAGAAAAGAAAAAAAAAAAAAAGGAAAGTGCATATCATTTTAATTTTGAAGCTGGTAAAGTTGGAGCTAACTAAAACTACTTTACACACTGTTGTGTTGCTTAATCTGAATACAAACTTGTATAATCAATTTGTTCCTTCGTGTGGTTCCAGCTTTCTAACAGAAAAACACGTATGCGTTTCCTGTTTCTGTAGTGAACAGGAAATCTGGAAGTCATGACTAGTTTTATGTTTAACCGACATTACCATGTTAGAGTTCTCTATTCTTTTAGCATGGTAGCTGGTTTCTTAGAGACAAGTGTATTGCAGACATAGTTTAAAGGACTAGTTTGTAGTGAGATCTATACATAAAGCTATGCTTCCCTTAGAATTTGAAATACAGAGGATGAAGATCCTTTTCCACTCGGCCTGTAATGTTGTACAACGTGTCTACAGCAGCCTACAACAGATAAACCTCAATTCAGCGCAAGGAAGTGTTTCGTTTGTTTTGGAAGTTTCGCTTCCACCAGAAGTTATTTTACCCATTGATCAACATTTAAAGAGTTATAAACTGGAGAAACACTAAACTGAACCCTAAAAAGCAGAGTAAAACAAAAGGGTAAAACATGAGAGCTACGTTTTGTGTGTATATTTTGCAGTCCTGAATATTTCAAACCTGTAAAGCTACCTGTGAGGTTTCACACAGCGCACTCTGAAGAATGGCTCATCTTACACTCTGGCAGCAGCAACAACAGACTAGACAGATGTAGCGCAGAAGACACAAATAAAGAATAAATCTTAAATATTTCTGTATAAAACTATAAATAAATAACACTGACAAGTTTCCGGTTGAGTCCTGTTAAGGTGCGGAATGATCTAGAATCGAGGAAGGAGCTGCTGCGCGTCGTTTTAAAAGTCAGGGTGTGGGTGCAGCTGAAGGATTAGAGGGTCAGTGTGTGTTTTCGGTATATTTGGAGTGTGTGAGGGTTCAGGGTTGAGTCTAGCTGACAGACTTCAGTGTGGACCAGCGGTGCGTCCCGCGGACCTCCAGCGGCACGTCGTTGCTGAAGATGTGGTTGCAGAGCTCCTCCAGCGGCGGCTCTGGATCTGAAGTTGCAAACTGAGCAGCTTCCTCCACCTCCTTACGGATCGCAACATCGATTTCCTGACAGAACAGCGGGGATTCACGTTAAATCCATACAGCTCCATGGGACAATAGAAGATTTGTTTTCTTTGTTCTCACGTACTCTGAGGGGACTTTACTGAGCGTTTGTTACAAAATAGTCTTATACTAGCAATATATAATAGTCTTTAACTTAAAGAGGGAGGCATGAGGGGTGTTGAATAGCCTAGGGGTTTATGCTGCACGCCACATGTAGTGACGCATGTTCTTTCGTTGAACATAATAAACCAACAGATTTCTCTGTGTACACTCACCTTGAACTCCTCTACAGACGCCATGTTGTTGCTGAGCATGCGTTCCTTCAGCATGGTGATGGGGTCACTCTTACTGCGGACTTCCTGGATCTCCTCACGAGTGCGGTAGCTGCAGGAAGTGACATCACAGCAAGATCAAAAATCTGCATATACTGCCATACTTTTGTGTGGAAGAAATAGTATTTAATATGTCCTGATAGATGCCATGAACGAGCTTTATGCCAAAAAATAAAATGTCCTGCATCTAGCTGCATTAAAAGATGAAAAAAAAAAAAGTGCTTTGTTCTACATTTCTGAACAAGTAGCTGAATATGTGTCATACCCAACAAACCAGCAGCTGATAAGGCCTTACAACCTGGAGGTTCACCACCAGACCAAGAAACTGATCACAGAAATCCACAGAGGTTACCAAGTGAATGCTTTCTTACCTGACGCCTGGATCGCTCATGCTGTGTCCATGGTAACGGTAGGTCTGCAGCTCCATGACAATGGGACCCTGAAGTGTAGAAAGGTTATTTCTCAGAGTTCATCCAAACTCCTCTCACCACTGAAAATCCCCCCCACAACCGTGTGCATGTCTATTACACTGGAGCACTTCTAAATGTGTGTCACTAATGAATTGCAACACTACGAAGGTAATATGTAATTGGACACAGCAAATCTACGGAGATTTTAGAGTTGTTGAAAAGAAAGTACAGGTAAATAATGTTTTAAAACTAAAGAATAATGTGTCCAAGAAGATTAGTCATACACAAAGAAAAGTTCTTCTAAAGAAAAATAACTCTTAATATCTTATCCCTAAACTCTCCACCAGATTATCGTCTTTACAATACCCAGGTTTAGTAAGTTGTTATCTCACCTTTCCAGCTCTGCAGTGATCTGCAGCAAACTTGGTGGCCTCTCTTACACACAAAACATCCATCCCGTCCACCTGCAAGAAAATGAGGTTACCAAATAGTAACCAGACAAACAAGCCTTAGAGACCTCAGGGACTTTGTTAACATTTAACTGAAATATCTGAATGCCTCTTCTGAGACGGGATGTTTGTGTGCAGTATCATACATGAGCATCAGACAGCTGTATGAATGCTCACACCTGCAACTGCCAGGACGGCTCGTTAGCCTCCTGTTATAGTCTCGGTCCAGTCAGGCCAGCTGCAGCGTACAGCCAACAGACACACTGCAGCTTCAGCCCAAGACCCCACAGTTTAAGCACGTCTAAGATGACCTTTTATAAAGCCGGGCTGGAGTCTAAATGACTAACGGAACAAAAAGTTGATTAACAGGAGCAAATTCTCAGAATGAGAGATCGGATTTTGAAATCAAGTGTCTGTACACATTAGAGAAAGGATCTCAGCAGAGACAGACTTTTCAGCTTCTTAAAAACCCAAAACAGCAGTAAAATTTCTTCAAGGCTGCCTACCTGTCAGAGACAAAAACAAGAAGTTTGGATTGTGAGGCCTTTGCCCCATTAGCATTATGATGCAAAGATCACAGCAGCTACCATCTTAAGCAACCTATTGAGACAATTCCAAACCTTTCTGCATCAGTCATTCAGACCCCAAGGTATATCATAATCAGGCACAGGATTAATGAAGTCTCAACTTCCGACAGAGAGACAGGTTTTCCTCCTGCAGTGTCTCGTTTGTGTCTCACTCTGATTCCTGGTATGTAGTCTCCTCTCTTGTAGTAGTCGGTGCTGGCCGACGCTCTCTCCACCGACGTCCCCATGCCGTACTTGTTGTTCTCACAGATGAAGATGCAGGGCAACTTCCACAGGGCAGCCATATTGAACGACTCAAACAGCTGTCCCTGATTGGATCGGAGAGGACAGATGATAAGACGAACCTTTATTCAACCCACAATGACGGTGTTACCAGAAGTTAAGAATGTAAAAAAGGTGTTGAGGGAAAATACATTTCCATTATATGACCTAATGATTTATGAATATTTACCTGATTGGCTGCCCCGTCTCCGTATAGTGCGGCACACACCTGATTGTTGCCCTGGTACTGACATGCCAGAGCGATGCCAGCACCCAAAGGAACCTGGAAAATACAAAAACCAATCAGTGTGTATGACTTATATTGTCACTTCAAATAGGGATTATCAAGATCATCGGCTCATTGCTTGTGCAATCAAAGGCACCACCATATTTACAAATTGTTCGTTTTTTTTTGGTTGTTGTTCTGCTGAAATAGTTCACCTGTGCGCCCACGATGCCGTTTCCCCCGTAGAAATTTGGAGCGTACATGTGCATTGAACCTCCTTTGCCTTTGGCCACACCCCCTCTGCGACCTGCAGTGGAATACAGACGAGATTCGTAAGAGCGACGGTTCTTAATGTCTGACCTACAAAACATTTCTTCAGGAGAGTTCAGTTTTAATCCTCTCACCCGTGAGCTCGGCCAGGATCTCCTTGATGGGCACCCCGCGGGTGTACGTGTACCCGTGGGCGCGGTAAGCTGTGATCAGGTGATCTGAGGGGTTGATGGCTGCCTCGATACCTGCTGCACACGCTTCCTGCAGGGAAGACACAACTTAGAATATGCAGATTGTCCAAAAGGGGCGCCGATGAGTTTTTCCTTTGAATAGTTTTCTTTGCTTGGTTCTTTATTCATGATTTTGGTAAATATATTTACGTGTATTAATTGTTTCCTTATTTAGTTTGGATGACAGCGAGTTGCACTGGATGACCATGAGTTGCTGATAAAAAAAATACAGTGATAACAGAGTCTCTGTTCTAACCTGTCCATCATACAGGTGACAGAATCCTCTGATGATCTTCTGTTTGTACAGCTGATCAGCTTTGAGCTCCATGCGCCTCACAGTCTGCATGATGTGGTAATACTGCAGGCCCTGCTCCCGGGTCAGCTCTGCCTTCACTGGAGGACCCTCCTCCAGGCCGTGCACGTCGCATTTCTACCACACGGGATGGCAAAAACATGATTTGACTGTTAACGGCTGGCTTTTGAAATGTCATGTTAGGAACGCAAGTTTATACACAAGTTGTGTAAATCCAAACTAAACATTAGTCCGTGCAGTCACATTTTGAATTTCCCCATCTTACTCTGATTTGGGTGTTTAACCAACCTTGATATCGAATGTTGCCTGAGGGGTGAAGTCAGCGAAGGAGCGGGAGACCACAACTCTGGTCCCCTGGTGATCGAAGAAACACAACGAAGAAGTTTATTAAAACGCACAAACACATGGCTCACAATCACTAACACAAGTTAAACAAGGAAGTCTCCCACACAGACAGTGTGAGTTCTGCCCTCCTACTCCTCCTCCTCACAGCAGGTGGAAGGTGAGGGTGGCTACGGGTGTAAGGGATTACTACAGCAGTCTGGGATGTGGGGAGGTCAGTAACAGGCAGGAATCATCCAAATCTTCAGCCTTGGCTCTGAACCAAAATTATTTTAGTCCTGGAAAATATAAAAAGTAAGTCCTTAATAAAAACAGCCACCTCTCACCTAAAGCCAATTTAAAGTGGATGGCTGAGCGAAAAGTATGTTGACACATCCCTGTTAATAAACATGATCAACTTTAGACATCTTCAATGGTTAAGAGATAACAGCTTATCATCATTAAGATAATCATCCAAACCTTATGGTTGTATGATATTAGTCAGTATTTGAAGTCATTCATGAAGCTCATAAGAATTTCTGATAACAGCTGTGAAGAAAGAGGATAGATCATTCCTATGTTTGGAGTTATGTCACACACAAAAAGCATTTCAAAGAATCAGTTTGAGCTCAGAGAAGTTGTCAGAAACCCATCACCTGTACAGAACAGAAAAATTAATACATTCACCTGAAAGAAAATCATGCATAGATCATTTAATAAAAAGTTTGAACCCCGTTTATAATAAATGCCCGGAAACACAAACACCTGTGACTTTAAGTTTCATCCACAACCTTCAATCAAAAATAATCATCGGAAAGATTCATGCCCAGAAGTGGAGCTTAAATCGCTGTCTTTTGATAACTTTAAGAGGTTATTTCTGATTTGTACACAAGCCACATCAGCCCACAGACACACAGGTGAAGCCCCCTACCCCGGTTAGTGATCAGGCAGACATGGAGGATGCTACTTGTGTTCTTACTGGTCTGTCTAGCTGGTCGCTCTGGGTGCTAACTAACTCTGCAGCAGGCGCTCTAGCACTGACTGGTGGTGGTTTGGGTGGTTGCCGCTGGGTCTGCGCCAAGGCGGGCGCCGCCGGTGACGTTACATTGACGTACTCTGACAGGTCAATCAGCAACTGGGGAGCACAGGAGCCAACCAATCAGAGCACAGCAAAACACAGACGGAGGCGCTCTACAGAGTCTACAGGTGAGGCGACGTCTACAGGTGACAACAGCAGCAGCTACATGGAGAATGCACACACAGACCTATAAATCTAGAGGACAACATCAGGAGAAACTCACTCAGGGAACTGGAAGCAGCCCAACAGTGTCTACTTTTGATCTGATATTTAGAAATTGGCACAACATTTTAAAAACAGTTGATTCACAAAATAAATCTGATAAATTTGAGACCCAATTAAACTGAACATAATAAGAGTATCATGAACGATGTTTTCTGAGATGGTTATCCTACCATGTTTATCATAATGTGTAAATCTTTGTTTTTCTTAAAAAAGGTCATAGTCGTGTTTCACTGACGGAGAAGAGGATGAGATTCTCAGACCCCTCCGGGTTTGTGTGTTGCGTCACAACATTTTGCTTTCTGATATTCATCTTAACGTAATACTTTAACATGACGACAGTAACCAACTTTTGTAAAGACATTCATTGCGATGCAGAGAGGGAGGGCTGATAGATGTTGTGCCAATGTGAAATATCACTGGAACAGGTTTGACCCGGGTAACTGGGTTGACTGTGCTACCACAGACGAGTAGGTCAAACATCACAGTATCACGTAAGAGAAATAAAAAGAACTAAACTGATGTTTGGATTAAGAGTTTAACAAATTTAACAATTTTAAAAAGACAATAAAACTACAAACAGTAAACTGCTGTGATCTACAGAAGCAAACTGTATCGACATGAGAAAATAAAATCTGCTCTCTTTTTCTGCATCTCTCATTCAGACCACTTAGAGGAACAAAATTTCCTAGAACATTTATTTTGTTTGTGTCTTGAGGCAACATAGACGGTATTTTTTTAATCAGTTTGTCGACTTTAAATCTTCGCAGTTCAGACGCAAAACCCCCCACTGAGCCGCCAGGATCAGCCGTGCCGATGTCACACAAGCTTTCACTGATTTAACGTGATGCATCTATAATGTATTTGGGCTGACTCAACGTGGACACTCGAGATGCAGCTGCTGAAAATACTGGATCCCCCCCCCCCCCCCCGGTGTGCCAACTGAGGCACTCTGGTGTTGTGCAGAGAAATGAAGGCACCTCATAATTCTCTTGTTAATTCAGTAAAACAGAGCAGTTCTTTTTATTTTCTCATGTTGCAAAATATACTTCTGTAGTGATCTAATGGCTGCATACTAGCTTTAAAATTAAACATGTTATTTTCTTGTTTATTTAGTATTCTATTAAAGAACTCTTTGAGACACATGCAAGTAGTAAAGAACTGTAGGAACGGACCTGCACATAGAAATCAGCTGAGCATTGAGCTTCTTACCTCGGACACTGTTTGGGCCCCCTACGGTTCAGGCGAGGGAGAAGGAGAGGGGGAGAGGAAGGAGAAAAGCAAGAAATAAATAGGGATTGATGTGTTTCTGAGATTGTGTGAGAAAGTGAAGAGGGATTGGAGGAGAGAGGGAGTGCTGCAGAAAGAAAGGGTTCCTACAGTCACTCAGTGGTTTGTTTTTATAGTCAGATTACTCTTTGAATAGTAGTAGAATAATCTAGTTTATCAAACGTGGTTAAAGCCGAGTTGACTTAAGGATCCCTGCTTCTGATGAAACAAAAAAGGCACACATGCAGCTGCCAGTGCTTCAGACCAATATCCAACATGTTTGTATTTCACAACAGAAAGTGGATATTGGTCTCATCAGTGCATCTCCTTTGGTTTAAGCTGCTCCAGAAAGACAAACCAGCACAATCACACAGACAAGAAGATTAAAAGAAATCAAACTGTGCAGCAAGAAACAGAGTAAATGAGCCATGGCGACGACACAGAGTGCATGTGGATATCCGGTTAAAAACGAGCTCTTGACTCATTAAATATTTACTTTGTTAACGACAAGCAGGCACAACTTACACGATTTATCTGACCCCAACATGCAAACCGCAAAGCAAGAGTCAAACTAGCCTGAGAAGCTAATGTTCCGCTCACAAGGTCAGCCTCCTCATGCCAAACAAAACCAGGCGAGCTAACATTTAGCATGAACCCGCTCAGCGCAGAAACGACCCCAAGCTCCAAGTTCCCCCCCCCCAAAAGAACACTCACCACATTCCTGCCAGTGATCCTGCAAAGTGCGTTAGAGATAATGGTTAACATATTTTTCATGCTACTGAACGACGAGCCGGCTCTGAAAGGATTAAAGGTTGGTAATCGCTGCAGCAGGGTGCTAGTTCAGTGTTTAGTGTCCGCCTGCGAATGGAGTCCGACAAACACTGTCTGAATCAGAGATTGGTTCCTCGCGGCTTTTATAGCAGTCCGAAAGGAAACTCCATTTTAAAAAAAAATTTTTTTAATTTTATTTCATAAAAAAAACCCAACAACAATAAAGTTAAGAAAAACAAACAAACATAACATCTCAAATTTTTAATGAAAAGGAGCAGAAAGATTAAGCTTATAATATCTGCCCCTCAATCAAAAAAATCTAAGAAAAATATGCGATATTAATAATAATAACCCGATCAAATAAAAACAAATATCTCTATGATAGACAACACATGTGCCAAAAATTAAATTAAATAAATTAACGAAAAATATCGGGGCATTTTTACAGTTAAACTGAACACATTTATTTCAGGCTAAAGTTGATTCAATAACTTTCGATTACGTACACTTTTATCAAAGCAGGAATATCAAATTGGTATTATAAAATTAGAATTATGTAGTTAAATACAAACTTCTATAAATTGTATCTTCTCCTTTATGATAGTAAAAGATAATACCACATTCATTCTAAGCACTAATCTCACTGACTGATAAGTCTGGGTTGGTTATTGTGAGAAACAGTAATGGCCTTTTGAAACATTATCTTATGTCTTTCTGATTTGGAAAAAAAAAAGGTTTGACAAAAGATTCTCTGTTAAACAGAAATAATTCAAGTTTCGACTAGTTTCATTTGCATTATATTCACTTTCCCACAAACTCATTAAAAGCACATGACACATTCAAGATAAATAAGAATCAATTTATTGCATTTGAGTAAATACACAATTTAAGTACACCTCTTTCTCACTGCAGTCTGATACATTCAGAATAAAGCTTCTCACTCAAAGTAAAGAGTACAGTTTTGTGCGTATAAGCGACAGTGGAATATAAAAATGTAACATATCTGTAAAGCCATGCAATCGTTAAAAAAGGGAATATAGTTTATGAGGTAAATGTAAGGCGAGGAACAGAAGTTTGTCTCACTTTTTCACCACTAAAACACGACTGAAGTTGTAAACGCAGACTGCGCAAACTAACTCTGATTACACCTGTGAAACAAAGAGCAGATACATTATAAAATAATAAAAAAAAGCTGCATTTGTGTTGTTCATACAATAAAATGTAAAGCAACAGAATTCAAACAAAATCGAACATGTTGGTTGTGTAAAGTTGAGATGGTGTGATACAAAAAAATATCTGTACTAAACACGCATTCATTCTTCAAATACACACACACACACATACAGTATATATATATCAAGACTGGTAGGTCAGATGCTGTAAGGCTTCGGCAGGTTTGCGACATTCTGCTTTCAGGACTCTATAGTCTGATTGAAGTGTCTTTTCCCGTCCAGATACAGCATCGACTCTGTTAAAAAAAACACAGAACAACAGCTTCAGACATATAAGACAACATGAATATTGTTCTTTTAGGACTTTTAAGACGGATTTGAAATTGAGTCTGTATTTTCTCTACTTGAGTTTTTTACTTGATGACAGCTTCTCTTTCAAACTCACCTCCGTAGGTCATTGGAATGATGTTTGGGACGTCCCGGTCAGACACAAAGGTGAAGTGGAAGACGTTGGTCGTGTTGCTTTGGCGGGTCAGCGGGTCGAATACCTCACTGTGAACTCTAACCTGGATGTAGTTCCCCTGTGTGTAACACACCTGAAACACAAACACACACACGTACAAGATAAGCTGCTGGTGGAAAAAAACCAACATGGAAGTTCCCAAAACAGAGTCAGGATGCTTTGAAAAACAGGTTGGATTAACACAGCTTGATTTACTTGTTTTACTACCTTGATTTTGAAAGACAATTTAATGCCCTTATTCAAATTGTGTTTGCTCTTGTGTTTGAAAAATGGTACGAATGACTATTAATCATTCCAGACGATATATTTACAGACTGTACTCAGGCAAGAACATACAGTAAAGTTTAATCCATCTCAAGTTCTCCATGCTGGTTATGAGACCTAGAGTCCATGCAGAGTAGCCCAAAGTAAACGCATTAAAAACACTGGATTCAAACTGCATGTGAATCCATCGTATCCTATCATCTGATGGTATCATTACCTAACATATCATATCAGATCATAGACTACCTTCATTCATTGTATTAACATTCTGTATTGGGCAGCTTTATGTCTGTGGCAGTGGAATCATCATATCCTATTTTATCAGATTCCCATAATAGATTTGCTTATGGATACAACAAACAAATGGTGTCGCTTTGCAGTTGCATCATATTGTATGGAAGCGCTGGAGGGGTTTAAATTGAGGCAAATAAAGAACTTGATATTGTAAAGAAACTGTTACTGGGGCAAATGAATCAGAACAGAAAACATGAAACTTGAGACATTTTTCTTATCTAGCAAAGGAGTATTACAAAAAAATTCCTGTCTCATATATAAGCCTGCTTTTAACAAAGGCCTGTTACAGTCTGTCTGGGTGAATAACCTGGTATCTGTGATTATCTTTGAGTAAGCCTCAAAGAATCTAATCTGACTCACTGTCTGGCCACAGGGCATCAAACCCTTGAATCCCAACTCTTCTCCATAATACATATAACATTTAAGGGTCTAGTAAATCAACCATTCATTGATTAAGTCCCAGAAACCTCAAATATTTCTTTGTAACAATACGTATTTATGAATGAATAAAAATCTAATTTAAAGCTGAAAGATTTGATATTTCAGCTACTTGAGGTCAACAAGAAGTCAAACTTAATGGGCCATGTTTGTGTCCACCTGAAATATGCATGTTTAATACTGACTTTGTTTTCGTTCAGGTTTTTATTTTTCAACTCCTATCTGGCTCTTTAGCGTCTAAACGCTCCACTTAGTCCACCAGCTGGTCTCCATCTGTTTGCTCAGGAGGGTTTTTTTTCCTCACACCACAACACAGATCTAAATGTCAAGAATCACACAGACTTTCTGACCTGTGATGAGAGCAGCAGCAGGGAGCCGATGTCCACAGGTTTCTGGAAGAGGATATCATCCACAGCCACCAGACTCGGCCGGCACCCTCTGCAGCACGGAGTGAAAGAAAAACAAACGCTACATTTTCTTGCAGCAACATGATGTCCCTTCTCTCGCCAACATCATCTTTTCTAAAAGCTCTCACCCATAGGAGCATGCGTTGGCCCAGCCCAGCTCGTAGGCTTTCCTCATCAGAAAACCTCCAAATATCCTGTTGAAGATGTTCCTCTCCTGATTGAGAGAGAGACGGGAAAAAAGGCTTGAAGTTATAGATATATGTCTGATGAAATATGTTTTCTAATGAAAATTGGGAAATGGTTTGAAGTAGCATGAGAAAAACTTGCTGTGGTCAAAGAGAACTTTTTCTCACTTAGAAATGTGGTGGTTCTAACAAGGCTTGAAGCATCGTCAGAGTTACATTAATGAAGGTTAAAAGAGAGAATATGGGACATGAAGAGTGCGACAACCTGAGGGTGGCAGATCTCCAGTCCTTTCAGTTTGGCATCTTCCATCCACACTGAGTTTGGGGGAAGCAGTCTGCTGCGGAAACTGACCGTCCTGCAGGAGGAGACGCAAATAAATACACACCAAGTCATAGATTTAATACAGTGCATCTTAAAATAACATAAAAAGAATTAAGAAATGTTTCTAACTAGAAAACAGCCTAACCACAACCGTTCATCTGTGAACTGCGTACAAAAACATCTCAAACATGGCTTTTTTTTTTTAAAAACTAGTCACTGCATGAAGAATCTGGCCTTTAACACAAACTTCACACATGTATTATATTTTTTTAGGCTCTGAAAGTAAATGTCTCCTACAGAATATCGGATACACCATTTAAATTGTTGTTTTTTTAACCACAGACTTTCTGAAGTAAATCAGTTTTTAAACTCAGAAGAGAATCCCCTTTGAAGGTCGAACTGAAGATTAAAAGTGTTAGAAAAGATTCCTCGGACTATGACTGAAACCAGCTTTTTATGAAGATTCATGTTGTTTCATCCATTATATTTCTTTTGGTTTGGTACCTGCCTCAGATTTTGATGTAATTTGTATACCCAACACCTCGGCAGGTTTTCATCGAGGAAAACGATCAAACTATTATGGAGGATGATTTCTCTCTAAGTCTAACAGATTACATTTAGAACAGTATCTCACTTTGTGTCCAGGGTGTTGAGGAACAGACTGTGTACGATCTTCCTCTCCTCGTCTGTAGGAGCCACTTTAAGCAACGACGCGGTGCTCAGTTCCTGACGGCGGGATTTATTAGCTACAAAACACACACACAAAAACAAAAAGTTGATACAGAGAAAAGAGGGGGAAAGTTTCTCACACAATCGGTAGCATTACATTTCCTCAACCAAGGTAGTGTAGGGATTCTGTACCTTCTCCTTCCTGAAAAATCTTCTCCTCCTCTGGGCCCTCTGGCTTCAGTGGATTCACATAGGCGGCTCTGAATTACAGACGAGGAAATGAGGAAACACAAAGACACGTTTGTCCACATGGGTTTAAGAAGAGTTCAACTGTAAAGTGGTGAGAAAATAGTCAATCCATAATAAAAAAATAAGCATCAGTTACATTCCTGTGCAATACATTTTGAACGGAGGTCCATATTAACCATTGCTTTAAATCTGTCCCACTCCTTTGTACCTCTTGTTCTCTGGATCCCGGGCCACCATGACAAATGTAGCATCCAGCACCGGGGAGTACGCTCCATCATGGTACTGAAAGATGAGTCACATTATTGTCGTTCACACTGCTTATCTGTAACATTCTCATTGTTACAATCTTTGTTATGAAGCGGTTATTTCTGTTGTTACAAGCACTCATATGTTGATTAAACAATCTAGGCGGCAGCTTATTCTGAGGTTATATTGCGTTTGTCTCTGCAACCACAACAGACATTGCTGCTCCTTTAACATGGCAGAATATCAAGATTGCTGACGAATTATAGATATCAGATATCAAACAAATTATGTAAATGTTGGTCTTTAATATGTTGCACATAAAGTTTTTTTTTGTCTGTGTTTGTGTCTTTGTGCATTGCAGACAGGAACGAGTGTCCACCTGTGACACGTGCATCTTGGCTTCAATCGATGTGCTTCCCACCCACGTCACATGACCGGTGAACTTGATGTCGCAGTCAGGGTAGATGATGTGCTGCCTCATGTCTGCCCGACAAAAAACAACATGAAAAAGTCTGAAGTCTGTTTCTTATATTTACCCCCTTCTTCATTTAGGGATATATACTTTAAAATGGAACCTCTATGATTCCAAATGTTCAACTTATCAAGCTGTGATTGTAACCTGAATTTGAGTCTTACCGATCTTGTCCACCAGGGCGGTGACAATGGACAGAGGAGTCCTCTTCAGGGCAGTGTTATAGGTGTGAGAGTAAGAGATGAGGACTAAGAGGGACAAAGAAGAACATTTATGTTTTTATAGATTTGAACCTCCTCCGAGTACTTAATAATGAAATCATCACAGGTTACAGTGATACCTGCTAAACTGTCCAAGTCCTCCAGGATTCTACCAAACCTGTAAGAGACAGAAGTAAGACGAAGAGGTGAGTTCATCTGTTTGTAAACGTACACATTGTATAGTGTGTGTGTGTGTGTGTGTGTGTGTGTGTGTGTGTGTGTGTGTGTGTGTGTGTGTGTGTGTGTGTGTGTACCTGACAGTGTTGTGGTACGTCAGGTATTTCTCCCTGAGCTGTGGTTCGGAGCCTAGAGGCAGGTGGACCTCCAGGTAGCTGTCCTGCATCGTCTTCGATGGGAGGTCTTTTTGAGACTTTGCCAACATGGACGACAGTGACACGCGCTCTGCCATCGCCTGCTGATGGTCACTGCACACAGGATGTTTGAAATGTCAATCGATCGGAGCCGTGATTACTTAGAAAAAACTAGTTAACACACCCACCTGTATTGAAAATATACAAATAATTAAGAGTTAGAACATTTTAATTGTACATCAAAGTTTAAAACAAAGGGGGAATCATTTTTTGTCACAAACGCAAATAAATAAATTACATATCTATTTGCTTTTAAATATTTGGGGAACTAATTGAAACAAATGTCCAAGTGAGTTTCAGGTGAAAGAAACATGTTTTTTTCAAGTATAGGACATTTCTTAAAATTCTAAATATTCTTTTAAAAAGTGATGTTTTAGTCCAAAATATCCTGAACGAAGCACTTATTCACCCGGGAACTTTTACTGCAAAAAACCTGGACAGTCATGTATTTATTGGCAATTTGATCTCTGGTCCTCATCCTTGAAGAATACCCGATTCCTTCACATCATTTTTCTTGTTTTTTTTTTTTTGACCCTGTGCAGCACTGGCCTCATTCTATTTACAAAACCCTCGTGTCATTTAATGCGTAATAATTCAGGATTGTATCAGGAAAAGACGCAGACAGAGTTTTTTTTCCCGTCTTTGCCACAGGTTGTTCAGTACCTCCAGTTAGTGGACGCTCCAACGATTTCTCTCAGCCTGTTCCTCACTGAAAAACACAGAAGAAGTAATCAGATTATCTTTCTTAGTGTGTGTGTGTGTGTAGAGATGCAGTGAAAGCACCACAGAGCTCCTAGTTTCATACGGCCTCTGTCCAAGTCTCAGTTTAACTAAAGATTCTGTTTTTACAGCAGAAGCCTCCAGAGAAACATGTCTATGTTATCAATGTTATGCAATTTAAAGGGAATATTAAAACCTTCCACTGTGCCAAAGCAGAGTGAGCTGACCCTGACTTGAATAGTAAAATGTATTTTTGTTTTTCTCTGAAGGCTGCAGTGTACTGAGGCCTGGGCAGTGAGACTCTATGAAACAGCACAGAGAAAAGAAGCAGTCCAATGGAGACAGAATCACATGGAGACCAGCTGTGATTAAACACTGAGGCTGAGAAGGACGAAAAAAGAAGAAGGCTATCAGACCACCGATGGATGCTGCAGGGAGGGTTTAGCTCTACTATGGAGCAGGAAGAGAAATCCAGCCGAGGTGAATCTTAAATCCAGACGTAACAGAAGGCAGACTGAGATGTGACGTAAAAGCTGCCGAACACGAAACAGGGAGAGCTTCAGGGAAAAGAAAATGGACGTTCAGACAGTCAGTGCAGAATCATGCTGGAGGCAACAACGTGCAATTACA
The DNA here is from genome assembly GCF_963584025.1 of Labrus mixtus. Taxonomy (NCBI): domain Eukaryota; kingdom Metazoa; phylum Chordata; class Actinopteri; order Labriformes; family Labridae; genus Labrus; species Labrus mixtus. Next base: position 16,912,090 of record NC_083630.1, on the reverse strand, counting down.
GGAAATTAGAAGAGAATTACTCCAGGTAGAAGGAGTACTGTTTGGAGAGTTAGGATTTGTCTCGGTTTACCAACACACACCATTTGACACGTGTAAAAGTGGATTTCCTGTGGAGAAATAACAAGGATAGAGGGATGTTTGGGGAGAGCAACAGATTTGAATTTGACCCAAAATTGTCAAACGAGTTACATTTTATTACATCACATTCAACAAACAAACAAACAATGACACAGGCTGACAAATAAAAGATGAAAACAGATGACAAAGATCACAACATACAACATTTCACTTTCAATAACAAGACATAGGTAAATTGTGTTTACATATTTGATTGTGCGTATCACATTTTTATCAAAGTCAAAGTCAAAGTCAACTTTATTGTCAATTTCAAAATATGCCAGACATACAGTGGAATCGAAATTTCGTTTGTCTCCGTCCCACGGTGCAATACAACCAAAATGAGGTAAAATAGATCAAATAAAATGAGGTAAAAATAAGATAAATAATATTTACAGTAATAAATTCTAAATTGTGCAAAAGGTACAAAATGGTAAATTAAATTAAATTAAATTTAAAGAAAAAGTAAACTTGTGCAATATGTGCAATGTGCAGTGTCAGAGTAAAGTAAAGCGGTTGGCTTTTATGTTTTTTTTGTATTGAGGAAAATCAGTCTATCAGTTTACAATGTAAGCAGACATATCATGTTATGTTGCTTATTTAACAGCTCCATCACACCTTCATTCCCACACTGCAAAAAAAAAGGTTTGAAATGCTTTTGTAAAACCTTCCATTACAGGTGATTTTGGAATATTTCATTTGATTAATTGTCAGCGTCAATGAAAACACCAAAAACTGAGAACTAATGACACGGATGGATTCTAACTTCTCTCACAGGGATAATTAACAGCAGGGTAGATCTTTTAGAGCAGTGGTTCCCAAAGTGGGGGTCGGGAACCCAAGGTGGATCGCCAGCCACCAAGAGGGGGGTCGCGAGATGCCTTCCATAAAAAATGAAAAGTGCATAAATATATCTTTTTACCATTTTTGTAAATATACAAAAAGTAGTCCAATGTCATATAAGACAGTATCATTAAGTGAAATTAACTTTTTAATTATTTTACGCTGTTGTATTATTTTGTGTTCCTAGTTTTTGGATAGGTTTATTAGTGTGTGCGTGGCTGTCGCTACCTTACATACCTAACTAACCACCTTAAAGAACAGTGGGGGGTCCCCAGTTTCTGTCAGCCTTATTTTGGGGGTCACGACCTGAAAAGTTTGGGAACCCCTGTTTTAGAGGCTCAGTTTTGACAGTTAAGTCTTTGAGCTTCCTCCTTTGTACTTAGGATTTGGATTGTGATTTAGCCATTATCTCTATTACAGATCAAAGATTTCATTATCCTCATTTTCACGTGTGAAACCTTTAGAGTAGCTTTGCAGCTCCAAAAACTCCTTATTTATCTTAAACTGGCGACAGTAAAGAAGAAGCTGTCTCGTGAACTTCTTTCACATCGGGGAACTATGGCGGAATTTGCAGAACAAGCCGCTCCAATATTAGCTCATGATCTGAAACTTTGCCCCACGTTCCGTATGGGCATCCGTCCAGCATTCTGACACTGCATGTGATTTTTAAAAATGGGGATCAGCATATAAGAGGTCAACTAACTGTCTCACCTTCCGCCATGTCCGGCGCCCTGCCTTTGTTGGACACGCCCCCTGCGCAGAGCGACCTGGTTGTCAAAGACGCAGCCGACCGCAGCAGCAGGAACCTGAAGCCAACGCGAGGACACGACATGTAAACATAAACAGACCTCGAGGTGTCCTTAAAGTTCACAGAGTAAAGTTACGTCCACATTTATCCGCCCCCTTCTAATTATAACCACCCAAAGATATCTGTGTTAGAGCTCACAGTGAACAGCTGAGCAGACACAAACCCACAGAGACACACTCGTTACTGCATCATGGAAACTTGTGATGATACCAGATACTTCTGGTCTTTTCAGCAGCTTAGTTTAGAAATCATCTGCTCCTATTCTTTACAAACACACAAAATACAGAATGATGACTGACCTGACACTTTTATAAGACTTTGCTCCATTTTCTTTTAAAGTCAAACTCTTACTCAAGAAAATTTCATTGGTCGCTATTTACTTTTAAATGTATCTATTTTGATTTTCCTCCGTACTTGAAACAATTTCTAATCCCTTTCAGTTCACAGTATAGCCTAAGGCACACTGATCATCTATTCTTCTTCACGCCAAGAATCAGGAAAGAAATTGGTCGCCGTGCATTTAAATTTAAAGCTCCATCAGATTGGAATAACCTTACCTCGCTCACTTAGATCTATCACCTCTTTTCATATCTTTAAAACATCTCTACTTACTCGTTGTCAAACATCCTGCTCTTGCTTTTGATTTTCTTTCTCTGTTGGACTTAGTTTGTCTGGACCTGCTCTCCTCTTGCTTACGCTCGTGTACATCATATCTACATGTATGTACTGTTCTGTACCTTGTGCCTTAATGTTGCGTACACTATGTGTGTAAGTACTGTATAGTGTGTATGCACATATTATGCAGAGGTTTTCCTTTCTTTCATTTTTTATTATTATTTTTTCTGATTGTGTAATACTGGTGGTTGGTGGGTGGGTAGGCTTGGGGGAGCATTAAGTGTGAGTGATTGTGAGTGTGTGTGTGTTTGTGGTGTGGGTGTCTCTGTGTTTAAATGTTTGGCATTATGTTTTGGATTTACCTTTTATTGTGATTTTGTATTACTGATGATTCATTTATGTTTTGTAAGGACCCCCTTGAAAATGAGATGATGCACCTCAAGGGGCCATCCTTGAAATAAATTACTCCTCACTTCACCTTACTTTGCATTTACATATTGTTAAAAAAAAAAAAAGCTCTATTTGTCTGTATGGATTATCTTGCCAGATCATGTTTTTTTTTTCATGAAATATATCATGTGATATCTTTAGTTACATGTTGCATTGAGGTTTGAATGTGTCAGACATCAGTTTGTTATGATGCATAATAGAGACCTTCAACTTAAAAGGTTTACTCCCAAAACTTGATGAACTAACTTGGCCTGAATGGAAAAAGGTCAAATGCTTCTGTTAGCTATTTACAGTATTTGAATACTCTGACTGTGGTATGAACATGACGCACCCTTTACAACCAATCCCCACCCTGTTTGGGCCTGGTTCACATTTCCTAGGTGGAGCTGAAGTCTTTATGCGCAAGAAATAAGAAGCTAAACATTTCTGCAATACTAAATACTCAGACACAAGTGAGATTACAAGCATGCCAAGCATTCCTCGTATCGATTACCCGGCATGTTTGTGCGCTGACGCTCAGTGTTGCTGCTTTATTTAGCATAACACCAAAGACAAGGAACAGCATTTACTGAACCTTTAAACCGGGTTTATGATCGCACTGACCTCGGTGAGAGCATGTTGTTGTCCGGGGAGTCCTACTTTAAAGTTTAAGGGATCCAAACAAAACTGGTGAGTTAAGTAACAAAAAAGGAGTAAAACGACAGATGTCCTCTTCAGCGCAGTGCCAGGGTGCCAAGCAGTCAAGACCAAAGGAAGGCTTCCGTGTTGGGTTTAGGCCCCGCCCACTGCGTGATGACGCACGACGTACCACTCCCCATATGGTCCTATGCTGTGGTCTCACCCTGAAATCTGAGTGTCAGGCATTACGGTCACTAAACTTTATGACGCCATTCTTCTTACATTGATGACGTCATATGTATATTTTATGATTTAAGTATGAAATTATAATCTGCTAAATATAGATTTCTCCTTACACTGGCTCGTAACAAATTTAAAACTCTACTGCTCGCTCACTAAATAGCGACTAAAACGGCTTCTCCTTACCTAAACTCTCTCATCCAGGTCTACACTCCCTCCCGCCCTCTAAGCTCTGCGAATGAAAGGCGTCTGATCCAACCTTCACAACAGGGTCCTAACACCTGACTAGACTCTTCTCCTCTGTCGCCCCCCGATGGTGGAACAAATATCCAAACTCCATTCGATCTGCAGAGTCCCTTTGCACCTTTAAGAAAAAGCTAAAGACCCAGCTCTTTCATGAATACCTATGACCTTAATGATGATGGTGACGATGGTTTTGATGATGATGATGATTATAGTAATGACGACGTGGACAATTTTAAGATGGTTCTATGCTGATTAGAGCTCTCAAGAAGAGCCGTCAATGTTGTGCTTTGCCTCTGTGCAATGCCTGTCAGCACCTGTGTGTCCAATCAGATTCACAGCTGATCGTTTGCATCATTGTTTCCTCTTTTCTAGATCCTTGCTTGTGTTGTTTTCTTCACTCTGATGTACATCGCTTTGGATAAAAGCGTCTGTTGAGTGAATTGTAGAATTGCTGAATTTGGGTTGAACATGTTTGTGGTTCAGTGAGGAGTGCCACATGCTTAAAAAAAACAAAAGGTTTATTTCAGTTTTTCTGTCATTTTGCAGCAAATCAATGGGTGATATGTAAGGCAAATCTCCAAAGGTTCCTACATATGTAGGATTTATGCACAAACTTAATAAGGTATTATGAAGTATAAGTACAGATCTAAATGAGAAAATAACTGTTTGATGTTAAAGCCACTTAAAACTGTTTGCTCTGGTTTGATAAAAAAATATTAATGTGATACTATCTGCTATCAGTCACTAATAAGAAACCCCTTTTCAGTTACCTGGATTCAAATACCACTCAAGCACTTCATTACATTAACATATATACTCATTCATCAGAGCAGGTAAAAGCAGGTAAAATACCTTACTCTTTGTTATTTAATATTACAAAAGAGCAAGTAAAATACCTTACTCTTTGTTATTTAATATTACAAAAGAGCAAGTAAAATACCTTACTCTTTGTTATTTAATATTACAAAAGAGCAAGTAAAATACCTTACTCATTGTTATATTACAAAAAACAACAACATTAATACCGCATGAGCACAGCACTAAGCAACATTTAGCAAAGTCACCATGACAAGAAAAAACTTCCTTGTTAAGAGGTAGAAATCTTGAGCAAAACCAGACTAATGATGAACAGCCATCTGCTGAAACTGTGCCAGCACAAAGTTTCAGCAGATGTAGCAGCAGGCCTTTCCCAACGATCCAGGAGATCAATGACTTGCCCATAAACATAGTGGCCTTTAAAGCCACATGGATTGTGTCACAGCCATCATGGTGAGTCCATAAAAAAGATTATGGACAGTTAAGTAACACACCTAATAACACAAATTACATAAATAAATTATAAAATGCTATACACACTGTAGAAAAATAATAAGTATATCCTGTTCAGTGTAAAGTATAAAAAACATAAAATATATAACATAGGGACCATAAGTACAAACTGCATGATATAAGGAACAGTAGACAAAATCACACACAAAACAGGTATAGGAGGGACAGTCCAAAACACAACCTAACAAATAAAGACATTCATAAAGAACACAGAAATAAGACTCAACAAGATTGTACATGTGCGGTTTCCAACAGGATGTGTTGAGGAAACACATGAGTGCAGTTGTGGTTTTATTGTTTCCTTTATGGCGAGTGCAGAAAACAGTATATTTTTACTTACCAGAATCAATTTGCATTTCAAACTTGAAACTAACATGTCTACTCACATCAATGCACCAATGTAAGTCAAGGGTTAAATGTATTTACCAGCTTTGACTGGGGTTGTGATGATACTTCCGAGTTTTCTTACCTAACCTTGATGTCTGTGAGGGGTGGAAAATTACACTTGTCTTCCTGATGAAAGGTTGTGAAATCAACAGCGTAATATTTTGGTTTAACACACCTTAAAAACAATGAGTAATATGTCTTGTCCTTTCAACACATATCCCTTTACACAACATTTGTTTTCACCGGTTTACATTCTTGAGGATATTTTAATTAAATTAAAAATAATATATAAGATTTTACATTTTTAAATCTCTACTTTAACTTAAAGTACATCATACTCTGGGAAGTTTTTACCTTCACCAGCAAAAACAAAAATCCTGTGACAAAATGAAAACAGACTCTTACGTGAGCAATACCTTCTTTCCTAATTGGATAAAACATTGCCCGAGGTCGTCGCTGATTCGTCAGAAACCTGAGAACTGTGCGGACCGGCCAATCGCGTTCCAGCGCGAGCCGGCTATATATGCAGCGATGTAAACAAAGGAGCTCACAGTTGAACGGCAGCGACCCAGCCGAGGGTGATATCTACTGGATGTTCCTGACTCGACAAACGCGACCGGATCTGAGGCTCACTGTGGGGGAAAAGCCACTCTGAAGCGAATGAAGAAACAATTAATCTTTCACTTCACATACAGAGGACTTCTAACGAGAGGAAAAAAGAGTAAAAGAAGAAAATGGAGTATAAATTACGAAAAGCTGAACCCAAAGACGTGCCGGATATATTACGACTGGTGAAGGTAGGCCTGAACTATCTCGTAACGACGTTGGGTCAGTAATAACGTTCACTTAGCCGGTGATGAGCCGGCATTGGTTAGACTAGCCTACGTGTAATGGTGTCAAATTGGCCTTGGGGAACATTTCTGGGGGATGTCCGAGTGTGAGGTTACTGTCGTCGGTCTTTGTTTACGGGCATACGACTCACTTCCTTTTTCCATATATGGACAGTCTTAACGTTCAGCTTATGTTCTCACCCAGACTGACCCTGGTGATGCCGACCTGACCTAAACAACACCACCAATTAACAGGAAAAATGTTTTTATGATGCTTTCAAATCACTCATTTAGTCCATCAAACACATGGACAACTGTCTAAGAAAAGCTCACATTGAATGGTTAAGATTGTGTTATTCACTTCTGTTACAAAGACCCTATAGTATATGAAGTTTGCCGAGAGATAGAAGTACTATTGTGATTATGCTGTGTCAGATAACAAAACGTTTTAAAGGATTTAAAAACGTGGTTTAGTGGCATGTTTCACTGCTTCAGTAAACATTAAATGATTGACGATAAAATCTAAAGGAGGTTGAAACAGAACAGATGGTCATGTGTGCATTTTTGACCTGGTTATCTAAATTTTATGATCAAAAATGTTAGCTTAGATTAACAATTCCAACAATTTAAAAATATGGATTGGATGTTTTTTACATCATAGTCACATTGACATTTTCTTCTGTCTTGTTCCAGGAACTTGCAAAATACGAGGAGATGGAGCATCAGGTGACACTGACTGAAAAAGGTGAGCCTTTAATGACCTGTAAATGTATCTATAACTTACAAATTACTACTATGTGTATCTAAATAAAATGTATTTCCTCGCAGACCTCCTTGAAGATGGATTTGGTGAAACTCAGTTTTACCACTGCATCATCACTGAAGTCCAAGGAGAGGACAGCAGTGACGGTATGAACCATCTGTCTTCCTCTTTACCCTCAGCTCTAAGCCACTAATTCCTCCCACAGCAACGTGATCAGGATCGCATGATACAAACCGGTTTAGCCAGTTCAAACAGATATAAAGTGGTTACCGGATAATTGACACAAATTACATGTTAGAAATGTGTTGTTTTCTGACTTGCTTGTTTTCTGTTTGGCTGGTTACAGAACTCTACAGTTTTATTTAAACATTGATTATGCTCAGCTTTACATGTATGATTCACGCTTCAGCCATCTGTTAATACTGACAGTGTTTACCTAAAGGTTCTTATAGTTGAGCTTCCTGTAATTGAGCCAGAGGCCTTGCTGCAGCTGCTTCACTGCAGGTGTTCAGCCTCTGTGTCAACAGCTCTGATTCACATCGAACATGTACATCCTGCCTGATATAGCAGCAACAGTACACAGCTTTTGAGTCCATTTGAAAATCCCATTGCCCTTGCAAACCCTCTGTCCAGATTGAAATAGAATCTAATGAAGGCTACAGTTTGCCGTGAGACCACTGCTCCATTTAGAATAACACTGATGGAAACAGAGCTGGAAATTAAACGTGGCAATGGGACATACTGGTCCTCAACATACCAAATTATTAGCGTAACACGTGTATAGATTTTTATTTAGTGAGTTATAAAGACTCTAATCTGACTAATGACTAATCTCATCTCTCCAGGCCTGAAGGTGGTGGGATTCGCCATGTACTACTTCACGTATGACCCCTGGGTCGGAAAACAGCTCTACCTAGAGGAATTCTACGTGATGCAGGAGTACAGAGGTAAATAAAAATCAGACCCAGAGCAAGTTGAATTGTTTTTATCAGCTGTTGATTCTGTATTAATGAGATGTCTGTTTTTCTTTCTCTCTGTTCTCTTTTCAGGGCTCGGCATCGGTTCGGGGCTCCTGAGGCACCTCAGTAATGTGAGTATTTTTTACTGAAGCTAAGCGCCCAGCAGAGCGCAGAGTCGGTAGTAAATGTTCCTCTGATTCACAATTATGTTAATTTTATAAAAATCCCTACTCGCTAAAGTCGAGCAGTGGAAGTCCCTTTTTTAAGTGAATTAAATATGCAAGTAGTCTTATATATGAAACTGTTTGTAACAGATTTATCCTCTGCTGGACCAGCCACTTAAAAAATGTTTTTGAGAAAATGAAAGAGTAGACATTACCCACTTCTTCAGACACCACTACACCACTGCCTTCAAGTGAATATTAGACAAAAAATGTGATGAGGGAAGGTTAAGAAATGAGAACCAACTAGGAAATGTAGGTATAATGTCTGTAAAATCTGCGCCTGGTTAAAAGCTTAAAGACGATTAAGTTATCTTTTGTCAGACACTTTGAGATGCTGGTTGTATGGACTTTCTGCAATGGAGAAATTAATGTATTTGAAAATTACTTTGTTCGAGTTGAGTAGTTTGCTTTACTGTGGCAGCTTGATGCTGCTCCAGGGTTTTGAATTTTAAAATGGATTTTGGGTCAATTGTCCTTTCCACATTTGAACTGTGATCAAACTTGATAAGAGTAGAACATTGATGAATCAGTTTTAATGCATCCCTTCTACACTCTACACCTCTAGTAGATTTTGTGTTCATTATTTTCAACGATGTGTACATATTCAGCAAAGGTTGAGCAACACTCTACTTTTGAAAACAGACTGCTAGGGACTAAAAGTCAGTGCAAGTGTTCTCTGCTGCTTCAACTGAGATGTCCCTTCCTGTCATTTTGACCTCCATATCTAAACTCTCTCCCTGCACTTCTCTCATCTTCCAGCTGGCAATGAAGACACGCTGCACAGGCATGATGTTTGTGGTCGCGGAGAACAACGAGCCGTCTGTTCAGTTCTATAAGCGACGCGGCGCTGAGGATCTCTCTCAGGAGGAGGGCTGGAGGCTCTTCAGGTTCGACAAGAACAGCCTCGTCAAGATGGCCACTCCGGCAGAGGAGTAATGGAGGCCCGGTGAAGAACAGAGGAGGAGGGACCACAAGAGTCGGAGCAGGGAGTTGAACCTCTTTGTCTGATTCTTCTCCCAGTTCAGATAAGAAGTTCAGCTTTTTAAAAAGGGCAATTTTTCATTATATAATATATAAGTTCACAACCTAAGAATGCTTTCATATATTAATGATATGTTGCTTAGAAACACTTAATTTTTTTGTGAATTTAAATGTATTAATCAGTTTATTATAGTGCTATAGAAGTGAAGCAAAAGTTTTATGTGACTTAAGTGTGCAGTAATAAAACTACTTATCACACAACGTTGTCTCGTCCTTTCACTGGAGGTAAACACTGTAACTCAACGCGCCTTTATTGGAATTATGTTTGTCAAACTTTGCACACTGTTCCTGCTCAATTCATTTGACAGGTCCTGTGCTAGGTCTGTGTAATGTCTCCAAATGAAAAGCGGGTTTAGATAGAAGTGCTACATGTCGGCAATACAAATGTCACTTTAGCATCACAATGCTTATGCTAATCATTGTACTTACAGCAATGTAGTCATTTAAACAAAGGAATGAAAAAAACAAAACAAGGATGTTTTTCCTGATAAAATACAGCTTTTTATTCTTTGAAATTTGAATTTCCCCTTTATACCCCCAGCACCGCTCTGTCTCACTCTTTGTGGTTTGAGGACAAATACTGAATTAGAACCCATGTGTTTATATTTCTGTACCATTTAGATTTGACCTTTTCTGTTCGGGAAGTTCCCTCTCTGACCTCCATGAGATGTTTTCACAACGCCGCCTTGTGAATGTTTAACCAGACAAAGAGTTTAACACTTAAAGAAAACTCTTATAGGGATCACATGTCACAGCTGTATTACGTCTGGAGACGAGTGTGGAGCAAATCATATCTCTTATGTCAAACAGTCCTAAAGTTAACCTCTGACCGCCACAGAGACATTGAACTCCTCTTGTGGGTTAAAACACAAGAAGACTTTCATGCTCTTCACTGATGAAAGGCTTTATAAAGTCCTCATTCAGGCTTCTTTAAGGCTGTGTAAAGGTTTTGTTAAGGCGTCATAGAGGCTTCACGAAGTCTTTGGTTTCTAGGAATGTTTTTATTTTTTCGAAAGAGTAGAAGGCAGCTGGAACATGTGGTAGGGCCTTCATACAATTTCAATCTGCAGCAATATCAACAAACTGATCCAGCTGGGGCGCAGATGGCCTAGCAGTTAGGTCACTCCCCATGTATGGAGGCTAAAGTGCTCCAAGTGTGCTGCCTGCGTTATAATCTAGCCTCTATCCACTGTCCTATCGAATAGAGGCAAAAAGCCCGACAATAAATTTGAAAAAGAAAAAAAACGATCCAGCTGAGAGGGACTAATGTAACTATAAGAGCTTTCAGTTGGTTGCTATTTCAAAGTAGCTGGAATAGCTGATTGATTTTGAATTTATTGATCGAACATAATGGATAAAATGCACTGTGTTGAAGGACTTCTGCATGTCTTCAATGCCAAACAGCATCGTGTGTCCTTCACATGTGGCTCGTCTCTAAGCTGTAAAAATCTTCAGACGCTTTTGCAGCAGCTTTTCCGATTGAGTCAAGTGAAACTAAAAAAGGAACAGAAACGCTCACGATGTTGGACTGTGACAATACTGTCACAAATGTAATAAACAGGTTCATTAAACCTATTGTCTCCTGCTTTACATTTTATTTGTTTATAACTGAGAAAAGTGCCCACAATCTGCAGCAGGACTGAATTATTTATGAGTGATTTATTCTATTTGCACATTTTTATTGACTTGTTTCAACTGTTAAAAAAAAAAAAAGTTACTTATTTACCTTCTTATTTTACGTCTTACTTTACTGATATATCTCATTATTCGGTATACTTTGCTTTTCTTTGTTAGTTCTTCCTTTTATTTCCACATTTACTGCTCTTTCTTTGACAGTGTTTATATTTTTACGGCACTCTTATGACTCCGTATCAAAGTGATACATCAGGTCAGAGTTACATCACGTCTGTCTGCACAAATGTTACATCAGCAGTCGGAGGAAAACTCAAACAAACTACACGCAAGAAAAAGGAAAACAGGAAATTAGATTAAGCAGGTATTTTAAGTACAAAGACAAAACTTCAGCTGCATTAAAGTTCACCTTTGCATGGTGTATAATGAGGAAGTGCTCTGCACCACAACAACAGGTCAATGAACTCAACACAATCAGTCTGAACGGTTTCCTGTCGCCTCAGATCAAACAACAAACAGCTGCTGACAGAACTGAGAGAAAAAATACAGACATTTTCAATGTAGTTTTTTAAGGTTTCTTAAGTCCATCCTGGCTTTAAAAGAATAGCTATCTAAGTAGTTTTATTTACTCAGGTTTATTTTAGATTGCGATCTCTTTCTTCAAGCGTCTTAAAGTCCTTCAGGAGAATGTGTGTGCACAGGTGTATTTTACTAGAAACCAGGACTACAGGTTAGGGTTGGCTACACAACAACAACGCACACAATTTTGCACTGCCAGCAAAGTATGACAAAATATTTTGAGAGGACTTCCAGGGAAACGTAAGGCTATCACTGAATCAACACCAGACATGACAACTATCCAAACAGAAAACATGAGAGTCACAGCACTCACTCGGCTCCTCCTGTACAACAGTGGGTAATGAAGAGAGACACATTCCTACCGCTGTGAGAGAGGTTATTCCTGCAGTCGCCTCAATCGACACTTTATTCAGATCAAAGCTGGACTCTGACAATGAAATGAGAGCGGCAGACTCACAGCTGCACCCCAAACTCAGACGATCTGAAGCACAAAACAAGCCCTCAGTAGTCTTTGAAATTATTGCAGGACATACATACTACTAACATACTATGCTGCCATTGACCTTACCACACGAATGAAGTTAAACTTATTCCTGTATTTGTTTTGTGCTTATGCCACTCTGGAGATACGAGAAAACAACAGGAATTACATGTTATAACAGGGAAATGGTGAAAATAAAATGTCTGGATGTATGTCTCCTTAGGGCTTCTGTACAATATTACTTTCTCTGTTACAATAACTGTCCCTCAGAATGAACAGGATCATCATCCTCTGTAGTATGAATAATCACAAGTGTGTGTTGGTGTGTTTTTTTGTTGAATAAGTGATGCAGAAAGGCGTCCTCTCACTCAGATGTCAGGTTTAATAACATCAAGATCAAACTTAATAGTGCATTATTAGACAGTTTACACATTCTCATTAATAAGTACATCAATCTGGAGCACACACAGAACCTGGACCTTCATTGCAGCATAGTAAGATGATTAGCATCACACTGCAGCGTGAACATATAACGTTGGTAAACAAATAAATGTAGGTCAGTTTGAAATAAATACCAAATTATCTTCATTGAGATAATATATCCTGTTGGAAGCTGCACTTGGAAACAACACACGAAGATAAGAGACAGAAGCAGACACATTATCTTGCGGCAGCTGTCTTGGTGTCGGGTTATTTTGCTGATAAAAATGGCACTTCATTTAAAAAGAAAAGGCTTAGAGGAAAAGTAAAATCTGTATATTATGCAGACAAAAATATTCGACAAATCTAAACAATAAATTAACTCTTAGATGCCTTAAATTATCACATTTTATCCCTGTTCTATATTACAATTCAAGCTTCAAATAATAAAATAAAAACTGTTTTAACTCGTGGTCTATTTACTGTTTGGTCCATAACAAGTCAGAAAATGATTCAAAAAGTCCATCCCAGTTCATCAGAGTCCAAGGTGATAACTCTAAGTGCTTTAAACAATCTGAAATCTAGAAACGTTAAGTTTATTCTATCACACAAGAGAAGTGTGAAGCATTTCTGCTGATTCACTTAATTCAGCTCTCACTCACTCACTGGATGGTTTTAATGTTCCACGTGTCTCTGTGGCAGTCCTCGGGATTATGTTGTGCAGCTTTTCAAAATAAAGCAACAGGATTTGCCGTTGGCAGGTTTGATGATATGGATGTTTTGATGCTAACACCACCAAAACTTGACTTTTTTAGCCAATCAGAATCAAGAGAGCTGAGGTAAACAAAGGAGGAAGTTAGTGATTACAGAGAAGGAGCAGAGCTGAGGACTGTTTAAAGAAGCAGATTCAGAAAGCTGTCTCACTGGAACACGGACTAGAAAATAACTAAACCTGTTACAGGGAACAGGCGGTGGTATTGAGGAATGACTCAGAAGGAGAAAGAAGGATTTTCAAAAACATTCAATACACGTAGATCATTGTGTTTCTGGGATATATGACTTTTAAAGTCCTGTTTTGTGGATACTTGTAAATGAAACCCTTCCTGTACAGGTGTGAGTGTGTGTCACTGGAAGGTGAACGTCTCCGTGTGCGTTCTTGTCTTCTCAGCTGCTCGTGTCGTTGCTCTCTGATCGCTCTTTCTTCTAAAAGAAAAAAGACAAACAGCACATTAACAAAACTATTAACGTTAGATTCACACAGAGATAACAACCCCATTTCCTAAAAAGATGGGACGTTTTGTCAGCTATAACCCCATATTCAACTCAAATAGCAGAAAGAAAACTTATCAAATGTTGAGGGTGAGAAATTTCCCGGGTGTTGCATTAATAAAATTAGAAATGGGAATATCATTTTCCAATTTTTTTTTTAGTTTCATCATTTGATGATGTTTTTGTGACATTATGAAGTTGACTCGGGGTTCTGATGTTTTAAAAATCATTACATTTTGTTTCCATTTACATTTGAAACAACATCCCAACTATTTTGAAATGTGTTTGTATATCCATAATTAAAAAAATATTCTACATTAAAGTCATGTCATGTAAGTGTAGAAAGTAAGAAGCTGTGAGCAGAAACATCACCTTCTTCTTCCCAAAAGGTGGATCTTTCCAAAGAGTCTCTACGCTCGCTCGGCCCTGCTGAGCCCAGCTGTACGCCGAATCCCGACTCAGCTGAACGAAACAAAAGAAACACTTCAGTCGAGCACAAACATCCATACCACATCAGTTAGCAGCTCATAGAAATGCTTTGAATTGCAAATAAGAAGCTCTACGTCTCCCATTATCTCCTCAGCATGTGTTTTGATGTGGCGCCCCGCCCTGCTCAACCGTCTGATCTCTGAATGTGCTGTGAGCTCAAGTGTGATCAGTCTGGGTGCGTCTCTGATTAGCCCGTTTCTCACATGCTCTCCTCTCATTATCGAGATAATTTTAAGGACATTCAGGCCCTCATTTTTCAGAAACTTTCCTTTCACATATGCACCGCTCAGCGAGAGATTATCATGTGTGGGTAGGGCGTGCAGAAGGAGGCGGGGGAATCTTCTGCAATGGTGACTTTATCGTATTTATAATCACTACAAAAGGAGGATTAGGGGTTGAAATTACAGGGAAACCCACAATACAATATGTGATACATGGCCCATGCCATTGAAAATCCAGATACAGCGATTCTGAAATTATTAATTCATTGCAAAACAATCATATCGTGACACATAACGATATCTGATAATAAGAATACGACACTGAGCTTAAATGGTAAAGATCTGTCAACTTCTCCTCTGACCAATTAACTCGTTCACATTACCCTCACTGATGTCATAAGAACCACTGTGAGGAGTCATGAAGTGTGTGGAGAGTCAAACTGATAGGAAAATCTGTTTGAAGCCGTCTTTTCTACAGTAAATAATGACATTCACCAGCTTGTATGTCACGAGGCAGGCTGAGGAGATATTGCTGATATTTGCTCCACCTCTAAAAAGAATGTTTCTGCAAGACGAACACAACTATGGAACAACGCTGCTTAACTGGGAATGACATCATCACTCAATTCTTTCACTTGAGGTCAATTTTCCTGAATGTTTCCTGCTGCGTTCACACGATCAGCTCACCGCCCATCTCTTGAGGACACTTTACAAGATGCTTGGCAGGAAAAGTGTTGCTTTTCGAGTTCATACATTCCTAAACCTAAACTTTCTGCTAACTTTTGGAGTTTTGTGCATGTGTGAAAACTGTTTGAGTGTCTTTCTGTTTCTCTATGTTTGGGCTTTCTTGGTGGAGTGTGTTAAGTTTCAGTGGAAATTAGAAACAAAATTCACAGCCAGGACTTCCTTCAGGAAAAGCACGACCCTTTCCTCAAGGGAAACGAGTCGCAGATCAAAAAGCCTGATACGACACTCCCTAATACATGAGAGCTGACTGGAAAGTTTTAATCTACGTGATGTCACACACTAAGTCAACGGGGTCAGGGTGTGATTTTCCACTTTCCTGTTGAATAAACTCTCTGAGAATGAACTCTCTGGTTCCTGCAGCTTTCGCACCCTCACAGTAAAAACAGCCAGACTGATGTTGTTAAAACAAGTGTGAAACAAAGACATGTAGTAATTTCTTCGCCCGCAGCAGATCGTTCAAATCTGCAGGTATTTCTGCTTCTTCTGGTCATCTTCTTTTACGTGAATTTTCATGGTTTACATCCTGTAAATCTAATCGCTAGTCTAAACCCTTCATCCCTTCTGTGATGAGATAATTAGATGCTCCTCCGGTTTAGTTTTCCTTTAGAAGCTTTTAATCTTTTTATTAAGCGTGATCCTTCAAATTATTTATCCAGTTTGTTCATTCTTTAGTCATCTTAACATCATATTTTTATGATTTATGATCATCTTTTATGTACAAGCTGTTTCAAACTGACGGCGTCTAGAGGGAGAAATAAAGTAGTTTGATTTGAAAAAAATATGGAAAACAAATTAATTTCACCATAAAATAAAGGAAAGCAGGCCTATGACAATGATCCTGCTTTGACTGCAGTTTCCTGAGTTTCTTGTTGTGCAGGGAGGAGCATTAAATAAAGAGGTGACATCAGAGTGAAACATCTGCTCTCTCTGCTGTTAAAACCACTGATGAGTTGTTAACGAGTCAACTTAAAGGGCCTGAGCACTGTTGCAGTTTCTTGGGGTGAAAACCGTCTTTTCTTCACTGAAACCTTTTCATATGGAAAAAAATAGAATGACGTGAAATACTCAAGTTACAAAGTGTCAATAGTTATACAAAATGTTGGCAAATGACAAACTAAACATCAGTCAGTAAAAATGTTTTAAACGTCGAGTAAACCAGACTTTTAGCTTTTGAAAATCAAGCAACTTAGATCATTTTTTTCGCAGCCTGTGACACTGTAATATCATTCTCTCTCACTACAGTGTGCTAAGATGCCCGTTCCAGCCAAAAGCTCATGTTCACGTTCACCATGATGATCGTTGGTTAGAGACTTGATTTAGTCCAGTTGAAGCAAGATTGCCTCCCTCCCCAGTCCCCCGCTGGCCTGCACTCACACTGCTCCAGGCCTCTTGTTCATGCATCATAATACAACACTTTGTTTAAGTAGCACCGTCTCAGAGTCACCACAATGAAGAACACGTCAGAGAACACTTCTGCCACTTTATTGACTTTGTGGCTTTTCAGAATCATTTTGTTCAGAACTAACACTGCTGGCTTTCTTGTTTGTGCAAGGCGACATTTTTCAGTTATGCTACATTTCATCATGTCCAAGTTGTGCAACTGTGGTGGTGCAACTCTTCCAACCGTGCCAAGGCCAAGGAAGTGTACCATGCTTGAGCACGGTACGGTGCACTCACACTGGTCAAACTAAATGGACTTTAGGGTCAAGCGTGCAAGGGCATAGTACAGATTGCCTAGTGTAAGTGGAATGTTTAGACTTTATTTCAGAGAACTCACCTTAAATAAGGACGCAGCTTGTTGAGGGTAAAACATGGAGGCACTCAGAGCCATCAGGCCCACAGGAAACACCAACCGCTTCACCTTAGAGCCTGAGAGAGAGAAAGAGGAGAAACAAGCTGAAATCTAAGGAGCTGCTGGAAGAAAACACACAACCATCTTCATGGGTTGAAGAAAACAGAAAATCATGACTCCTTATGATCAAAAGATAACTTTTCTTCATTACTTTTTAAGAGCAAATTAAACAATTTTGGAACTACAGTTTCCATAAATTGGAGGCTTGAAAGATGCCAACAGGAAATGTATTTGATGATAATTTTACCCAAAGAAAGTTGAAGTCAAACTGATTCAAGGGTTTAATCTCTTTCTCTCAACAACTGACTTCTTCCTGTAAATATCTTTTAAGGTGGTGTGAGAGAGGAACATATTGTCGTACCGCTCTCTTCTTATCATCCACCTGCCTTTGACCTGAAATGTCTCTATGAAGGTATGCAGGTCAGTGTGTGTGTTTATGTTTGAGTTCATGCGTGTGCAGATTACCTTTGGCCAAATAGAGTCCCAGGAAGCCAGAGAAGCCTACCACAGCTACACTGGGGTAAAGATCAGGAGGAGGGTCACTGAGGAACTGGTACACATCTGCAAAAACAAAAAGGTGGGGAAAATGGAAAGTAATAGTCACAGTAAATGTTTTTATAATAAAAGGTATGTAATGAGACAGTTTGTTACCCATCTGCATTCATTTTAAACACTTTGGAATAACTCCTGCTGCTGTTATAAGAGCTACATAAATAAAGTGACTCATTGTCCTTTTTTTAAAAGAGGAAATCTATCAGCAGAGACTGACATAAACACAAAGGATCTCACACCAATATAAACCACAGGGCACTATTTCAGGAGCAGGCTCAGGAACTCTGAGCACAACCCCACCCTCCAAGTCGATTTAAGCTCAGATGGGAGTTCGTTGAATCAACTGAGTATGTTTAGCGTATGCACAACAACTATGAAAAGCCCACATATCTACGTGGCTCCTTTCCTGCATGTCTTTCCCCACTGTCTCCCCGATTTCTGACAATATCCACTGTCCTTTCCATGGCAACTCTGGACAAAAAAAAAGAGGTCCTCATACTTTACCCCTCTCAAACTAGAAACACTGCTGCAGCAGCAAAAGAGAGAGAAGCGGTGTGAGAGAAAACGGCTGCTACAGTCAAATGAGCGAGTTTGAATGAATTCTATCATTTTCATTGACTTTCTGAAATAGTGGCCCTGGAAACATTCAGATGCACACGTAACATTAACTCAGCACGCTCTCATGATTATACCTACAGCTCATGCTGTGTTTGCTCACCTGTGACTGTTGTGATGGACGTGGTGATTGTGGGCTCCACAGTCCTGTACACTCGCTGAGGTTCAAAGATAATCAGCAAACACAGAGGAAGAGAGACAGAGGAGAAGTCAGTGGAAAAGACATGTTTTCTTAGCTGCCTTGCAAACCAATAATTACCAGATTTTCACACAATAGATTGCTGACAATTTCACATTTTTGTTTTTGCAAAGACACTCATAACCTGTACTTTGCAGCAGCAAAACAAAAGGTGTATTCTGACTGATCTAAAAACTGTAGTTATCCACTCGCTGAAGAAAGTTGTGGTTACTAGACAACAGAACATTGTTACCCTGTTTACCAACAGACTTCATATTATATCAGTATGTTTACACATCACTTACATCGACTTTCTCCATTGCAGCTTGTCCTGTTTGCTGCATAGAAAATAAAAAGTACAAGTAAGTTTATCTATACAGCATTTTATCTTATCACCCAAAAATGAGTTCAATCACATTAAAGAACGATAATAGTTATAGTATCTCTTGTACAGGAAGAGCTGATATATTGTTGAAGGTTATCTAGACTTTTTTTTTTTTTTAAATTATGATCTAAAGGAAGAGGGAAGGAGAACTAAACCAACAATGAACCCGGCTGATGTTGAACGAACTGTAACATCAAGGTTAAGTTGCACTAATTTACATCAGAATACAGGCTCATTCTTTAGGTCATAATAAATGCAAAGTAATGTAAAAGAACAACGAGCATGGCTTATGTGGATGGCTAAATGTCTCATCAGTTCATAACTGATGAGACAGGAGACATCAGTTATGAACACACCTGACACTGGTCGGTGTACGGTTCTGCCCATTTCCTCAGTGATGAGACACTCTCCTGCAACTGTCCCGCATCAGGCTCCGCGTACTTAGCCTCTACTTCAGGGCTGGTGTATAACGACGGCAGCTGGAATCACAAACACAGATGTTTAAATACCTAAGTTACTCTATGTTTCATATTTCATTTTTTCATTTCATTTTTTTTTTATTTGTTCCGTACATGTCAAAACACACAACAGAAAAGGACAAAGAAAAAAAACAATTCACACTTTATCCCATGTACGGAAAGGAGCAGGGAGAAGAATAAATCTTGTTTTGCCTTCCCCTTACTCAAAAAGCAAACAAGAAATATCTGGATGGTTCTGTCCAATTACAGTCAATGAATGAATATCACGCCAACATAAAACAAATCTGACAATTCAGTCTTTACTTCCTCAGAAAGTAGAAGGACAACACACACAGAACACTTTCATACCGTCTGATAACTTTGTTCTTGTACATTTTCTTAAACTGAAATATCTGAACACAGCCCTTCAAGTCATTATTTAAAGAATTCCACAATTTAATTCCAATGACAGAAATACACTTCTGTTTTAAAGTTGTCCTCGCAAACTGATGCTTAAAATGAAATGTTCTTCTACGCTCTTCATCTTCTGAGTTAAAAACAAACATCTTTTGTAAACTTTCTGGTAATACTTTGCTCTGAACATAACTACAAGTGTCTGTAACTCTTAAAAACAGCCCATTGGTGTGCTCTCTATAGTGGACTTTATGAATAGAATATAATATAATTACTTTATTGATCCCAAACTGGGAAATTGTGGCGTTACAGCAGCAGGTTATCCAAACACACAATATGAGTAAAAAACACAATGTTAGCAAATCTAAACATAATATAATATTAAATACAAAGTACATAAGTACTAAAAAATATAAAAAATAAGAATGTGAATATATACAACCAGGATTTCACTAAACATTACTAGTCTTAAAAATGAAAGATTAAATATGAAAGATAAATGTGTAAATGTGCAAAAACAGAGTCGTAAATGGACAGTATTGACATAAGTTAAAGTGCATGAGTGTAGACATATTATAAGCAGAAACTATACAATATAACGGCGAGTAGACAGCCAAATGAAGTGAACATGAGTGCAGGGATAATTTGTAAATTTAACATGTGCTATGATTCTCTCTTTTCTGTGAAATAAATAATGTTTCATATTTCATATTTAAATAATGTTGAATTGTTCAATAAGTTAAATAACCCACCTCATCCAGGCTCAGGACAGGTGCTGAGCTCTTCTCTCCCTCTCCTGCAGCAGCTAGAGTCGAGCCACACAGCAGAGCCGTCACACCTGAGGCTGCGGAAAACAGCGACACCTGGCGGCACACCGGCAGAACACACACACACACACACACACACACACACACACACACACACACACACACACACACACACACACACACACACACACACACACACACACACACACACACACTAACGGGTGAGCGAACTATCAAAGCGCTCACTGTTACTTCAAACTATTACAAGGAATATGTAGGCACAACAAACCAATAGAGAAAGTAAACACTCATTCGAAAATATAGCTTAAATAAAGAGGTAAAAACAGCAAACGATTGACCTGTTAGCACCAGCTGCTAACGCGATGCTAAGGTTAGCTGTGTCTTAATTTAACATAGTTTGACTTAATTTTATACTTAACACAATAAGCCTATGATTTAAAGATTACAGCTACTGCCGAAAAAAACATTTTTCTATTAAGGTGATAAAATATGACATTCATAGAGGATAGTTACCACTTTGACATATGACATTTCATCCAGAAGACGTTCGCTTTCTACGGTAAGTCGGAGGAGTGACGCACCAAAGTTGCGCATGCGCGGCTCACTTGGACAGTCAAACAACACAAGGCGTTGAGAAAGAGATAACAGGACAGGAGGCTACTTACAGAAAGCAGGAACTGTGGAAAAGATGTGCATACTTATTGGTGTGTGTACTTATGGCTACCTAAAATCTGTATTTCCTATTATATTTTATCTTGTATTAATAATCTAAATGTTATGGAAGCCCATTTCCGCCAGTAAAAAAAATAAAAATGTCTCATAATTTCAACTTTTTATCTCATTATTTTGACTTTTTATCTCATTATTATGACTTTATATCTCATTATGACTTTATATCTCATAATTTTGACTTTTTATCTCATTATGACTTTTTATCTCATAATTTCGACTTTTTATCTCATTATGACTTTATATCTCATTATTTCGACTTTATATCTCATAATTTTGACTTTTTATCTCATTATTATGACTATAATTTATATTATTTTAATTTTTTTAACTGGCGGAAATGGGCTTCTATAAAATGTGCTGTATAATTGGTGAATAAAACTCAGAAAATATAGAGGAATGAAAACAGTATATTAAGTAGCATTTGGTTAAGTTTTTTTTGACACTGATTGCATGTTAGTTAATTTATCTATGAAGGGAAATAAGCACTGGTATAATATTTTAATAACTTTTTAAATACATTTTTAAATCCATTAGTTTGGTTACTAATACAAGAGAAGAAGAGATAGAGAAGAGTCAAACACACAAACACAGATATAAAAACACTCATTCAGCCATCTGAAAGTCGACCAATATGAACATTTATTTCTGGAAAGAAGTTACAAATCGTTTCCAAAGTGTTTCTACTCAGATAATAAGATATGTTAATCTGATTTTACTTTCTTTTTCGGATACAGTCGTTGTAGCAAGTTTTTTTTTTAAATCCTCTATTCTGTTTTTCCTACCGACAGACTGAAGACTGGTGGACTAAAGGATGCTGCGTTATGACTGATGTGCCTCAGATCAGGACAGTAGTACTTTATCGGTTACATGTTTCTTCTTTTAACAGCAACATGAGAGGAAGAAGAGGAGGAAGAGGCTGCAGAGAGGCAGATATGAAGATGATGATGAAGATGATGATATCAGCTGCAGAGTACATTGAGTTACAGAGGCCTGTTTCCCACCAGACCTGCCTCTAACTGTGGAACAATTTGTGTGTTTATCACGTGTGAACCCTCAAAAGATTATTGAATCTAACGGTTTTTTTAAAGTGCAAAAACAGAAACATAAGATCTTGAAAACAGGAAAATTACAGCTTTGGAAATAAAATAATAGAAAAAACATGATTAAAATGTTATTGAACCTTAAAAAACAGAGAAAGTGAAGTGATTTATTTTGAGGGGAAACCGCTTGAAAGCAAAACTGTCTAATTTCCTATTTATTTAAATGTTTACGTTGTACCTACTTACCAGGTCTTTTCGCAAAGAACGTCCAAATTATTGTTCATGACATGAAGCTACAATGCACCTAGCTGATTAATCAATAAGTTCATTGAAAGAAAACAAATAAACTTATTTTTAATAAATTCACTTTTTATAGTAAAAAAAAATCCAACATTTGCTCGTGCAAAGTCCTTTTTTTAGTTATGAGTGGAAGTCATTCATAGAACTTAGGTGTGGAAGTCTTAAAGAGTACATGCATGCATACATTTGATTTTACTGCATTTGACTGTGATAACGAGTTCCAGTGCATGTTGGTTGTTTTCTCAAGCTCTTAAGAAACTAATAGAGAGAAAAACAGCATTCAGGATAATGACATAAATAAGTTGAGTTCTTGAGAAATAATTCGTTATCACAGGAAAATGCTGTAAAATCAAATGTATGGATGCATGTCCTCTGAGGGCTTCCATACCTAGGAAATGAGGTTGGATATTTTCATTGTTACTGAATGTTTTGTACTTAACGTGTTTTACTTTCAAACATCTCCCCTTATGTGTCATAAAAGCTGCATGGAGAAGTCCAGAGTGACACACACAGATTCTCACCGCGTTAAAACGTGAAAACCTACACAAGCCAAGATTTGTACCAGCCACACAATGCGTAAAACATTTTCCCAAAAACATGAACCCAGAGTTGCATCGCATGAACACTAATGCTGCGGCGAAAGAGGTGTGTGCATGAACAACAGGTAGAGCCATGAATTAAAGGATAATACCAGAGGGAAGAAATTCAAGTCAGATTCCTCGGAAACAAGTTTGCGTTCAAGAAAAGATTAAGTTAAACTTGGCTAATGACAATTTGCATACAGGAAAAAGTAAAGATGCTTGAGACGGCTATTTAATTGACACTTGTACCCTCGTTTAAAATGTACCTCTTCTTCTGTTTGGACAGAACTCTTTCTGATTTTATTGACCCTTCTTTTCCATTTACACTGGAGAAAAGACTGCACTCCATTCATTAGCCACATACAGTGCTGCTGAGGCGGACAGGGCAGCCACCTGAGGACAAAGAACAATCTGAAAACATCACAAATTCACAAATGAAACTCTTCCTTCGTAATAAATAACCCTACAACTGTTACTGCATAGCTCGGTGTAAGCAATACTTTAACTTAAATAACTTAAATACACGGCAGACGTACAGAACTGCATCAGTATGCACTCTAGCCCTTTTCACAGTCGGCTCATGAAGAAAAAAAAAAATAAACATCAGGTCAGAAACATGGAGCTGGTCATGGAGCAGGGATCTCAGGGCTGCAGGGTCAAGGCGCTGGACTGCTTAGACGTGAATGCTCTACAGTTTATACGACAACATAATATCTGCAACTGCTTTATAAATAACGTGAATGTATCGATCCAGGAGATGTTTCAATGTCTGAAACTTACACACCTGGCTTCAAAACAAAACACTGCTAAATTCAGCTTTGGAGGACACACTGTTGAGATTGATTTGACAACTTTTGTTTCGTGAAGGCCTAAATTCTAATTTCTTGGGTTTTGTAGACTACAACCATAAAATGAGTACATTTATCAACTTTGAGCCTCGTGCAAGAATCCCTCATATGAAAGCAGTCATTGTTGTACTAATGATATAAAACAGTTTGGGATATCTACGGGGAAATTAGGAAATTCACTAGTTGTCCAGACTCATCTTACACACTTTGCAAAAGAGGAAACACTTGATTTTTCCTGATCACAATGCCTTCATCTGCATGAAACTGGAGTTCAAATATACAATATATCTAAATAAAATCTATCACCAGGAAATACTTAATGCAACATCATCATTATGTTTCTCAACATGTCTGCAGATTACAATTAACTAGCAAAGTACATTTTTAATTTGAGCACAGGCATTGAAATATAACAGCTGCCTCAGGTGATGAAGCTGAGGATGATACTGAGAAACTGGAGGTCCTAACGTTGTAATGCCCACTGTTTGGTGACACATGTCTATTATCTCTGTATAACAGACTCTTTCAAACTGCTTAGCTTAAAAAGACACATTGTTTAACATCTGGCCTTGTGTTGAGTGATGAATGATGCAGCAGAGAGCTGCCTGATGTTGATTTTGGCAGGACTTGTAATATTTTCTAACATTTCAGGCCCTCTATGAACAAATTCTTGACACCAGTGGATTTCTTTACCTGTTTCAAGCAGCATGAGTTGAAGCTCTGCATTGTAAATGAGTTATTTTTAATCTTTGGTAACTTCATTTTTAAAATTGGCACTTGCCTCAGCAGCAATGAGACACAGGCGGCCTGATTTGGCACTAAGAATGATGACGCTAATAAAGCAATCGCTTAGGTGTTCTTCGAGCAGAGAAAAGGAAACTCAACATCAAGTTTATCAGGTTAAGATATGTGTGCACGAGCAAACCTCCCACAGTGATCTTGCATGAGGCTCAATGTTTCTTCGAGACGATAATGCTGGTATTTTCAGACGTAGGCCTTATTTGGTCATGTTTGGGGTTTCAAAATTACGGCAATTTCACATTAAATTAATTTTCTAGTCTCACATCATGGTGGGCTCTTAAGAGCTCCTTTTGATTTGTCAGCCAGGAAGTTAATTTCAGAGACTGGTAAACATCTGTAACATCACACCACATGTTTTTAAACCTGCAGACTGCGCATTAAAACCCGAGAGCCACAATAAGAGCCAGTAAAGTGCAGGGAATGTAGAGGAGAGTCAGTAAAGCACTGCCAGTGACGAGACGGACACAGACGACATCCTTTTACCTTTGATCCTGTCACTATTATCTTATGACATCATCAGCGGATGAGAAATAATGTACCATGTAGTGTTTTTTTTCCCCACTTAAACTTGCATTCAGCTTATTCTTACACACACTCGCACATTCACACATTTATATTCCCGGAGCAGAGGGAGGAGATGTGGTGATGTAATATGAACATGAGTGCAGTATGATGGGTATCTGGGAGTAAAGAGAAGAGTAAGGACTAAAAGCTGGAACGCACTGGAAGCATAAACTGATCGTATGAGTGATAAATCTAGATGTTTGAGCTGGAAACATCATGTTTATATTCTCTTTGCTTTGTATATTTGGAGACAGGCTTTACAAATCAGCTAAACTACAGCATATAGTGTCTATATTTAGTTTATATACCTGATTGTATGCTTTAAAATGCTGTTAGAAATCGTTCAGTGCATTTCTTGATTGTTTGAAAAGCTCACCAATGTCTTGGCTCTCACTAACTTATTTCTCAAGACGATCATCTTGATTACAGATAAACTGGATGTTTTTATTGTCTATAAATATGTCATAGGGAGCTATATGAACCCTAACTCAGACAAGATGTTTCACCAGGGATATGAAACCTATACAAGTCCGTTTGTGAATGTCTAAATGTAAAGCTTCCAGTGCGTTTCTGCAGAAGCCTGACTGGACAGCAGCCTAAATACAGAAGGTGAGTAGTAGAATAGGAAACTGACCACAGTCCAAACATAAACCTTTTTTTCTCCCCATTCATATTTTTTTTCGTAATTTTCTGAAAAAGCTATTTCTGAAAATGTTCAAGCTGACTGTCAACATGTGATGTCACACCACGCCCTGCTTCCACTGCCTTCATATAGAAGAGTAAACCCACGGGCCGGACATCTTCCCTCCCCTTAGGTAAGTGCTGGTCTCTGGATTAAAAGCCTGCGTGTCAGCGAGTCTCCACCTGGAAACACCTGATCCCCAGCAGGAGACCTCAGTCCTCATACAGAGCATTCCTGTTTCTATAAAAAGCAGACCTCAGCTGCAGCGTCTCACGTGCTCGAGCACATACTCTGGGAAGTGGAGACTGCACACCTGCAGACCGTCCAGTTTGCAAGGCATCCTGGGATACTCATCCTCCTTCCACTTGTTTTCGTCGGGGTCGAATGTGAGGATGGAGTCACTGTAGTGGCCGTTGTAACAAAGACCGCCCAGCACCATGATCTGCCTGTCCAAAACTGCAACCCCGTGGCCGCTGCGGCCGATGGGCATAGAGGCGAGAATGGTCCACTCGTCGGTGTCGGGGTCGTACACCTCGGTAGACGGGCAGCCTTGTGACTCGAAAGAGGCGCGCAGGATCACGCACACGCCTCCAAACACGTACAACTTCCCGTTGTGAGAGATCATCTTGTGGAAGCAGCGAGCGTAGTTCATTTTGGATTTGTTCTCCCAGCAGCTGGTGTGTGTGCCGGGCAGCAGCGCGCCTCGGCCTGGGCGTGTCCTGTGTGAATCCGATCCCCCCGAGCTCCCCCCGCTGCCCCCGCCTCCACCTCCTCCTCCTCCTCCTCCTCCACCCCCTGCCTCCCGCCCCGGATCAAAAACGCACACCTGTTTGGAGGTGGAGGATGAGGTGATGCCGCCCGTGATGTAAAGTTTACCGTTCAGGACCGTCCCCTCATGGCCGTACTTGTTCACTGGATACGGATCCACAAACTCCCAGCGGTCCTCTGTGATGTCATAGCGCTCTGTGGAGTAGAAGGTCTCGTCTCGCGTGCGGCCTGCTACTGCGTAAATGAACTTCCCGATGACGCCCACCGCAAACTCTGACCTGCAACAACAACAAAAGACAGAGTCTGTAAAAAATACCTTAAATTAGCATAATGTGAAAATGAACCATAAGAAGGAGAAAACCTCAGATCACATGGTGCACCCAGGGTTTCTGTCTCTTCTTACCTTGGCACAGACATGTCAGCCATGCGGAGCCACGAGTTCTGTCGGGGGTCATAGCGGTAGACCTTCGAAGAGGCGTGAAACTCCCCGTCGGGCCCGAGCTCCTCTCCACCCAACAGGAAGGCAAAGTTGTTGACGATGGCCAGACAGTCTGGTCGCAATGGCACCTGAGGTCCCTCCAGCTCCCACCACACCTGAGGGGTGAAAACACAAAAACCGAACCTCAGATTGACAGTGTTGTCAGATTATATCAATACAGAAAATGAAGAGATGTTCCAATGACACATCAAGAGGAGAGACTACAAACAAAAGGTTAAATACAACAGATCTCAAAGCTCATTTGTAAAGAGACAAAACATCGCAAAGAAGTAATGAAATAAACATCACTGAGTTGCTATTTTAAACTTCTGTATCAGCCCTTGTTTTCACAATCAGAGTATCTCTAATAGAATCCAAACATGTTTATCATTTTATGGATGGATCTGTTAAGGTTAAGGATCGTCCACATGATTGTGTTTGATTACATAGACAGACTTAAGGAATATACCTCTGTCTTGTAATGATTCCATATAATCTAAGATTAAAGGAGCAATATGTAACTCTGCCGCCTAGTGTTTAAAATGGGTACTGCAGTTCAAACTTCCAAACATTGAAGATAAGGGTCTCGCCCCGCCCCCTTCTCCCTAGAGTCGATGCGCAAGCGGGTTATCATGTCGCGGTCACTTTAGTCTCAGTATTTATCCAGCTCTACTTCAGTCTTGAAACCTTTCTGTGTTCGAACCCCTCTCCATTTTTCAAAAGCATCGCCAAAATGTATCCTAGTCTTACCACGTTTCTGGTCATGGAGCTTATTAGAAAAATGACAGAGCTTTTTAGGTCGGGTTGATTGAGATATATCTGAACCGCTTCCATCGCTGCCACACCTGTTGGTTTGAGGTTTGCCTGGCAAACCGAGGAGCGTCCAAAACGGCTGTGTGGGGGTGCCTCAAAACCGCCTACCTACTCTGGTCAAAACCAAAACAGAACATTCCTTACCGGAGTCAAAACTTGGAATGAGGACATACTGGTAGCTGTACTGCATATATGGTTATATGCAACCACAGCTTGAATTAATTTCAGTTTTAAATCCACAAAAATCAATAAAAAACAACCACACAGTCGGAAAATAGCTCATGAAGGCAGACAATCAATCGGACACCTTTGGGCGCTGCAGCAGCAAGATCTTGCTGTTGACCATACTGTGTCCAATCATTCCCCTGAAGACGGCGGTCTGCGGGCGGACGGAGCGGATGCGGTTGGAGCGCGTCTCCACCAGAGGCTGCTGGTTGACATCATGGAAGTAGCTGAGCGCCTGATCCACCTCCTGCCTCAGCTGCCGGGAGTATCGGTAAAACTCTGACGTCTTCACCTGTGTACGGAGATGAGCACAGAGAGACATGATCAGTGCACCTGCAGAGCTTTACGACCCTAAGCTGCGTACAATGCGTCAGAAAGCAGGGCTGACCTTCTCAAAGATGTTAGCAGGGGTCATGAGGCAGAAGCGGATGGACTGCACGATGGTGTCCGTGTGCCTCCAGCGCCGCCGGTCGTGTCGCAGCCACGACTGAACAGCTTCATACAGCTCGATTTCTGGGAAACGACTCAGTGCGTCGCTATTCAAGTAAGCCTGAGTAAAGAGAGTAAAGACTGAATTAGAGAACCTTTTCTTTGTTAGACCTGTGAATGTTATCCAAAGGAAGGTTTTAGGTCATTTAGAAACAGTTACTCTATATGTTCGTCTAAAGGAAAGAACTCACAGGAGAGATTTTTAAAAGTGAAGTATTTGTCTCTGTACGTAACTTGATCACCGTGGATACCAGATAATTTTAAAAAAGTAACACCATAAATATCCAGAGAGTGTTTGACCCCTATTTTGACATGTTTTGGAGACCAAATGACCAATAGGTTAAACAGATTTTAAAATTGCTCTAGCAGATCACTTCAGTGTGTCACGGCTGTAACAGCAGCAACGAGTGTAATCCTTGCAGGGTAGTTTACTTACAAAACTGAAAATAAAGTTTTACGATATAAGCTGAGCCGTCATTTCATCTTTGTAGATTCATATTGATTCTGTCCTGTCTTCCCCCTGTAACACTTGTGTTACTACCTCCCAAGGCAGTACAGAGGGGGGGTTCACTTCGTCCCCCCATTACACCACCGCAACATTCATATCGAGGGCAAAATAATCTAAATATCTTGCCTTGAAACGGCAATCTTAATAGGGCTTATGTGTGAAAACACCCAACATAATGAGGCCAAACAACCAAAGCAACCACTATTCACTAATAGTGAATCAAAAAAGTCTATCTCTGTAGGGATCCTTTCTGTAATGTTGTCAGACACTCAGAGTAACAATCTGAGCCTGTCAGGGACAGAAACAGCTTTTAGAGGACATAGCTTAATGAAATTACATTTTCCCACAGAGATTACATGACAGTCTTTACAGCCTTTGTTGGGGTTTGAACCTACTGATCATTTACACAAAAAAAACATTTTAAACAGAGTCCAAGATCAAAAACACCAACTATATCCTTTCATAGTTCAAAAGATGTTCACACCTGCAGTCTCTCCAGGCTGAGGTAGGACAGGAAGTCGGGTCTGCTCATGAGGGGGACAAAGTTGTCTAGTAGGAAGTTGTCGAGCTGCTCCTGGACGCCCTCCACGCCCACGCTGAAGTCCTCCAGGAGGCGCATGACCTCAGCACAGTTCTCCAAGCAGATCTTCGCCAGCAGGAAGGAGCAGCAGAACTCCACCGCCTCCGTCAGCTGGACGTACATCGCCGCCTGAAGGGACAGGCAGCGAGAAGAGACGGATGAGTTATGAAAGTGAAGATGTAAACATTTTTTAAAAAAAAATGCTGTGTCAGTTTTTCATCGGCCCTGTTTAAAATGAAAGGCAGAAATCATTTTAAACACTTTATAGGATTTCTGGTGTTTACCTGAAGGATCTCCTGCACTGTGGGCATGCTGAGCTCCAGGGAGCCGTAGTACATGAAGCGGAGGATGTGTCCGAATCCTGCAGCTGTCAGCCCCTTCATGTGGATCTTGTCCTGGTCCCTCTCCCTCATGTCTGCGGTGAACATCACCCTGAAGTAGTCGCTCTGGGTGGCCAGAAGCGCCTTGTGGGCCTGAAGGAAGGACAGACATGTTTACAGTTACAACAGAGCAGTAAATGTGTTTTCTGCCATGGCAACTATTTGGACTGACCCGGCACCACAAGAGGGCTCGGAGTGTAATCATTTGAATTTAATTCAGTTTAACTTTTTAGGTATTTGTTCTCTTTTTCTCAGGGTGGTAGATAATATCATAGCCAGGTATAAAGTAGAAGGAAAATATGTCAGGTGACTGTAAAGTAACAAAACATTTGAGTCATATAGAGGAAGTATTTCCCTTTAAAATGTGTTTTTATAAATCTTCCTCTCTCAGGGGGAATAAAGATGTTACAACCCCCCACCCTTTATTTTACAGTTGTCTACACCTTATTTTAATTCAACTTCAACTCAAAGACGCTAAGAAGATTTCCCAACACCTTTCAGTTTTATTCACAGACCACCATGAAAAGAAGGATTAGGTTATTGGATATAACAGCATGTATTTTAAGCATCATCCATTTGTATGTCTGCAGCTTTATTTGTGTACCTGGAAGTGGTGCTCCTCGATCAACAGTGTGACATCAAGCAACAGACGCTCCTCATAAAGCGCCCGGAAGCCCGATGACACACTCCCATCATGCACCTGGGACAGGTACACCTCCACATCTGCCCCCGACATAACACACCTGGAGGCATGAAGGAAAGAGGAGTGCAGGAGCAGACACAGGGTGATATGAAAATCACAGAGCATTAAGGGTTAAAATCACTCAACACGGCTACAGCAGTGTAATGCAACATAAAGCAAGGATGAATAAGAATTGAAGCTATTTTAAAAATGAACTCAACAGACACAGAACTGTGACTCTCTCTTAGGTAATGGTTCTGTTTGAGTATGCTGCTGCAAAAAAAGGTGAGACTGGGCCTAGAAGGGCATCCAATAGGACATTAAGCATGAAAAGCTCAGCACTTCAGCTACTGCATCCAAACAGGCAGTTACTCTTTCACAGGCAAACACGTGCATTTCTGCACTTACACACTGGGGAAATATCCCGCTCCACTGCAACAACACAGTGAGGATGGTAAAAAAGGAAACGCATAAAAAAAAAAAACATCCTGCATGTTCATTCACCTTCTTCAGCATTAAAAATGTCAGTCATGTGCACACATTCAAATCAGAAAAAAAACAAAAACAAACTGGTCTGTTATTATGCTTACTGTCACCAAACAAGAAGGAGTAACATAAAACACAAATTATCAAACTCAGTCTATTAAATATACACAAACACACACATAGCACACTCACCTCTGATTGGCCACGGGCATGTCAGAGGGGGT
Source organism: Labrus mixtus (assembly GCF_963584025.1). NCBI lineage: Eukaryota > Metazoa > Chordata > Actinopteri > Labriformes > Labridae > Labrus > Labrus mixtus. The sequence continues at coordinate 16,880,359 of NC_083630.1, read as the reverse complement.
TGTCCGAGCCAATCAGAGGACAGTGCCCCTTGTGTCCTGTAGATGCTAACAATGTCCCTTTTCTGAGCGTCAATCACCTGGACAACAAAGCCAACACAACAGCCACATTAAAGCATGAACATCAGAAGGAGCAAGCTGTTACATTAACACAGCCGTACAAAACTTCTACGCAGGTTTGATATCTTTAAACACGGCCAAAAGTCTGTGGACCCTCAAACATTACATCCATGAGTAAGAGGAGGACGAGGTTGTCCACACAGTTTTGGCCTTGATGTGTTTTTCTCTCCATACATGAAATAATTAAAAATCAGCCCCACAAAACTGAATGTGTACAAGTATTTATTATGTTTACTTTTCCAGTAAAGTATATGACATGGGTGTTAGTTGGTAAGTGAGGATTTAAAGATTATTTCAGTTTTATACAAATTTTATATTTTAACAGTAAAAAAACATTGTTGTTAAGTAAGTGTGAGCTGGGAGAACTGACATCAATAAAAAAGACAAAGACAATCAAACAGGTTGGAATACAAATACCCCCCACTCCCCAGAAGTGTAACGTCTTTATGTTTAAGACACTGCTCAAGTAATGCATTATAATTTGGACTATAAAAATAAGACCTAAGGTGCAATCATTTTTATTAATAAATTAAGTTTGAGCTCCTTTACTTTTACGACTGATTGTAACAAAGTGACCCATGGTTCCATAGTTATTCATCATGCATGCTAAAGAACATGAGCCATATTTGTCATTTCAGTGTTTTTATAAGCCTGTGCCGTATTTTTTTTACTGAATATAGGATATAAGAGTCCAAAAGGTTCAAATAGATTTGGATTTGCTGTGGCTGCAAAAAGCTGGAATGTTATCTTTAGGAGAAATTAATCAGATGGCTTTGAGGAACCAGAGGAATGACGGGTTACATAGATGATGAGTTCTAATGAGAGAAGTGGTTTCCTCTGGTTAAGGTGAAACATGCAGCATTGCAGAGTAAAATCGTACCTTTTGGAGCCCGGGCGAACAATCACAGGCTTTGACAGCTGAGCGCTAAGGGGTCGCTCGCATTTCCTGTGTTTATGTTTCCCTGGATCTAACAGAGGAGAGAAAAAAAGGGGAGTTAGACACGAGGGAGGGAGAGAGAGGAAAGGCACAATAATCCCATCACATGTTACATGTTAAACAAGGTGTTTACATGTCACTGTTACTGTGGAGAGCTCGAAACATTTTACATCACAAACAAGTGCAATCATCAAAGACAAACATGTGAAACATTGAGGTAAATATATATTTTTAGCGTTTAACTGCAGACAATATGAGACATGTAATGGCTGCAGCTTATTATTTGGTAATAAATTAGTCTCCTGATTTTTTTTCTCAATTTATGGATTTATCATTTAACCCATGAATTGTTAAAAGATGCAATATAGCAGCTTACAGTAATCCAGCAGCTCCAACCCCAAAAAGTACTGAAGAGGGCTGCACAATTAACTTTATCCGTTATTGTGATATGAGCCTTTGCAATAAACACATCACGGTGTCTGAATTGATCTCAATTAAAAAACGACTTTTAAAGTAGTTGAGAAATTATTCCCCACTCAGCATGTGAATATTTTACTATATATATATATATATATTATTGTCATGTTCTCACACCTTTCAGATGCAATCAGATTAAGCTAAAGCTAACGCTAACTGGAAGCTACTCTCGGATAAATTGGTGATGCAAACAGATGTATAGATATAGAAACTATGGTAAAGTTCATGTGGACTCTTAATATATCGTAATTCATAAAGTTATATCTTGATAATAATGAACAATGTCATCACACGTTGCATACTTTTCAGTGTTAGTGAGACAAAATCAGCAAATCTTTTTATTTGAGAAGGTGAAACTAGCAAATATCATGCCGGGTCTTTGATTAATTACTGAAAACTATAATTGACTGTTGTGTTTCCACTATCTTTCTGTTGACCTTGTCTAATTCACAAAAACATATCGTCTCAGTTCTAGTTATTTTATGTGTTTGCTAAGGCAAAAATGTTAAAAACAGAAAAGAATGAATAAAGTTTAAAAGTATTTATCAGAAGCTGAACTTGAGCTTTTGACAAGCATATTGTTGATGACACTTTTACCTTGTACATACTTGTGCATTATTAATACAACTATAATTTATACGCACCAGTTTGACATCGGTATCGGCCCCATTGACAGCAAATAATGTGGCATGAACTGATGTTTATTTGTTGTTATTAATTTAAAGCTGACATCGCGTACACCTTACTTCTGATTCAGTCAACATGTTTGGGTAGAAGAAGTCACCTGATGGACAAACTGATCTGTTTTGAAAAAACACTGATATCTGCCCTGATTATCACAGTCGGAGCATGTGTGAAACAGAAAACAGTTAAAAGTGTCTCCTTTGGCATTTATCCACAAGAACTATAATCTAGAGCTGTCAATCATCTTATAGGACCCTAAACTTTATTTACTCAGTGAAGAACACCACACAAGCTCTCTAAAGCCGTGTAAACCACAGTGTAGTTTCGTTTCAGGAAATCTCGCCCTGTGCCGGCCCTGACCTGGGCTCACCTCTTTAGAGATCAGAATAAAAACAACAACAGGTTGTGAGTCTGCTTTGAGTCCGTCAGTGAGGCCGAGCTCAGATGACAACAGGCTCAACAATCACTTCTCAGCCAGCAGCTAAACAAACATATTGTCCAGCCACTACAGAGCACTCATATTAGTCTATGTAACAGCACTTCACTCTCAAGTAACAGGCTATATGTCGATTTGATTTATATTAGTGTGTGTTACTGTGTAAGACATTGTGTCAACAGGAAGAGTGGAAAAGAAAAAAGGGATGAGCAGGCAGGTGTTGCGATTTAATGAGTGACCCTGGTAACTGGTGACTTTGTGGTTGTTGTAGTTGATGAAGACGGAAAAGTGACAAAACAAATGCCTCAGTTTAGTTATTTATGATAGGAGCAAACAAATTCACAAGATATGTCTTTAATGGAAAAACCTACATCAGTTTTCATCATCTGTTGTAACTACGACGACCGCAGAAACAGTAGGCTGAAAGTCACCAGTTAACACGGTCCCTTTTTACACCGTAACACGGGCACTGCTACAGGGTGTGAAATTAGTGATTATTTTACTATAACACTGAATTTAACAGCACAGTAGTAGGTCAGAGAAGGTTAGCTCTGTCACTTTATTTCATTTTCATTAAAACAGCGAGACAAAGTGTGCCACAGAGACCTTTAACGCTGAGATTAGAGCCCAAAACAAAGGCTACATGTAACGGTACACGTACCGCTGTGCTGCCCGGGGATGAAGGTGATCATGTCAGCTAGGAAAAAAATAAATATGATATATACCAATTATGTAATAAACGAAGACATCTCACTCTGTTGCAAGTTACGTGGCTAGCCAAATTTAGTGTCACGATTCTGAGCTGTGGTGACAAGAGCTACGGGGGACTGCTCTCCACCGGGGTAACACTCATAGCTTAGCTGCTAAAATCCAGCCGTCTCACCTCGGCGGTTCGAATCCCCACAACCCCTCTTCGACCAGGCAGCTCTGGCTCCTTCGGACATGAAGTTGCGGGTTCTATTCCGGAATCAAGAAAGCGGACGGCAGCGGTGCACTGCCATGTTATCGTCCATCTGCCAGACGAAGAGACCCCCCCCTACTCGCCTGCAAATTAAACGGCTAACACACCACAGCGGTTCTCAGGCTTTTCGGACGCCATTTTCTGCACCGGCGTCATTTCCCTTTTGGGCGGAACTGAAGGGCGTTGTGCGGTGCAGCAAAGATCGAATAAATAAGACAGAGGTGTTACTCTGAACCCCCTTTTTGTTCCTTACTTTTTCGTAAAAGACCACTACAATTTCCTTTAAATTACTGGTTTTATGGTTTCGCCGTTATATTGTATAGTTTCTGCTTATAATATGTCTACACTCATGCACTTTAACTTATGTCAATACTGTCCATTTACAACTCTGTTTTTGCACATTTACATTTAATCTTTCATATTTAATTTACGACTCTGTTCTTGCACATTTATATTTAACCTTCCATATTTAATCTTTCATATTTAAGACTAGTAATGCTTAGTTAAATCCTGGTTGTATATATTCACATTCTTAGTTTTTACATTTTTAGTACTTATTTACTTTGTATTTAATATTATATTGTGTTTAGATTGCTAACATTGTGTTTTTTACTCATATTGTGTGTTGGATAACCTGCTGCTGTAACGCCACAATTTCCCAGTTTGGGATCAATAAAGTAATTCTATTCTATTCTAAACTAGTGCACGCCGTCTAACTTGCAATGGACTTACTTGTTAGACAGCGAACAAGAGTTTGCATGCAATTTTCTAAGTACTTTAAATTGTGACTTTGTACATACATCCTTGTTTTTGAGTCCCTAAAGAATCAAGCTAATATTGATACGTTGCCAATTGTGTTACTTTATGAGGGACAAAAAATGACTAAAGTATAAATAAATAAATGTGGGGAGAAATGCATACAATAATGTATAAATAAATAAATAAATAATTAAATAAATGCATCAATAACTATATAAATGCTGAAACAATACATAAATGAATAAATAATAAATACACATTATTAATGAAAAAGGCTATTTATATTTACATGTATTTATTCATTTATTAGCGTATTTCTACAGTTATATATGTATCAATGCATACATTTCTACATTAATTGAGTTATTAATTTATTTCTGTATTTTTTACATTTACACATCTATTTATTTCTGTGTCCAGGTTGTAAGAGGAAAAGTATATATGTAAATTTGCTTCTGTCTGTTTTTCAAAATTGACCAATCAGTAATGTTATGACGGCCCACTTCATTTACATATTTACTTTTCCTTGTACAACATGGACACAGAAATACATAAATAAATATATGAATATATTTATTTGTATATTAATTTTTACATGAATTGTTGCATTTATTTATATATATATATATATATATATATATATATATATTGATGCATTTATTTATTTATTTATACATTATTGTATGCATTTCTCCCAACATTTATTTATTTATACTTTAGTCATTTTTTTGTCCCTCATATTACTTGGGTTAGTGGGGATAAAAAGTGTAAAAACATTTAATTAATTTGCACATGTGCCCACAAACTTCATGCTATGTTTAGATAAGTCAGTGCTCCAGCTAGGTCACCCCAGTCAAAGAAAACTCTAGACGCACCCCTGTAACAATTCCAGTATTTTCTTCCTTCTTTCTTAGAATATTTCTACAAAATCGTGTAGGACAAAAATAAGTGACACTTTCCAATATCAGGAAATTTAATTCCTACGCCTCAAAGTCCAATAAAAAGAGGAGCAAATAACTACATTTTCAAAGCAGTAAAACCTTTTTTTAAAATGAATGCAGGGCTAATTCAAATAAGTCAAACCTTTTTAATTATGAAAACAATTTAAGGGCTTTCTTGTCTTTAACAAGTTTCAATTACTGACCTCACTGCATGGGTTTAGTTTTAAAGTATATCCACTTGTGAATAAAAACTTCCCCAAGTAAAATCACACTATTGAGAACAGGCTCTAAATTTCCATTTTCAATTAAAATACCAAACCTAATTTCTTTCACTGTCAAGGGCAAAAGCTCAATCTGATGTCTGACGTCATGGGTTCAAAACAGTGTTGTGTGATTGCCTAGTTTTTAGATCTTCATTGTTGTGTTTGAAATACATTCATTTTTTTAATGTAGTTTTATTCATGTAGTCCATTCCGAGATGTGTCTACCATCGCAGAACTACAAATCGGATTACGTCATTAAACGACGACGGACCTGACACACGTACAACGTATTTTTTGCTTTAAAGAGACTGAATATCTGACAAAACGCAAGCCCTTTTCGATATAAAGCGGGTTGTAACTTCCTAAAAATAGCGGTAATTTGTAGTCAATGCGTGGAAATTGTTGAACGGAAAAAAATAAATTGCATCAGCCATCGTGAAAGGACCCCTTTGCCTCCAGTTGGTGAAACATGCGAATGTAAAACCACACAATTTTCAGCCAAAATAATATTTATGACGTGCTTTTTTAACATTTGGAATTTATTTTGAAGGATTCCAGAATTTAATCTGCATTTGGTTGAATAGATAATTATCAAACAATAAAAATATCTTCTTTTTTTTCTATTGATCAGGCATTCGATCCAGTCACCTTCTTCATTTCCTTTTCATTCAAGATGGCGGGTGACGAGTCTGGTACAACGCTTGGTCAGCCTCATTTGGCTAAACAAGACCTTACTTCTCTGGTAGGCGACTACTTTACTTATATTTACAACCTTATCTCATGTGTCGGTATCTATCGGTGTGTTAATATGTCTAAACAGTGCCGCAAATTAGACATTTCTTTACGTCACCGTGGTGCGCCACCATCACCACCCGGCACATGACGACAGGCCCCCGGACACCTTAAACAGGAGCTCCACCTGTGAGCACGATTTACGCGTTTAACTATTTTATTTTAGTTCTAGTTTAGCCAAGCGTTTGAATGTTAAATGCCTTTGTCCAACGCTTAAATAGTCTCTTTATTCGGTTAATGTCTGGTTTATCTGCTTTGCTCAGTCAGACAAAGCGATACCATCATTTTTTAAATTAAAATAATAGTCATAAAAATCACTAGAGAATTATAATTACATGTGTTTTACACGTGTTTATCGATGTGTTAAAAATGGGAAAGTCTAGGCAACATTATTTACACATTTCAGAGATTTAAAGTGCTTCACACAAGATAACAAAGAGAACAAGAAACATTCAAATATATTTAAAAAAAATCACTTAACAAACCAAAACAATCACAGAGAAGAAGAAATGTGTCATATAAGATTTTACAAAAATAAAGAAATATAACATTAAGCAAAAGTAAGAAATGCAAAATGTATAAGTAAACTCACTTCTGGATGTAATGATGTTATCAGCTCTTTCAGTGCTACAGTACTGTGACTGACACAGATTCACAGGCTGGTTTTGACTAATCCAAAAGGATTCTGTTGAAAAATCCACCCCAGATCGTCTTTCTGAGTATTTAGGTTCAAAGTTTGTGTCCTGCACAGCCCTATGGTGCCCTTGAAACCCCACCCCGGGTTGCTGTGATGGTGAAATTCACCCACAGTCATTACAATTTAAAGATTTATTTTGGGGCTTTTTGTGCATTTATTGGAGAGATAGGACAGTGGATAGAGTCGGAAATCAAGGAGAGAGAGAGAGAGTGGGGAATGACATGCGGGAAAGGAGCCACAGGCTGGATTTGAACCTGGGCCGCCCGCTTGGAAGTCTACAGCCTCCATACATGGGGTACGCGCACTAACCACTCCGAGATCCGAGAATCTGGTCTGTCAATAATTGTGAACGATTACTATAAGTCATCTGCTCTGCACACACTCAAGAATCTGGTGGTCGGAAGTCGCTGTCCAGTGGCCACAGAGTCTTATCAGTCCTGGTCTCACCTAATCCAAATGGATTTGGTTGAACTATCCGCCCCAGGACGTTTTCCCCAAGACATAGGCTCACAGTTTGCTCCCTCTGTGTCGGGTCACAGCTCAGTGATGATGTTCATTAGATTGAATTTATGGGTTTTTACTCAGTAAACGATGACGTTTCTGAAAGTAAATATGGGAGTTGGACAAATTCTTTGTTATTTGGCAAGTTTCATCTATTTAAGAAGAAAATAACTAATTCTTGGGAAGCTTGAGTTTGGTGGTATTAATGATTCTGGAGGAAGCTGATAGCCAGAAGCTAAGCCGTTAACATACCATAATATGTCATTTCTGTTGTGTTTGAAGTGGAGTGCCTCCTGTTCGTTTGTTTGCAGAGTCAGTATGTGGCTGTGTTTTTGTGCCTTCTACTTAACCAGATTTCTTTGTTTCCATTCACCTCCAGGATTAGAGTGAGGGAGAGGGCTCTGCTCACAGTCACATTCACTGTTGTATTTCAGTGCCATGGTGTATCTAATGTTACTCTTTCTCTTTGCAGGACGTGTCGACCTTGACGCCTCTCTCCCCAGAGATCATCAGCAGACAGGCCACCATAAATATCGGTATGGGTCTCAGCCAAAAATCAGACTGTGTTGTTCTCTGTGCTCCCTGTTTCACGTTGCACATGAAACATGACGACTTCATGGTTTCACTGTCTCTCTTGTAGGAACCATCGGTCATGTAGCCCACGGAAAGTCCACAGTAGTGAAAGCCATTTCTGGTGTTCACACTGTCAGATTCAAGAACGAGCTGGAAAGAAACATCACCATCAAGTTAGGATATGCTAATGCAAAGGTAAGTAACACTAAGGATTGATATATCTGCTGGTAACCTGGTCTGTTCTTGTCTCCTTGACCTCTGCCTCCTTTAGTCCAAAGGCTTGAATGATTGGGACTTCGCCCCCCCCAAGTTTGTCATGCATGCACAATTTGATCAAATCTTGGTACATAAAATTAAAGCAAACAAAACAACTTGGGGGGCTTTTTTTTTGTAAATGTAAAAGCAACACTCCCATAAAATAGAATACCTTCAAGGGTGAGCCCGGTATGTTCAAACCTGGGGGCTACTGTTGTTTTTTTGGGGGGTCTAAATGACTCATAGCCAAGGATATCTTTAACCAAAAATAATGACAACTAAAATGTAAAAAAAGAATGAACTGAAACTAAAAAAAAAAGGCTTTATCCAAAAAACAACAACTAAGAGAAAATGTATTGTGTCTTTACAAAACACATTTTTAGAGAAAATGTCTGTAGTCTTTAACACAAACATACTGAGTGATGCACAGCCCAGTTTGTTTCAGGCACGTCAGTTTGTTTTTTTGGATGTCTTTTTCCCTTACTTACACAATGTTTGAAGGTTATTTTTTAAGGTGCGGTAGTTGCTTGATGTTTTTCTCTGAGCCATTTCTGATACAGAGACAAAAAAACTCAAACGTATAAAACTTAATTCAAACTAACAAACCAGCATTAGAAACATAAAACTGAACTGAAAATGAAAAAAAAAAAGTCAGAACAAAATAAAAATGAAAAATAATGAAAAATCCAAAACTATGGTAAACTTGCTAATAGTTAAAACATATTTTAGATCCTCAGGTAGATTGCTTCCCCTTGCTGCATGAAATTGGATGCAGCAGCTGCAACATAAACATTTAAAGATTTTGTTGTCTTGAAGAAAGCAATGTAACAACTGCGTCTAATTAAGAAGGAAGAAATGTACCTATAAACCGTATCAATGAATTATTTTCTTTCTCTGCATGGATCTTTCCCATATTTTTTTACACTCCTGGAATAAAAGACCTAGCCGGTCTGTGGCAAAAACACGTTTTTTTTTTTTATCTTACTTCAAAACATTTTCCCTCAAGGAATACATTTGTCAGTTCAGTCTCTTTTGTGGTGTGCATCTAAAGCAATCTAAATCTGAGAAGAACATACGGGCGAATAGAAAACGTAATGCAGCAGTTTAATCACGTGAGGTCATGATGATGGTTGTGCACCAGTGGCAGGGAATAAACATCCCCACCCCATCCCAATCATTCTTGGTAAATTCTCCTGATTATATCCTGCTGCGTTCTCACATCAGCTCACTCTGACTGCATGCAAAGAAAAATACTAGATTCAGAGATCAGAGTGAAAATGTTTTTCTGTTTTTGTGCACACATGCAGCTCACCCCGAACACTTGAGGAGTTTTTCAAAGCACTATATTAGAACAGCATGTTTGTTTTTTACATATTGTTCGTTATTGTCCCTAAGTTTGTAAAAAAAAGTTGATTTATTTTAATAATACCAGAATTGAGCTTGATGAATTAAAAACGACTGGACCCTTCCTTGTTTTTGCAGGTCTATAAGCTTGATGACCCCAACTGTCCCCGGCCCGAGTGCTACAGGTCGTGCGGCAGCAGCACTCCTGATGAGTTTCCCACAGACATCCCCGGCACCAAGGGCAGCTTCAAACTGGTCAGGTAAGACTGGAGAGAGAGAGGGGGCAGATCACGGCTTCTTTCAGACTGTCTTTAACAATCTTCTCTAACCGCTGTGTGGGACTTTTTCTTTCCCCCAGACATGTGTCTTTTGTGGACTGCCCCGGTCACGACATTTTGATGGCAACCATGTTGAACGGAGCCGCCGTCATGGACGCAGCCCTGCTGCTTATTGGTAAGAATCTGATTGATTTTTCACAAACTTAAACCTCATAATTTTGATGCGTTTACTCCCTTTGGTAAGATATCACCTGATTTTTTTGTTTTTGTTTTCTTGTCTCTGTACACCAGCTGGTAATGAGTCGTGTCCTCAGCCTCAGACGTCAGAGCATCTGGCGGCCATAGAGATCATGAAGCTGAAGCACATCCTCATCCTGCAGAATAAGATCGACCTGGTGAAGGAGAGCCAGGCCAAAGAGCAGTACGAGCAGATCCTCGCCTTCGTGCAGGGTGAGGGGCTTGGTTTTATTTTAAATTTTTGAATGTGGTGGTGCTAAAAGAGCATTGCATGAACAACTGCATGGCAGGATGTAAACTTTACAAACTGAGTCTAGAAGTTACAACAAAACTAGAAAGAAAGAGGAGCTGTGTGATGCATTGCAGTTTATTCCTTTGTTTTTGTAAAGGAACTTTGCTGTTGCACTCTCCTTTTGCAAAGATTTATTAGTGAGATTTAGGGCCTTTGTCCACCTGCTGTTTTTTGTGATTGCTAGCTTCTTTTTCAATTGTTCTGGAGAAAAGGTGCAGCGTCTAGCATCCTTTTCCTGAGCCCTACGCCTTTTTATCCACCGACTCTGAGCGCTTCTAGTTAAAAATTGTTGAGCTTTTCAGAAGGGCTGTTGATGTCACCAGCGCTCTTTTCAAAATATTTGATATTCTCTGTATTTTTGTCTCTTACGGATCATACCGTGTACCCACATCCTACTTGCCGTTATAGTGGGGCTGTCATTATCACTAAGCTCATCATCCAGATGAAGAAGGAGGTTAAACTTCCTCCGTTTGATGCTCATAGTAAAGAGAAAAAAAAACGATCTCAGATATAAAACACAGTTAAAAAGCAACGGAGCCGTGTCTCTCCTAGAGCGGCTGTGGTCAAGAGACTTCTGTAATAGAGAGAAGACACTCATGCAATGCTTTTATTCCCAGCCTTCATGTGCTTCATCCAAGCGCTCCAGAGCACACAGCCAGCGCTCGTCTACCCTCTTATGTTTCATGGCTGCACCTCTAATTTATCTGATGTTTAAATAGTGACTCTAGCGTTAAATGTTTAATGCAGAAATCAAATCATGTGGAAATGTGATCAGAACAGAGTTACAATCTCGTTACTCTCAGTTCATTTTGCTCCGGCTAAAACCTTTAACTGTTGTTTTTTTTTTTTCATGTTTCTCCTGCAGGCACAGTGGCAGAGGGCGCTCCCATCATTCCTATCTCAGCACAGCTCAAGTACAACATCGAGGTGGTCTGTGAGTACATCGTCAAAAAGATCCCAGTGCCACTGAGAGACTTCATCTCAGAGCCCAGACTCATCGGTGAGAGAACACACAGACTAACCTGAAGTGACGTCTGCTTTCTGATTTTCGTCTGCGTGACGCTCAGTTTGTGGTTTGCTTTTGGTTTTCCTCTGTTTCACTCATTGTGCACCTTCTGTGTTTCAGTCATCAGATCTTTTGACGTGAACAAGCCCGGCTGTGAAGTCGATGATCTGAAGGGAGGCGTGGCAGGAGGAAGTATCCTGAAGGGCGTGCTCAAGGTCAGATGATTTGTTACATTTTTTTATTTTTTATTTAAACATACAAAACGTTGATTAACAGATACACAAACAAGTTTAACTGCAGCTTTGAATCACCACAGTTTTTACGGTTCTTCTGTGAAGATGCACTTGACTTCTGTATTAACAGATTTGAGTTCAAATGAGAGTCAATAGGGAAAAGTCAAGTAGTATTTAATTGTCATTCATAATTACCAGAGGTCCAGGTAATACTCATCTCGTGTGAATTGGGCTTTAGGGAATTTATTTTTGCTGAACTGTAAATAAATGCAGAATTCAATCAGTTACAATTTATACTTTTAGTAACATTTTATTTTCATGCACAGACACGTTTATTTCTAGTGACTCACAGGGCAACAAGCATGCTTTGAACTAAACTCTTCCTGCTCCCTGACTTACTCTTCTACTAAACAGGACACCTTTTCTGATGTTCCTTGATGAACCTTCACTCAGTTATCTTAACTTAAGCTGTGTACTTCTGTGATTCCTCTTCAAGGTGGGTCAAGAGATTGAGGTGCGGCCGGGTATCGTGTCCAAAGACCATGAAGGAAAGCTCATGTGCAAACCCATCTTCTCCAAGATCGTCTCTCTGTTTGCTGAGCACAACGACCTGCAATATGCCGCACCCGGAGGCCTAATCGGTTAGTCCACACACACACACACACACAAACTTTACACTTGAACTGTGATTTCTTCTTTCATGCCTTAACATAAAACCCCCATTTTTACTTAAAAAAGAAAATGTATGTCTTAACAAATATTTAGCTTTTCATCTCACTATTCAGAAAACTTTTTAGACAGACTAAGTTGGAGTTCGACACTAAGCCACAGAACAAAATGATTTGCACAAACAACAAAACGTTCCAGCAATAGCTAAGCAAAGTCTCTTGTGTTTGTGTGCAGGTGTGGGCACTAAGATTGACCCGACACTGTGCAGGGCAGATCGTATGGTTGGTCAGGTGCTCGGTGCCGTTGGCGCGCTGCCAGAGATTTTCACCGAGCTGGAGATCTCCTACTTCCTGCTCAGGAGGCTGCTGGGAGTCCGCACGGAGGGAGACAAGAAGGCTGCAAAGGTGAGACATGCATCATGGGAAATGTGCTCCAAACTATCAGAGAGGAATTATTGGGCTTTAGGGTGAAGGTCATAACTTCTTTTTATGTTATATTGACGGCCTTAAAATGTGGAAGAATAAAGCGATCACGACATTGTTTTGTGTGGAGATAATTAAACACTCCGGTCATCGAGACTTTGGTCTGTGCGTTTGTAAAATTGTACTATAATGTCTTTTACTCTTGCTGGTCAGTCTCCTGGATATTTCTTTGGATGAACAGGTTCCTGACAGTATCTATCTTCTATGTTGCGTCCCTGCAGGTCCAGAAGCTGTCTAAGAACGAGGTGCTGATGGTGAACATCGGCTCACTGTCGACGGGCGGTCGCGTCAGCGCCGTCAAGGCTGATCTGGCCAAGATCGTCCTCACCAACCCGGTGTGCACAGAGGTCGGAGAGAAGATCGCTCTCAGTCGACGTGTGGAGAAACATTGGCGGTAAGATTTAGAGCCTCCAATAAGCCTGAACTCGTGATTTAATCTGATACACGCCTCGCAAAGAGGGTGACCATTCTCTCCACTAGCTCTGTTAATATTTGAATGTAAGGTTTGTATATATATATATATATATATATTAGTTGTGCTTTATTCTCCAACTCATTCATTTATTTTTTAGTTAATGAACAAACAACTTAATCTGCTCATCTTACTTCCCTTCTATTCTCTTCTCCACACACATGCTCACCTGCGCCTCTCCTTTCTTACACACAGCAGCTTGACCAAGCCTGCCTCATTCCGTAGCTTTGTTTTTTGTGTGTTTTTTGACAATATTCATTACATGTTTCACTTTATATCCAGTATATCCCATCAGGGGAGTCACGCTTATTAATGGCCGGTATCCCAACAATCACAGCAGCTGCAGGAAAATATTTAAAATAGCAGAAGAAGCTACAGTTTTATAATGACATGTAGCTCTCTCTCTCTCGCTCTCTCTCTGTTATCCATCTTTTTATACATTCTATGACTGAAATCAGGAGGCAAACCAAACTTTCAGTTTTATTCATGCACATCAGAGGCCTGCGCTACACAGCCAGGCTTCCTTTGTGTTGGCTTTCTCAACAATATCATGAAGCAAAGTCTGACAACTGTAGTCCTTCTCTGTAACTTTTTAATCATCTCAGCTGTTTGTTTTTGTTTTTGCTTTTACTTAATAATTTTGTCTAATCAGCTCCTCTCTCTCCTCCTTGCAGTCTGATTGGATGGGGGCAGATCAGGAGGGGCGTGACCATCACACCCACAGTGGACGATGACTAAGGAGATGAAAAAAAAAAACAGGATGATACCGTAGCAAAGCTCCCATCAGCTGGACATCACAACCATCACACTCTTCTTTTTGCATTTTTTTCCTTTTACTTTTGTTTTTTTCCAAAAGGAGAAACGGTGCAAACCAAACAGGACACAAATGTTTTAAAGATGTTTAAAGAAGCTTCTTCCCTCTGCTCCTCTTCCTCAGCAGTGAAGCTCAGATCAGACCGTTCACTTCGCTGCAGGTGAAGAAGAGCAGAGAAGCAGAGGAGGCTCTTTGATCACAATCCTCCAGAAGCCTCATTCAGAGCGACACAGAGGTTCACTCAGTGCAGAAGTGATCCTGTACTGTCCAAGATTTCTGTCAGATCTCATAATAAAGAAAATTTGGAAGATAAGTGCTCATTATTTTGTGTGCTTTCATTAATTGAGTGGCTGAAAATTAAATAAACTGCAGATAAGTTTAAAACTTAGAAGGGGAAAGGACTTAGTAAACACACATTACAAACAAGGCTGATCCTTTCGACAATCTCATAACTTTTATCTACTGATTTTGTATAAAGACGACGCTCTAAATTAGAAAGTTAAGAACGAACATCTTTATCTTTGAAGATGAATGTAAAACTACATTTTCTTCAAAGGTTTTGCAATACAGAGCTTTAAATGGAAACTTCGATTTTTGTAACTTTGGTGTCATCATTTTTCCTTTATTCATAGATAAGCGTACTTAGCTCAGTCCAAGCTGAGATAATAAACCTCTTTCACTTTTAATGGTTGTTCTAATGTTCTAAAATGCTATGTTGATGCCTTAAAGATAATTACTTTTTTTAAAAATTCTGCTTAATTTGATAGTTACTGAACAAAATATTTTCATTTATCAAATCCAGCCGTGTGAGAAACTATATAATGAATTCAAGTGAGCCCCTCATTAACCAGCAACTATGTTAAAAGTGTTCAATACATAAATGTCTAGATAATTAAAATCTAAAGGGTGGGCTATAAGTTTTATGATGCATAGTTTGAAGCTGCTGCTTTTTTTCTTAAACTTCAAATTCAGGATTTTCAACTGTGTTTCTACACCGTGTAGTCCCATGAATTGATTCATAATGCTATTTATTAAAAATAAATGTAAACTTAATTTGTCATGGGAGGGCAATTCAAAAGCACTAGCATTAAAAACAAAAAAAGACTTAACATGATATTAAAATTATGAAATAGATTCAGATATAAGTGGACAGTAAACGGACGCACAAATACATTAACTGTACTTGTTTTAATTACCGGAGCTTTTTCAAACATTGTACCCAAGAGAGAAATGTGCACCCAACGTTTACCAAAGGTGGTGGTGTTACTGCACTTCCGGGATGATCCACCTGACGAGCACGAGACATAACGTCATTTAGGTAGAGACAGGAGCAAAGTGAGAGCTGCTGAAAGGGAAGCAAGAGTCGGGATTTGTCAAACTGCAGATATGAGTTAGACTCTGCAGTAGATTTTTTTTTTTTTGTTAAATCTCTCCATGTTCGCAGACCAGTCCGAAACAAACTGGCCGTGAACGCATCACGGCGAAAAGATTCCCGACTCACTTTTATTGTTATTCTTTCGATCATCACTTGGTTTTGTTTTAGCTCAACTTTTCCACCCCACACATGGAGTCTGCAGGTAAGACAAGTTCTGCTGCTGACCAGAGTAACGAGAAGGTATCGTGCAGAGATTTTTGCAGCCATACACTGATTTTATTCATTCATTGTGGTATGAAGATATATTTACCCAAATACTGTCCCGGTTGAATACCGGTACTTTTACGTCATTTAAGCCTCCCTACTTTCTACTTTAACTCCACTTTTTCATGGGGGGAAATATTATACTTTTTACTTTAAAACATTTATCTATCTGACGCCTTTAGCTACTTTACAAATTGTGATTTTTGCACATTAAACAGTAAGAGATCTAATTGTGTTAAGTTGAACGTTAAGAAACCAAAGATTAGTTAATATAGCTCTAATGTAATGTTGACTATTTCTAGGTTTTAATTCATGATAAAAAATATATATTGTTGCATGATACAGAATTCTCAAAATGAGCTCAACCTTAAGCAACTCCAAGAGAAAAATCTTGCTTTTAAATTAAGACATCATTAATAATTATATACATTCCAATGTTGGTGAAATTATGTTATGTATGTGGATTATTAAAAATCTGATACTCTCTGCTTTTTGAATAGAAAAGGAAATCCCCCCCTTTGATTGTCATCAGACTTCACTTCTTCAGAATTCAGATACTCTTAATTGATCTTTATTCAGTAACTGAATGTTTATAACAATTTGAACATGCACATAAGTGAAAAACAAATCTTAATTTCTGATCACTCATAACAAATAAGGAAATACTTTGAATTACTCCCTTTGGAATGAACTGATCTTTATTAAATATGAGTTAAACAACATTCAAAGAGTATGATCTTCTGTTTTGGTCTAAAGTGTTTTCACTCTCATTGGTCAGATTCTCAGCGGGGACGGGACAGTGGCAGTCTGAGGCGTTCCCCCCTCGACGTCCTCATGAGTCAGATCCGCAGGAAACGCTCGGCCTCGGACAGGAAGCCGTTGGGACGCTTCCTGTCCTGGTCCTCAGACCGGACAGGGATCTCTGAGGATGCAGAGACAGAGGGACGGGAGGAGAGGGGACAGAGGGAAGGTGGGAGGGAAGGTTTGGGATACTTTATCTCTCCCTTTTTTCTTTTTTCATTTACATAATAATCAGATGTTTATTTATTTATTTTTGGTAGAGAGGGCTGAGTTTAAGTCTCAGACATAAAGATCCAAGTGACATAATGTTAGACATTTGATGGAGTGTTGCAAAATGAGATAAGATAGAAGTTACCTGAATACACAAAATAAGAAAAATAAAAAATAAACGCTAAAATAATGAACAAGGATAACAAACGATGAGAAATAATTAGCTAGAAGAGGAAAATGAGAAATAGTTGTTTATATTAAAAAAGGCTTGCAGAACCACAAAAGAGAAATATTTTAGGTTAAAAAGAAAGCGGTTCAGACAAAGTGAGGGAATTGTGTCCTTTGTAAAAATGTGTGTGTGTTGCTCAGGTGTCTCTGACGGAGCAGAGAGCGGGCGCGACGTCGGCTGGGGTCGAGTGTGTGTTTTCCTGCAGAGGTTGGGGAAGAAAGCGGACAGCAGGAGCCTTAGCCTGGCTCACTGTGACCTCACTGCTACAGACCTGCTGGAGCTAGGTGGTTAAAAACAACTCAAATTGTTTTAATTTTCCTAATAACATGACAGTTGTACTAGCACACACAATCTTTATAATATTCATGGTTAAAGAAGAAGGTGTGAAGTTTAAGGAGTAGAAAATACAGATATTTGTTGAATTAGCGAGGGCTAAAGTAGTCATAAAAATAAGTACTTTGTAAAGTACAGATTCAGCTCAGTTACAAAGTTATTGTAATTTCTTAAAGATTGGGAACAACAGCATTCTGCCTTTTCCACAGAAGTGATTTTTAGTTGCCTTAGTATGAAATCCACCCTTTCAAAAAAATCTTATCAGGAATAAATGCATGAAATCGTCACTTTCCATCATCCTTATCTGTTGACAGCATCCTCCCCATTATCCTCTCGTTTCCCCAGCCACGTTGCTTCAGTTTCTCCCTCAGCTGGAGGAGTTGGACGTCTCCTGGAACGAGCTGATCGGTGGATGTCTGAGAGCGCTGACCTCTCATCTTCAGCATGTGGGTGGAGTCCGCGTCTTAAAGCTCTGCAGCTGTAGGTTGAACGCTGATGACATCACTGCTCTAGGTTGGTCATTACTGTTTTCTTTTATGATGAAAGTTTCATGCAGATTTATTCAGTTTATAATGAAAAAAAATATATAATTCTCCTGTCTTGTTTCTTTTGGAAGGAAATCATGAATTTTTTTTCTTCTTTTTTTAGAAAATGTTTAATGTTAAAGTATTATTTGTAAATTACCCGGTTTAAGCCTCTCAGAAGTTAGAATCTGTTGTTGTTTTTTCTTCTCTGGCAGTAAACTGGAGTTTAACTGAACAAACAACACATTTCAAGATTTTTTTTAGATTAATCAACAATGAAAGTGTCTGACTGCAGCTCATACAAGGCTGTGTGTTAAGGAGAGATGATTCTGTCTGAAGAGGCGGCTATGGAAGGCCTGAATACACAGTCAGTTGATGCGTATAAAAAATGTATTTTGTTTGTGTAGGTGAGGCTCTTGCTTTCATGCCTCACTTGGAGATCCTGGATTTGTCCTGGAACAGCGGTGTTGGGGGTGGCACATTGCAAGGTCTGCTGGGTAATCTTCAGCCATCACTGAGGGAGCTCCACCTAGTGGCCTGTCAGCTCACAGAAGCTGATGCTACTGCACTGGGTACCAAATATTTATTTTTAGTTTAACCTAAAATTGCATTCAGGAGGAAGGAAATGTTGGACCTCACGGTGGACACTTGTATGTGCTTGAGTAATTTCCTACATTTCCCAAGATACAACAGGAGGACACATATCCTGTCCTTCAGTCTGTGTATAGTGTATGACATACTTGTCCTGTGCATGTCCCCCTCAGGAGGAAAGGTCTCATCTCTGCCCTCGCTCTGTGTGTTGGACATCTCCTCTAATCCTCAACTCTCACAGGGCGTTAATGGCGGTGGATTCATGCAGCTCGCCTCTTCTTTATCTCACGCAACCTCCCTCACAACGCTCCGACTTCAGGCCTGTGGTCTGACAGAAGACAGCCTTGATGCTCTTGGTATGAGTGTATTCAGATATTCTGTCAACATGCATGACATTGAAGACGCTTTGGTTAAGATTACTGATGGTATTTGGAGTAACAACTTGTCATGAGTTGTTTTCTGCTGCCACTACTGCCGACCTGGAGGAAGAAATCCAAAGTTTTCTGACAGAGAACCATTAACTAGGATTGCACACATGGCTGCAAACTGGCAAACAGTGCCACATCATCTGCTAACAGTCAAACATAATAACTTAAAATTGTCATAATTCTAAAGTCTTGAGTCAGACTGGCTTGCAGATTTGCACATTTGATCCTTTTATGAACTCAAAATACTTTTAAACAAAATTAAACAGAAGAAAAAAACTTGGAAAATCCTTCATTGCATGGAGTATGATCTCACCGATCTTTGAAATGAATGCATTACATACTCCTGAGGTGGAAGGATACTGCCCCACCTTCAATTTCTCATTGGATAAGGGATGTACTTTATAACCTGAAACTTGAGAAAATCAGATGCACACTGCGCGGTTCTGAAAAGAAATTCAATTAAATCTGGAGATCGTTCCTGACATTCTTTGGCAAACCCTCCACACGTACAGGAATAAATAGTGAATTTGCTTTGCCTTGACCCTTGACCCATTCTATCTACTGACCTGGTAATGCTGGTTCTGGCTTTCTTTTTTTTTTTTTTTTTAATTAATTAATTTTTATTCCATCTTACATCATAATATTATTATTAATACTTAATTGTGTATATTTATGTTTATTTTATTTATTTTTCACCAAGTGCCTCAACAACTATTCTTTCATTTTAGTCGTCAACAGAATATGGCAAGGTAGTGAAAGAGTCTTTATGTGTGAGTGACAGCAAGGGGTGGGGGATTGTATTGGGGTGGGATCTGTTTGTGTTATTGTGTGTAATTATCTAAAATTCAATAAAAATAACTTTGGAGAAATTAATGCATTACGACAAGTAAATTGTCCCCGTCCTCTGTCCTGCAGGTGGTACGCTCCACTGCTTCACCTCACTGCGAGAGTTGGACCTGTCCTGCAACAAAAGTCTGTCTGGAGGACTTGACCGCCTCACTCTTTACCTGGCTCACCTTACACACCTGGAGAGCCTCGACCTTCACATGTGTCGCCTCACCCACGCTGACCTGGAAGCCCTGAGTGAGTCTGTGTGTGTGGTTGAATGTTCCACTGTGAACTGCGAGGAGACATGTTACAGTAGTGTAAGACTCTGTCTCCAGTCCAGGTGCTCCCCTCTCTGACTGGGCTGACTGAGCTCGACGTGTCCTCCAATAAGGAAGCAGGGGGCGTAGTCCACCCGCTGGTCTCCGCCCTCCCTCTGACACAGATGAGGCGTTTTCCTCTCAACAGCTGCAGCCTGAATGAGGAGTCCTTTACTGCCTTTGGTACGCAACTGCTATGACTTACATTACCGAGGCTTGTATTACAACTAGTACAAGTAAGGTCAAATTTGTGGATACCACTTGTTTTTAAACAATACAGTCTCAGTTTGTTTAATGAACGACAGTATAAAAAAGGGTGGAAGCTTAAAAAAACAACAACAACATCTATTAAGAAGACAAGTGCTTAGGAGTGGAAAGAATCTATCAAACATTGCAGGAAAACTCTGACTGGTATCATATCGAAGTTTAAAATTCTGGTAACAACCCTATTTACAAGTATCATTTAAAAAAGAGAACGTTCCCATTTATGATTATCTGTATACTATAGTACCTTAAAGCTGTTTTGTACCAAAAAATATGATCAACAATGTTGATCTGTCAAACAGTGTCTTAAAAAGTTCAAAATGGACTAATAAAATATAAAAAAGTTGATGACTAATTAATGAAAAATGTACTTCTGCTTCTGAAGAAAGCTCAAATATTGCTTCAGCTATTAGAAATCTGGCTTATGGGTTGGCTTTGATTAAACTCTTTGACTTTATTTTTTTTTTAAAAGCAGATGTTTTTATGTGTTTGATTCACATGTACTTGAATGTGTCTTGCTGCTTAAAGATGATCCATAGAAAAATAATGTGTGTGTGTGTGTGTGTTTGTTTGTGTGTCAGCCTTGGCCGTGCCGTCCCTGCGCAGTGTGGATGTCTCCTGGTGTAAAGTGGTTGGTGGGCGTTTAGCCCTGCTTCTGGATGCTTTGCAGCCGCCAGTCATCCTCGAGCTCTATCTCAGCAGCTGTGAGCTCACCACAGATGACATATGTAACCTCGGTAAGTGCATACTTTTATTTCTTTAGATTAAAAAAGTTTCAGCTCCAGCTTTGGAAGTTTTCATTCGCTTACTTAGAGCTCCTTGTGAAGCAAAAACAGTATCTGATATATGACGTTTTTGAGAATAATTTTTAGAGTTGAGGAGAATATATTATTTGTTTAGCTTATTTTAAGGTTTTTCAAAGATCTTAAGCAGAGGAAGTGTTTAGTTTTTACATATCACTGTTTGGAGAGGTTAAATTAACTATTATTGCCATATATTAAATAAGATAATAAGGACATACAGAGAGCAATTGTAAAAGAGATAGGAAACAAGAACAACGTAAAAGACAGAAGAAGAAAGAACGGTTTGTGGTATGAAATGATCAATGTTTCCATAAAGTGCTTGGGTGAAAAATAATAAAGTTCTACTAAAATGCTAGCAGTCAAGTAAATAACCAGAATCTCTAAACTGTGCTGAAGGTGAATGTCTCACTTGTTTGATTCATCGTCATTATTTCTGATCAGTTGTATTGATCCGCCCTCTGTGTTTGTCCCGTACAGCTGCAGTGTGCAGACGCGGCTCTCTGTCTTCTCTACGGGTGTTGGATCTGTCCTATAACGGCTCTGCAGCTGATGAAGGCTGGTCTGCTCTGTTTGCAGCGGGAGGTCTGGGCTCGCTGGAGGAAGTCGACCTCAGCCTGCGACCATCAACCTCTGCTCCGTGCTCAGCCTGGCTTCCAGCGCTGCTCTGTGCGCTGCCTCATCTTCCTGCGCTGACTCGCCTGGCGCTGCAGCGGTGGACGATGAGCTCTCAAGAGAGACAGCAGCTGAACCACAGCCTGAGGAAGAGGAGCATCCGGCTGGAGTGGGACCCTCCAAGTAATGATGTGATGTCATTGTTTAAGGCGACCAATCAGGAGAGTCCAGAGGAGAGTCAGCCTGAGGAGTAGGAAATCTAAATCTTGAACAAAATCTGAAATCATGAGTCACTAATGAATGTCACCTTATTTCTAAAAATCAACCAGCACTTTTTACTGCACTCTGAGATTCAGACAAAACACTGACCCTTCAACCATTATCACACCTTGGATCTTTTTTTCTTGGATCTCCAAATCTTGAAAATTTAGGGCATGATAAAACAAACTATTACTTAAAAAAGGGTTCCTTCTCAAGAAAGTCAATGAAAATGTATGTTGTTGTTTTTTGCCCTAATATTGATCAATATCTGAAACATATTCAGTAAAAAATGGTTTTCCTTTTTAAAAATGTAACATTTAGATGAACCACAACATCACATGAAGCAATACAGAACACAACATCTTCCCACAGAAGGGAAACTTTAGACACTTTAGACTGATGAATTCTGTAAGCTAAATACAATTCTCTCGTGTTTTCTAGAGATATGTGAAATCATGTTAATTGTAGATGGATGACGACAGACTTTGAACGCTTGTTGCAAAGTTTATAAAAAATATAAACATATGACAGAAAAGATGTGTTTTATAATATGGTATTAATAATAGCAATAATATCGCCAGTGTTTGGGAAAGATTTTCAAAGGACATTGCCAATGAAAATGGAGAATGTGAGAGGGAAAAAGGTCGACATTTAATCTCTGCAGTTTACATCATAGACCTTTAAATCTATGCACTGAATATTTAAATGTAAATGAGATATGATGAAAATATTGTGTGCACCTTTAATTAAACTTTCTCTGGTGAAGCAGTTTTCTTTCAAAGGGCAAATTTATCAACACAGGTTTTTATGAGCTTTATTTATTTTGGCTTTGTGTTGTTTTGCTCTTGTGACGTGTATGAATAATAGTCTTTTTTTTTTAAATTAAGTTGTTGAGTTTCTTAATGCTGCAGGGGAACGAGAGCCTCAAGGGGAGGTGTTAAGGTGGACTCAGGACTGATGGTGTTTTCTGTTGAGAGGTCCAGTTCAGTGTTGGAGGTTAGGGATGTGTCCGTCTCATAGGTTCTCCTCAAACTGTTGCACACCTCTGCGAGAAACACTCGACTGTCCACCTGGTACGCGCTCACATCAGTCTGGTCTGGAGGCAGACGGCCTGTGGAGATGAGCTCTCTGAACGCCTGAGGGAGGAGGAGGTTAAACACATGAAATATGAGGGAAATAGTGTTTCTGGTACAGCTTAGCAAGCGGACAGAGTGTGTGTGAGGTACCTGGCAGACAGGTTCCTCAAGGTGGTTTCCCCAGATGTAGATGTGGTTCAGAGTTGTGTTTACCATCATAGCCTGAGCCAGAGACAGGAGACCCTCTGTCCCGATGTTGTTACTGGTGACAGACAACCTGATCAACAGGAGACAGAGGTATAGATCAGACGTCTTTGAATGGCATGTAGTAACTCCCACTTCTCTTTTGTTTTGGCTCCAATTTATGTTCTATCATTCTGAAAGAATCTCTGGGTGGCGTTGGGGGACTTTTATCCTTCTGCTACCAAATAACCCTTTAGTGACAAGTGCAGTGTTCTGTGAGTTCCCCAACTTGTGACCCCCGTCATACAGGTTTGTTTTCTGGGGCAACGTGACACAACGAACAAAATCTGGATACCACATCCATGTCCGATTTCTGAAATAGTTCAGATTAGACGATGGGGTTTAAAGAACATCCCTCCAAAAAAGAGTGAGCATGTTTCAGAAAAGGGTCTCATCGATTAACTCCTTAATGGATGCTTAAGTTGTTGTCTAAAGTGTGATGAACTCACTCTCTCAGGACGCAGCTTCGTTGAGCGATGGCCTCACTAAGGTGTGAAGCTCCTTCATCTTCAATCCGATTGTATGATAGATCTATGATCTCAAGGGTCGGATTCAGTTTCAGCATCTTGGCTAGATGACGTACGCCGTCACGAGTCACACGATTACTGCAGACGTCAGAGACAAAATCAAGAGGATGGACAGTAGGGTGTTATGTTTAAGTTATGCCTTGAAATGCAGCTTGTTTAAAACAATCAAAAACATTGAAACACACTGAAACTAGACAGTTAAAAAGCTCATGCAGAGGAGGAATTGTTCTTACCAGCGCAGGTCCAGGTAGCGCAGGTTATGGTTGAGCCTCAAGCCTTCAGTAAGCCTCTCCATCCCTGCGTCCGTCATCCCCATCTTCCCCAGGTGGAGCTCCACCAGACTGCTGTTCACCGCCAGCATCTCGGAGAAGTGCACCGCCCATTCCTCCTGACAGACACACACAGGACTGCACATCAGAGTCACAAAACCAGGTTTATATATATGATTTCTTTCCTGTGTAGTTTGTACCGATGTAATGCTGTGTGTGTTCCGCACCTGATGGCTGAAGAGCAGCGGCCGGGTGATATCCAGAGAAATAAGAGACTTGTTGCTTTTCAACACGATGGCAAACGCTATCACACTCTGAGTGGCCTGCAGGGACAGAAAACAAAACCCTTCTGATTATATCATCTACAGTGTTGACTACAGACAGCCAGCCAGACCACGCCCCAAAAACCCCACATTAAGAATTGAAATCCTGCAAATACTACTTATTTTGTTGAGTTTGCAACACTAATTGAACTGACTTTATTTTAGATATAAAAATGCAAAGTTAACATGTTATATACTGTCTTTGGTGCGTGCAATCTGTGTTTACCAGGTCGCAGTCAGCCAGCTCCAGCTTCTTCAGGCTGTTGTTTACCTGCAGCATGCTGGCCAGGTGCATCGCTCCTCTGTTTCCAATCTTATTACCTGACAGGCCGAGAGAGAGCAGGGTGCTGTTACACTGCAGAGAGAGAGAGAGAGAGAGAGAGAGATTATTATTTCTCATATGTAAAAGTTTGAAGGTTGCTGTCAGTAAATCCCATGAAAATTCCTAAACCAACCATGAACGTATTAAGTAATGTTTGTGACAGTAACGTGCTTATCTTCTTCCTCTGAAGCATCAAAAACGCATCATTATTACTCCATAATCCTAAACACAAACTATAGTTTATTTCATAATCAATGTGAATTAATACGCTGCTAAAATAGTTCCCAAGAAAACAGTTATTTCCTTTAGTAGTAAAAAAGCATTAAAAAGCAGCTGTGTATTCTTTGCAAGAGAGATATGAACCTGCAGGCTCTTGGTGAGAACTTCAGCTCCGTCTGTCTGGATGTCATTGAACATAAGGTCGAGAGATTTCAGATTTGAGCTGTCCTCCTGCTCAGCAAAAATGACAAATGTAAACATAAAATTACACTGGAAAATAAACATGCCAAATGATTATTTCAACAACTGTCAGCTTACCAATAAGAGGTCTGCTAAGTGACGTACACCTTCATCTGTTATATTATTGTACCTGAAATCAAGACCTGTTGACACCAAGAAAAAGATTAATATTGATTTTAACGTTTCCTGCTTCAGGTGTTCATTCTAACCTGACTTCTCACCTGTCACACATTTGTTGTATCGCAGACATTTTGACAGAGCAAAAACATCTTTGTCATCAAGTCTTTGAATGTGTCTCAGGCGGTCGCTTCCTGACAGTTTTAAGGTGACATTCCTGCAAACAACAACACAACACAACAGGTGAACTCCATAAGGTCTGAAGTCAGAGAAGTACACACCTTTCCAATGTAGATTACATGTACATGCTTTGAACAATCGCTGCCATATCTTTATAGGTAATTGTTATCAGTTTGTGTACTTTACATGCCTTGTCTTGGCAGAAAAAAAACTCAAAAGAGGAGAAAGCAGTAGCCCTGGAGAATTATTACTAAAAGAAGTGGCGTAATTTTTCAAGATTGGACCTATATTTACTTATTTATATGGAAGAGGATTAGGGCCAGAAGTGCTAAATAAATAATGAGAGAAGGACGTTTTTACTTTATTCTCAACATTTTGACTTTATTCTCGACATTTCAACAATATTATAGTGCATAATTAGGAACAAAATTCCTTAGCTTTACTTAGATTTGGATAGGGTAATTTATAATTATGCAAGTTAATTTATATTTTCTTTATCATGTCTTGCAGTTTAAATATTTAATAACAACATAACTTAAATTACGAAATGAGAAAAAAATGGAAATAAAAGAAAATAATTAAATGTTAATATAATTTAGTACCGTTACCTCAGCATTGTATTTTTTCAAGCTTGGCTGCAGTTGTTTACGATAGGTAACTTTTATCAGCTTAGGTTTATTCAGATTGAGTAGTTCTGAACTATTTTAAAAGTGCTGTTTACAACGACAAACTCATTAGCACCTGAAGGCACCATTAGCTCCAAAAGCGAGAGTTCGCAATTACACAAAACGTGAACTTTAAGGCATTTCAGTTGACAATCGGCCACTTACCGCGTTATGCTAGCCTTCTGTAAAACTTGTAAAACATGTGTATTAATTTGTATCTGATGTTCTTCGCACTCAGCAGCGTAAAAGTCCGAAATGTTTTCGCTTGCCATCTTTCTGCCTGCTGGAGTTTGAGTTGCTATGGCAACAAGGAAAGATGGAGTCACACGAAGGACATAAACAAGACATGAGTTCGATGAAAACTTTACATTCCATGAATATGAGTGAATAATATGTTTTTAAAAATAAGTTTTTAGTATTGTAATGGCTGTACGTTTTATTAATTTGTGCGAAACACAAATTTCTAGCAACTTTTTACTCCACCTTTTTTAAATTTTTGAGTCCATCAGAATGTAAAAAATCATGACAAAAACTGTTAAAAAGCATAGTTAGTTAGATAGTTTTTTAAAATTACATTTAAACCACCATACTTGAAACCTCTCAATCGTTAAAAAAATCAACTCTTCCCATCAGAAGAAATTATAGAGAAAAGTAAAAACTGAAACAATTGTGACAATGCACAGCTTTTGCAAGTAACATGATCTTTTATGTTACATTTATATTTCTAGAGTTCATCTGTGACAGTAACGGAGACAACGCACATCTGATCGTCCCTTTTTGTCTTCATTTTTATTTTCTTGTCATCAGCTTTTATACAATAATGAACTTGTACATGTAATTCACATTTCTGTACAAGCAGTGACTTCACCAAATCTAAAACAAAAAAAAAGGAAACTTAAAATAAAAAACAGCTACTTTCAAGTAGACAGAAATACTGTATTTAATGCAGATGTGTAGCACTAATACTTCTGCTAAAACTGCTGCTTTAAAAGAAGCTATATTACACTGAAAGATAAACCTTAGTTTGCATTAACAGGGTGATATTTACATGTATCAAGCCATCATCACATGTCAAACACTTAACAGGAGAATATTTCTGATAAATAAAATCTTATGTCATTATGGTAACAAAGCTAGTACTAACTATACAAGCTATCAAAACAACATCGAAGTGTATACCTCAGTTATGAACAGTACTGGCACCATTATTTTGGATCAGTGAAAACCTCTCTTTGATTGACACTTTTAGACCAATATGGATAAAAAGAAAAACAAAGATGTTTGATTGAATGCTTAAGGATTTGTGTTTCATATAATTCACTTAATACAGATAGTTACACCCAGCTGAGGAAGCAGGTCAAAAATACCCGGCATAAGTTTGTCTCTTAATAATTTAAACTTCAGATATTTTTGGCTTCCAAAAGTATTTTTCTGCCCTTTTTGGTAGCCTTATTTTCCTCTATTTCAATCTACTAGCCCATTTTTTCTGAGCTCTTTGACACAAAAGAAGAGAAGACAGAAAATTAGTTTGAGGATGAATCAGAGCTTTTGTACTTTTTAGATCTTATTTATGTATTTTTTTCCCAACATTTCTAGTGGTTATAGCTTGAGCCTAACCAAAAGTAATAAATCATTACTTACTACATTTCAGTCTAAAAGCATACAACGTTTAAAGTAGAAAACAAAATTCTGTATCCAAATGATCTAAACTTTTTCATCTTTCAGAGGAAAAACTGAAATTGTTTTCTTTACAGGTTGGTAATAATCACTGCAAAATAAACTGTGCACACACTATGGTATGTACTGTAAGTCAAATTCAAATCATGCAGTCAATGTTTCATCAGTATTTTTGTTAATTATTTCATCTTCCATCTTTTGCTGTGTCTGTGAAATAAGAATGACATTCTGGTCAAATAAAGACAACTTCAAAATAAGTCAGTCTAACTTGCAGGTTTGTTGGTTTTCTGCTCGTCTGAGTGGGGTTTCCTGATGTCAGCCTAACATGGAGAGCAAAATCAAGGTTGGCAAAATTTGAAATACAAGTATCAATATCACTGGATTTTCTACAGTGTCTTATTGAAGTTTAAAATTCTGGTATCTTGAGCCAATGTTTTCTATTACTGAAGTAAACGATGGAAGAAACTACGATATTAGGACCAAAAGTGTATCAAAGCAGAATTCCTCTGATGTGTGACGGGTGACAAAATGTCTGTTAGAGTTTTTGTAGGGGGGGATGTGAGTGAGGCTGACTGTATGTTCAAGCAGCGTGACCTCTCTGCGGCTCAGCTGTCACTGCTGCGGGTTTTGGTCGTCGTCGTCCACCGTCCTGATGATGACGATCTGCTCCAGGCTTTGTGCGGGGGAGGGCGGCGGCCGCAGCTGCTCCACCAGCGCGTGAAGGGTGTCCGAGTTGATGGTCTGCTCCGTGTCGGCCTCGAAGGTCACCTGGTCGGCGGTGCTGATTGGCGGGTGAGCTGGCTCCACTTTAAAGTCCTGGATTATGGTTTGGGCGGTGGAAGCTTCTGTGGAGGTGGTGGCTGTGGACGGCGCTGTGGCTTTTGGGTTGGGGGTGAGTGGTTCGGGGTTGGAGGGCTCACCTTCAGGGATGGAAGCCAAACCTTTGCTGTCGTTGGAGAGTTTGCTCTGGACGAAGGCCACAGGATGACTGGAGGCCAGGAGGACGACTGTTTACACACGGGAACAACAGACAGTTATCACAATGGAAGGAAACACCAGAGGAAGTTCATTTATAAAGCAACATTCAGACACCAATTCAAAGAGCTTTACGCAGTTAAAGATAGAACATTGAGGCCATCAAAAGAGATGTGACATTA
Source organism: Labrus mixtus (assembly GCF_963584025.1). Classification (NCBI taxonomy): domain Eukaryota; kingdom Metazoa; phylum Chordata; class Actinopteri; order Labriformes; family Labridae; genus Labrus; species Labrus mixtus. Next base: position 16,851,284 of record NC_083630.1, on the reverse strand, counting down.
AGCAAAACAAAGACATTAGAATAGAACATAAAAACATAACGATATGTTAGAGGAATCAAGTAAAGTAGATAAAGAGTGATTGAACTTATGGGCAGGCAGCAGTAAATAACAACGTTGTTAGCCTGTTTTAAAAGAGCTAACAGACTAGCTTGTTCCACAGTAAGAGGGCGTAGATATTAAAATTAAAATGTGCGAACATTTCTGTTTCATCAGGGACCAGGTGCTATCCATAACTTTTGCAAATTAAAAACCAAAGACAACAAATCCAAGCAACACAAGTCGGATCATATCATGCAGAGGAAATTATGCAATACCTTCACAAAGCAATAAATTAAATTACATCCGGATGTGTCAAAAATCATAGGTCATTGTCTCAACTCTTCAAAGTGATCCAGTGTTTCTGCTGCGGACACAATCATAACTGCACACTGATGCATGCTACACACACACACACACACACACAGACGGCTCACCTGCTCGCGCTCTCTCCTTGTGTTGCCGCACCTCATCAGCGTGAGCTTTCTCCTGATGTTTGATCATGTTCTTCACGCTGGCGAACCTGTTGCCACACAGCAGACACTGCACCCCGTTGTTCCCCTCTGCACACACACACACACACACACACACACACACACACACACACACACACACACACACACACACACACACACACACACACACACACACACACACACACACACACACAAGAGACAGCACAGCAAGAGTGAGCAAGATTCAATCCTACTTTCATCTGTTTAGGCCAGCACATCTGTTCTCATTTTAACATAAAGTCCAGCTTCTAAAAAAATCAATCACGCCTTCTTTGTTTCTTGCTGAAATTTGGCAACAGCGAAAAGTTACATGGCCATTAGTCTTAGTGACAAACATCTGAATAAAAATGCTTGTGGGCCAATATTTGACTCTAAATGTAAATATACATTTGATAAACTTTTGTCATTTCTTTATACTTCATCAGAGTTTATTATAAGAGCATGTAAACCTGAATATATAGAAAAAAAAGTATTTTAGAAGCTGCTCTATTGAGCTCCCCTCTGATCAGGTAAACCCACCTGGATGAAGCCTCCTCATGTGTTTCTTCAGCTCCGAGGACGTCACAAAACTTGCATCACATGACGACTGTGGACATTTGTACGGAGTCTCACCTGGAAAAACAAACACAAGAACAACATATATTAAAGAGTGTGACAAAAACAGCTGAAGACAACTCTTATCTTTGCACCGTTTTAAGAAACGCGGGAAAACATCTCTCACCTGTGTGTTTCCGTGCGTGAGCGATGAGAGAAGAAGAAACGGAGAAGGACATGCCGCACAGATCACACTGGTACGGTTTCTCTCCCGTGTGTCGCCGCTTGTGATAGGTCAGTGTGCTGGACTGAGCGAAGGCCTGACCGCACACGTCACACACGTACGGCTTCTCCCCGCTGTGCAGTCTGTAGGAGACACACACACACAAACACAATACTTAATCAAGGATGTCCTCTGAGACATTGGATGTGTCTAATCAATAAATAACTCTTAATATAATTAGAGTTGGAAACTTTAAAGGTGCACGCTTAAATAAAAGGAACATGCAAGTTAAAATGCAGAAATAAACAGTTCAAATGTTGATAATATATTATAGTTATTTGTGGCAGTTATTATTGTTTACTGCCAAAGACTGGAAACCTGCCAGCCTGGCTCTTTGCACAGGTGAGTCAACAAAATGAGACTACTCACACCTCTAGAGCTTACCTCAGAACACTGTAACATCCCATTTGTTTAATCTGTATAAAATCCTGAAGTTAAGAAATGACATTTGCTGTTTTGTGTGTCTCTGACTTTTTCCTGTAGAGATCTGACAATCAGCAGAGACAAAACAAAAACCTCACTTCTTATCTACTTAGACTTCTGGATCAAAGGAGAGAATAAAGCTACAAATAAAAGAGAGCTGCCCGACAGGAGCAAAGCATTATGAACTGATGTATTATTGCCTCAGAGTTGCTGCGTTATACAGAATAATAACTAAAGCAGTAAATATACCTGATGTGTATTTTGTAGTTGGATGAGGTAGCGAACTTGAAACCGCAGCGCTCACAGGTGTACGGTTTCTCCTCTCCGTGGTGCATCCGGCGGTGAGCGACCAGCTGACACTTCTGAGCAAAACACTTCTCACATTCGGAGCAATTGAATGGCTTCTCGCCTGCAACAAACACCGGAGAGCGAGGGTGAGTGAGTTCGCCATCATTGGCAGCAGTTAATATGGGTTCCTGTTTGTCAACGACAGGTGTTAAGACTAATGTTTTCATTCTTACAGGAGGGAAACACAGTGGTATTTGATGCTCTCTTGAAATGGACCATCTTAGGATATTAGACCGAAACAATACGTTTTGTTTTCCCACTTTCAAATCACCAGACTGCTTTAAGAAATAGTCTTTTGACCCTGAAGACTCAGACAATGAGCTGCATAGAAATCTGAGCTGTGTGTGATTGTTTGATGGAAATTTGAAAATGAAAACAGCACCAGAAGTATATAAATCAAATGGGTGATGGACTGGGATTTTTGTTAAGATCCTGCACCATTTGGTATAATGACATTACATAAACCGTTGTTTGAATTGTCAATACATTTGGTTTTCACATGAAAGATTCTTTCTCACTACATGACTGCACCAAAAAAAAAAAAAGAAGCTTTCACCCCTCCCAGCTCAGCTCACCTGTGTGTATGCGCAGGTGAGTTTTCAGCTGCGTGGCTTGTCTGAAGGTTTTGGAGCAGAAGATGCAGACAAACGGCTTGAGCCCCTTGTGGATTTTCTCGTGTCTGCGCAGGCTGCTCACGTCTTTAAACAGTTTGTTACACTCGGTGCACAACAGAGACAGCTCGTCCATTTCTGTGCGATCCTGCTCCGCAATCTCGCCCTCCTCCAGTTCGCCGTTGTTATCCGTTCCTGCATCGCCACTATCGTCATCATCGTCGTCGTCATCGTCGTCGTCGTCGTCGTCATCCCTCCTCCTGCCTCGCCCCCTTCCTCTCCCTCTCCCTCTGCCTCGCCCCCTCCCCCGGCCTCGTCCTCTCCGCCCTGTTCCGCTGCTCATTCGGGGTTTCTTCACTGGATTGTCGTCATCTTCATCCTTTGAGGGGCTCCAGTCTGCTGAGTTGTCTCCAAAATCTTTCACACTGGTATCAGAATCCTCCATCAACACATCTTCTGTTTTAGTAACACCTCTCCCTCTCCCCCTGCCTCTACCTCTGGGTCTCCCTCTAGGTCTCCCCCTACCCCTGTAGCCTAGGGTTTTGGGTGCAGCATCAGCTGAGCTGCTTGGCTCCACCAGCTCACCATCAAAACTTTTTGGTTTTCTGCCTCTCTTCCTCCCCTGTCCTCTTCCCATGCTCCTTTGTGTAGTGGGGCTAAACTCTTCATCGCTTGCACCTCCCTCTCCCCCGTATAAATCTTTGCCTTCATCATCCTTAATTGTTCCCTCCTCCCCCTCCTGCCATTCCCCCACTGCCACAGAAACGATGGACAGGGGAAAAGGTGAGCTGGGGCTGCCAGGAGAGGCTGGACTGGGAGGAGAGAGACCAGCTTCTTTATCTGCCTCGGACTGGGACGTCTCTCCGGGCTCGGACCAGGGAGTGATTTCTTCAAGATACTTCGTGGCCTCAGCCATCCCCAAGAACACAGCAGCTCGACGCACAGCTGATTGTCTTGTACTGAAATCATAAAAACCAGCATTTTGTTCATTTAGTTGGTTGAAAAAAAACCCTATTGTTATATGTTGTGGCTTACAAAAACACCACAGGCGACATGCAGTTCAGTTTTACCTGCTGAGGTTCATATGTCCAGTGTAGATAAACTCCAGAAGCTTCTCCAGAGCATAGCGGCTGACCTTGTCAGGGTCCAAAGTCGTGATCTCCTGACCCTTCTCGGCTCTGGAGGAGAAGTATTTGCTGAACGCTGCCAGGATGTTGCGGTGGGCTCTGAACTCCACATCTCTCACCATGATGGTGATATCACACAAGAAGTCCATCTCCCGCTGCTGATGTAAGCGCTGCAGGAGCAGCTTCCCATGACTGTTTGCATTAGACATCTCTGCAGCTGGTTAACAAGAGAAGAAGAACAAACAATGTAAGGAAAATGAAAACAATATATATATGTTACAATTCACTTAGCAGACGCTTTTATCCAAAGCGACATACATCAGAGAGTAAGTACAACACTAATCCATTCATACACCACCACTGAAGCAGCGGGAGCAACGTGGGGTTAAGTGTCTTGCCCAAGGACACATCGGACATGTTGCTCAGCTGGGGGTCGAACCCTCGACCTTTCGCTTGAAGGGCGATGACTCTACCAACTAAACCACAGCCGCCCCACGGCTGTGTGTATATATATACATATATATATATATATATATATATATATATATAAAATATTTTGTGAAAGGACTTCCAGCTTAATGTATTCAAATTTCAAATTAATCTGCACCAGACATCATAAATTTGGAATTTTCATTTAGCAATATCGCTTTTAAATCCTTCTCTTTAAAAGTGGCTGGTTATTTGTTTCAGTTTGTTGTCACACTGAAGTTGCTATTCTGTAATCTTTGCCATCAATGTTTTAGATAAATTCTTAAAATGTATGAATTTGTTAGCAAAGAGCGTGACTGACAGTGTGCCTAGTGTACATATATATGTTGAGGTGTATGGAAAATATGTAACCTGCCAAAGGGGGCAGCAGTAAGAAAAAGTTTGAGTTCCACTGACATAACATTACAAAACTTCTCATTACTTAAAGCACTTTATATTCAAGCATTTACAACACATTCAGACATGAATGGGGTAAACTTCAGCTTATCTGTGTGTAACTTGTCTGTGTGTTTATTTTACTCACCTCCTATAACCAAATAAAAAAACAGAAAAAAACAACAGAATATTTAAGTTAAAATCACATTACATAAAAAAAAACCATCAAAACAAAGTATAGCAGTTTTTGATAAATTGTAAACATTATAATAACAGTAAACTTACTCTCAGTAGTGTCTCCTCTTCTTTATAACTCCTTTTAGATCGTAGTTTCGTCTGTTGGAGATATTAATGAATGAATACAGTTTGAACAATCCAAGGGACACAATTACAGACCTAAACAACCACTTATCATCTAAATAAACATGAATAACCATGTTTAATTTTCTGAATCAGCAGCCTTGACAGCTGAGATGCAGAAGCAGTTTTGTAAAATAAAAGCTCCCGCCTGCTTCCTGAGCAGGCCGTGCAGCCATGCTACTGCTAACAGCAGTGTCGTACATAGGTTAAAATGACTTAGACTGTTTGTTTCTCGATCCACTTACAATGACGACTTTATTGTGTACTCCGCAAGCCACCACAGAAACGTGTATACTCGTTCAGTTTTTAACAAGTCAGTATAATGCATGAAGCCTAAGCTAACTGTGTTCGTAGTTGTAAAACGCGCGGAAAACATTGAGCTCTTATTTCGAAGGTTTCTACCGGCGGTGTCGGTGTAAGTTGGCACAAAATGTTAGAAACGCTCATTTTTAACGACGAGCCGAGCGAACGCGTCGTTAAATGTTATCAAATGTTGGAATAAATGCTCTATTTTTATCCATCAGAAAGTAAATAAAAGCAGAAAAGTACCTTCTAATATCCGCGATCTCCAGCCATTATCCCGTGACGTCAGAACTTCTCGCGAGAGATTGGAGAATCCCCCTGCAAACAAAGATACTCTGTTGGGTCAAGAGAAACTCCTCCTCCGCAAGTACAACCTATGTGGGCAACCTATGAGAATGGGAAAGTTTTCTTCAGAAACATATCAGTGGAACATAATTTTAATAAATTCCTTTTTAAATGTCTACATTTTATACATTATGTTTATTAATTTAGTATAATCTGCTCCAGGTGCATCAGTTTGGTGCTAGAAGGAGAAAATTGTTGTACAGGCAGCTTAAAGAGTTGGATGAGGGCATCATCCTGCCGCTGTTTTGACAAGTAATAAAATGTTCAGAATGCACTTAAACACAAGCTGGTCATCACCTCTCCATAGTGCACAAATTCCACCAAACACACCACAGAACTTAGAGGGATACAATATTTATCTAATTTTCTAAAACACTGGAAGTCTGTTAATATAAGATGTTTAATCCCAAAATGTAAAGTGATGTTGCAGTTAATTCACTCCGTAAACCATTCTATCCTTAAAAAGGGAACTATTTCTAGAGCAGATTTTTTTAGAATGTCTGCTCAGATAACACCAATTAACTTTTTATATAATTGTTTTAAATGTCCATAAAGAGTCAGACCATGTCAAAAGATCCCACAACAAACAAAGCCAAAGAACCACATTACTGCAGATGGAGAAATAAAATATAAACTATCATCACTATCAGCTAAAGAGTGCACTTAAACATTTTCCTATGACATCTTTTAGGGAATCAGGAAAACGTTTTATCAAAAGGGGAGAAATTCAGAAGTAACAGGTGTATTTAAACAATATAGAAGTAGAATATAAAGAAATAGAATTAATAAAATAATACTATACATACTGTAAAAAGCAGTATCTTCAAAAGGCTGCTTGGCTAAATAAGCCACTCTTTTAGTTCTATAATAAAATATAACATATCACAAGTAGTAAAACTGTGTTTGCATATTTTCAGAGTGCTATCAGTCACATCACACAAATGTAAATGAGCGCAGACTGAAATTTAAAATGACACAAAACTTTACCAGCTTACCAGCTGAGTTTTGTTGTTAAACGCATCTCAAGAGAGTAGGAGTAGACTCTTTAAATGTGTCACAGTTGTGATCAGTGTGCATGTTCGGTTGTGTGTGTGTGTGTGTGTGTGTGTGTGTGTGTGTGTGTGTGTGTTATTGGAGGTAATTGAGCATGTACATATTGTGTGTCAGTATGTGTGCAGTGTGTTCAAGCAAGCAGATGCCTTCAAGGGTCAGATCGGTTTATGATACCGTGAGGTTGTGTCAGTTATTTGAGGTTGTGTGAGCGTGTTTGAGTTTGTGTGTCTATGTGTGTGTGTTGCTATTATGACTAAAGAGAGAGAGAGAGTTGTGTGTGTGTTGCTATTATGACTAAAGAGAGAGAGAGCGAGTTGTGTGTGTGTTGCTATTATGACTAAAGAGAGAGAGCGAGTTGTGTGTGTGTGTTTAAGTCAGAGGTAGCAGAGAGGTTTAATGGCAACTTTATCTCAGGGAGGAGGCTGCTTATGTAGCTCAGATAGAAGGATCTTTGTGTGTGTGTGTGTGTGTGTGTGTGTGTGTCTCTGTGTGTGTGTGTGTCTGTGCGTGTGTTGATGACTATCATACCCACACTGCATAATATTTTAAGTGCATTTTTTTTAATGCATCTTATTTGAAATATATCTTATTACTCATAATGCATAACATGTAATGTGTAATTCTATCCAAATGTCCTGAACACTGAAGACTGCAATAAATGCAGTCTACATCTTTTTATAATAATTAAGGTTGTGCATGTGTGTGTGGATGATTGTGATAAATGTTATTGACATGGAGGAGTTCTTACTCTAAAAGGAATATAAAGTAAAATCAACCAATGCTAATATTTACATATATACACAAAATATAAATACAAATCAATACAACACCAGATCCAGTTAAACTGAACTTTAAATTGAGAGGACATTCTAATACAGGATTAATATTATTACTTATCAGATTAATACTAGTTTATTGGAGACAGGCTCTGTTTATCACACTGCACAGTTAGAAGCTGCACAGTGAGACACCCACATCACTCAGGATGATGTAAACTATGAGCAGAGTCAGGCCCTCTGCACGTTCTCTGCTCTCTTCTCTTCTTCTCCTTTTCCTCCCTCCTCTTCCTCCTACTCCCCCCCTCTCTGACATCCTCCCTCTCTCCCACATAAACACACATCCTGATCCTGACACATTGATTATGTGCTTCAGCTGATGTAGCTCTGCAGAGAAACAGCCGTGTGTGTTTGCATTTGCATATCTGGCTGTTTGTGTGGACTCTTATTTTAAACTATATACTTACAGTAATTGCAAATTTTCCTATTCCTGCTTAACATTTGTCACTGAGTCCACAGTTTCTCCTCCTACTCTCTCCTGATAACCGCTGCTGTATTTTTTAATTTATTTTATTTGGTGTCCTTTTTAAACTATTTAACACATTTTTATACAACATACACCAATGACTGGTTGACCGCAGAGATGTTCACGCTGGTTTAACAGAGGAAGCAGCTGAATGTCATCAGAAAAGTCAAGTTAGAGGAATACATTAGGTTCATTCGGAAGTAAGGCAATCCCCCCTTCAAAATAAATATGTTACTGTGTTCAAACAAAAAATTAATAGAAAATAGATAGATACTTTCTCAAACCTTTACAGGACATTTTTTGGCTTGTATTTCATTTAAAGACAATTAATAAGAACATTTCAATTGCTGCATTGGCAAATATTTTTCCCTCTTAAAATTCAGACCTTGTTTTTCGCTTTTTTTAAATCTTGAAATAAGATGTTTGTCCGGACTTGTTAGGTGAATGGATCTGATAATGTGTTTAATGAAACATTTTGAAGAGAAATTAGACAAATCCATTCGCAAAGGTTTACGTGTTTGACATGTTTAAATCTGACGAGGATTATGTTTAAACATCTGCGCCCTGAAGCCTCAAGAAGGTTATTTTATTTTGGAAAATGTCACAGGACGTTCTGTTGTTAATCAGTGTATATGGATTTCTGTGTGTGCGGGTGTGCGTATGTGTGAGCTCACCCGCCTGTTAGATTTGGTCACCGGCTCACCGCGCCTCCGCTCAGTCAAACCAGCAGCTGCCGAAACTTCATTTCACAGCAGGAGGTAAGAACAACAATTACACGTCAGCTCGTGTTTTCACTGTCAATGTGAGTTTTTGTGATTTAACCCGACCAGTGTTTTGTTAAAGTTTGCTCTTGTTCTGGCAGCGCTGCTGATTGAATGCGTAATTTGTGATGATTTGGTTTGGTGCGTAAAGTTTTGGTGCGTAATTAGCGCCGCAGTGGTTTGTTGGTGACGCGGTGTTAGTGCGGGTGTCTTTTGGCATGAGAAGGCATCCGTTCTCTGCAGTGGTCGGCACAGCATCCTGACTGCAGTGTCAAACAGCAACCATGTGTTCAGCGCGCAGGTGTCGATGGGGATAATCGAGACGATCCACGGATCCAAACCCTGGCCCGGAGGTAGCATCACGGTGATTCCTAAGGAGGAGGAGGTGTAGAACGGGTCAGACCTGAAACGACCTGAAACGAGCGCTGTGTCACTGCTCGTTTCTTCCCTTTTCATACCTCGATAGATTGCTGCTAAACAAAAACCACTTCCTCCAAGTCAGTCAGATAATCACACAGCATACCCCTCACACACACACAGAACAACAACAGCATCTACCACATTTTGGTACATGTTTTTTTTAATCACTCTGGGTTTATCTACATTCCCGTACACGTTACTGATGGCACATTATTAATTCCTCCTCTGCTGGATACCTGTTCTACATGATCTGAGTAAGAAGTCTATGTAGAATGCTGTCTCAGAAAAACCAATACATTTAGAGGAAGACTTACTCTACCTTCACTGATTAGACAGAATCGTAAACATTTTTTCAGTTTAAAGCAGTGGGTCGACTCTCTAAAAACAGCCATCATTTATTTGTTATTAGGGTTGTTGTAATGCCAGAATTCAAAACTTAGATATGATTCTAGTAAAAATCGATCACCATGATACCGGTTTGACACTACAGCTGACAAAAATGGAGTCAGATATTAAGTAATTTCTTGTTTTTATTACCAGAAAATCCAGGCAAACTCCTCCACACTATATAAATGGGTCACTTCCTCTGCTATAGTCTCTATTCGAAAGACAGATCAATGTAACTTTTGCATTTTTATGAGAAGCCAAAAGGACTTGAAAAATGTCAGTGTTTGAGTGATTGCTGATCTGTGAATTTGAACAGATCACCGCTGTTCTCTCTCTTTCGCTTGTTGCAGGCTTGGGTTAAAAATATGACCAAAGAGCAAAGTTATTTAAAGATTTGGTAATTTTTGATACTATCGATCATTAAGAAATCTCAATTTTGAATACACATGGGATTGAACATTTTGAAAACCTTATTTGTCGATTGAAACAGTAGAAACTACCTACAAACTGATTTATGAACATTTACTCAGAGGTGGCAGAAGCAAACATTAAGTAATCTGGTAGATGTACAGATACTTGTGTGAAAAGGTAAAAGTAGAAGTACCGATTCTTTGTCGCAGTAAAAAAAAAGGTACATGTTTTATCATGTATTTTCGGTATAAAAGTTATAACAGGCCTGTTAAGGGACATTTCTTCTTCTGTAAACTGAAAAACAATGAACATAAACTTTGTTCCAAAGACTAAATCAGGATGATGGAAAACGTTTTGCTGCACTGATTCCGCTCTTAATTGTGTCTTTTTTTGCTATTAACATCTGACGAGTAAAAGTGTTTTTGTTAAGTACTGTCCATTCCATTGAGGATGAAATTGGTGATGTCGCTGTGTAATGATGCAAAGTCAAAAATAAGCAATCATATCCCTCACATTGGTTTGAGAGATACTGACAAGTCTGTGTTCGGAGTAAGAAACACAGAGATAGAATGTGTTAAAACACAAAAAGTAAAGCTATTGCACTTTGTTACCATATATGTGACCTTACTAATTCAGTTATTTTGCCTTAACTGAATGTTTTTGTGGCTTCATTTCTAAGATGCTAAGATACAACTTGTCATCAAAGGTTTGCTTGACTTGCATTTTGTATTTGATGCAGGAGCCTTAGTCACCCACATCCATGTACATTTTGACTTAGGATATAATTAGTCATTAGATGAAAGCCTTTACAATGGTCTCTCTTTTTTTTATTTCATAACCCTGAGTTAATTATTATTGCTGTAATAATATCAAAGGAAGTGGTTCAGCTTCGCTTCAACCTGACGCCTGGGAGAAATGTATCTTCTCACAGTGTCGGTTGAGGCTGATGGCGGACTGTTTGAAGACTTTAAATACCACAATACTTTCCTGTTGCCATTCTAAATAAAACATGTTGTCATAGTAGCCAACATAAGAGGCTGAAATTGAAACCATTGACTGTATAAAAAGATGAAAAATGTGTCTCTTTCTCCTCACGTTGTACAAAAGTGAATCCAAAATAATCCTGCAATGGGAGCCGATGTATGTCCTCTACTCTGACAATCCTGTGCACACAGAACTGCAGAAGCTTAATTTGTCAACAGAGCTGTCAGTCATGGCTTCATACCCCTTTTTAGAGCATCAAATGTAGAGTTGGGCGGTATCCAAATGTTGATACCGTTAAACCTTCCCCACATTTTTCCAGGGAGATGAAGTTGACATTTCTGACTTGGAAGGACATGAAATTATTTTGGCTGTTCCCTGTTAATTGTCAGGGGAGATGAGGAACAAGGCTTTTTCATCAGGAACCTCAGGGCTCCATCCTGTCACGGAGGTCAGCAGAAGGTGCCTCTTTAGTTCAGTTGTGATGCAACAACAGTGTTTTACTGCTGCACGACTTGTGGGGTAACACTATGGCTGGTTTGGAGGCTGAGGCGGTTTTTGTGACACCGCTGTTGTGTTACTGTTTGTGTTCATAAGGAAGGAAGTCTGCGGAATATGTGAGGAAAGAGAGAAGAAAGAGAACATTATGCTTTTTGCTACTTTCCCTTAGATCGGGTGTGTGTGTGTGTGTGTGTGTGTGTGTGTGTTAGAAGGACCTGCTCTTCCAGTGTTGTGTGTGTAACTTTTTTGTCATGCATTACATGGGGCAAAGTTGACTCACTCGCTTATTCCCATAGCAACTGACTAATGGGCTTGGCTCTGCTGTTGTTATGCACATTGCACAGGTATACTGTGTGTGCCTGTGTTTGATTACATATTCATGTAATGGCTCTTCCAGCAAACACAGTCTACAGCATGGGCGGGCTAAATTGACTTTGTGGGTGTGTGTCTATGCATGAGTGTGCTTTTGTAACCAACTCACACACACATACACACATTAGGGGAAGCAGAGTGCAAGGGCCAGTGGGCGCGGTGGGAGAGGGCGAGCCACTATCGTCAACAGTGAAACATCATGACAGCATGGAAACACAGAGTAACTTTAAATCCACTGTAATGACAGTTAATGTAAACTTAATATTGGAGAAATACAACAATGATATTTGAGTTAATTGGGTCTAGTTTTTCCTCCAAGAGCAGAAGTGATGTCGATGTCATGTCTGACTCAGAGGTGTTGGATGGATGTTGTCAAAGTCTGAACTCTGTACAGGACACCCACATGTTACCTTCACACCAATATACAGACAGTTCCAAGTTAACTATGACCGATTCATCAAGGAAAAAAAACTACATGTTATAGTTTAAAAAAAAAAAACATCTTTATATGGTGCCCTGAAAAGATTTATCTAATTGTTGCAAAGGTTTGAAAAAGGATCACAACTGATGTATTAGGGCACCTTGAGAAAGCACAATCTGCACGTTGGAAAGGAAGAAAAAATACTTTCCAATATTAAAGAGGTGCCTGGAGACAGATCTTACCAAGAGTGCAAGAGAAGAAAAACAACCCTGAGAACAAATGATGACAGGTTCCCTGAAACAGACCAAACTGTGTAAGAAAGGTAGAAACAGACTTTCAAACAGGTGTTGGACGGTACATTGAACTAGATACCAAACCGTTTCATGAGATACAAAAGCAGGGCCTTAAGAAAGCCTCTTTATTTGGCAGACAACGATAGAAACATTTGTCCTATTACGCATGAATAATTGTGCTTACCATCTTCATGCAACCCATTTGCTATCATCGGACAATTTTATACCTGCTGGGAGGGATCACAAACTTTCAGGGGTGTCCAGTTTAGCCAGCTTTTGGCGATGGACTTCCTGTCAAGACTTTGATTTGCATTGCCTTTGTTTACAGTCTGAATCGAAACTTGAGTAGTTGCTGTTGAGAAACAACAAAAGGGGATTATTAGCTGCATTTGCCTCTAGAAACTGTCTTCAGATGACGGCTGCTGCTGGGTTCAGAGATTGCATTTAAATCGGCATTCTGTCTCTTATGTTCTGCACGTGGACTGTTTTCCTGAATACAGCCGATGCTCGCTGAAAGACTTTGCTACCTTTTCATTTTACGCATAATCTGAGAAGAAGAGACTCTCCATGGATGAACAAGGATACATTAGCATTTGTTTGTCAGTAGTCTGAGGATGATTTCACGTCTTTATCCTGAAAGTTATGTGTCTATTTCCTGGGTCTTCACTGAAACATCTTGAATCTCAGTCCATGAGTTGCATTAAATGTATAAAAATAACTTTTAATGTCAGTGAAAAAACATGCAAATAACTTTCTTACTGTTGATGGCTGGACATGGGCGTTTTTGGACTGAGATAGGAAACGCATATCAACACTTATTATTAATTATTTCCTGCATTGATACACAAACACTGCCTGTGAATCAGGACAGAAAGTGATTATTGTGAAACTAAAAGGTCACAGGTTTGTCAGACTGCAGCTGCGTGTCACGTCGAATTAAGTCTTGATAACACACTGAAGCCCTTCCCGCTGGATAAAAGCATCTCTCGCCTCGTTCCCTCACACATCATCTCCTTCTTGTTGCCGTCTGAAGAGGCTGCGGTCACATGAACCACAATTATCCTTCTCTTCATCAAAAACATTCCCATGAAAGCAAATAAACAGCAGGATAGTGTGTCTGTTTACATTTGTCTCAGACAGCTACGAGAAGGAAGTTAAAGATAATTTGTTGAGCACAGAGCTCCGCCATGAGTAAACCTTTGAACAATCAGTGAGCTTCCTCACAGTCACCTCAGTGTGTGATAAATGACCGGCAGCTCTTTTTCAATGATCCATAATCTCTAAGCAAACATCACAGACCTTAAATGACTGAACAGAGGGAGTATGACACAGACTGTGTGACAGTGTTGTGTTTTTAGTTGAATTAAAACGAGGTCAGACTTTACAGCTGGACGACTGATTGATCCCCACTTGATCAGTTGATATCACAGTATCCAAAAAGACAAACATTTGTATTCAGATATATTCTCATTGTTATATAAGGATTCATTTATGAAATATGTTACAAACGGCAGAACTTATCTGTGGCTTGTCTTGAATCACTGTTGTTGTTTCTCATATCGTGCAGGCCTCATATTTTTTTCATGTTAAATACGCCGTCCTTGATTAGACTTAAAAATAAAGCTTGATGCAAAATATTTCAGGTGACAGTCGTTGTATGTTCGTGTTCACACCAATCAAATGAACTGGACTTCGGGGTCAAGCGGATACGGGCCTGGGTCCCTAGTGTGTAACCACTAAAAGAACTTAAAGTTTAAGAAACGTTCATGATTTATGTTTGAATTAGAACATTATACCATCAGTTTAATGACATAGATCAGTGGTCTCCATGAATTACATTACATCTGTGATGTAAATGACCATCTTTGAACCATTTTTACCGTCAACATGTAGCTGTTCTTGCCTGACATATTCAAATTTACATGATATCTAATGTCGCAATTAAGCTGTCATTGCTGCAAAATTGCCCACAATGTCCCAATACATCAAACACAATTCTAACGTTTGGTGACTATTAATCTGGTATTTATCCGATGACTTTATTTCATACAGACGAAGCCGGTGAGCGTCCTCCTGCTCTCAATGTGACTGTGGATGTTGTGGGAATGTCTGCTGAATGCCTCGGATGTCTCTGTAAATTAAGCACACACACACACTGCTGTTTCACTGGTTTGGCGGGTAGAAGCATTCAGTTGAGTCGAGTTGTTCGCAGGTCAGGAGATTGCAATCATCTGATTTAAAAACCGGAGACTTCCTGCACTGTGCAGGTTTAAAACAAGAAGACGAGTTTTAAACCTCTGTAAAGAAATGCTGTCACTGTCGGAGCTGGATAGAATATTTTCTGTTGCCTGACCAGTTTCACACAAGCAATAATACACACACACACACACACACACACACACACACACACACACACACACACACACACACACACACACACACACACACACACACACACACACACACACACACACACACAATATTACACACATTTACAGTGCAAGAAAGAGGAAGTGTGTTGCAAGCTTGCCGTCTGTCGCATGACATGGATGATGTCAGTTTGCATTCATCAAACCACCCCATGTTGCTAAAAAAAAAAACTTACACGCCACACAGGGATGAGTTGTGAGAAAACAGACCTCTGGGTACAATAATGTAAAATCCCTCCAGCCTCTATTTCATCCTTTAGAAGAGCAGGACCCCCGACTTAAAGACAGAAAGAGACACAAAAAGTACTGTTTTACTGCTCTGATTTACTAATTTTACTGTAAATTTCTGACAAGTCTTTTTAATATGTTGGATGGATTATTTGTTTCTGAATAAAGTCTCTTCAGATTTATGATAAAAATCCCCTTTTGCGCATTTCATAAAAGGTGCCTTTAGCTTCATGCAGAGGACAACCAGCCTGTCAAGAATGGTGTGCATATGAAAGTTGATATAATTTAAAGTTCATTCAACTAGGAAATCCTCTTTGAGATTAGGAATCTCTTTTACAAGAGTATCCTGGTCAAGATCGGCAGCAGCACTTATAAACAAAGTTACAGACATCACAGAAACCATTACAAAAACGCAGGTCAACATATCATTGTTCACAGAAAGTCACCAGGCAAATCATCTACAACCTGATGCATCGTCCTCCAACACCCTCAGTCTACTTTATTTGTTTATTTAGACTTAAAGTTTTTTTTTTCAGTTTCAACAACGACATAATATTCACTAGTTTTTCCAGTTTCATCATCTTTTTGGTGACACATGAATCTATTTGGTTTATAGATATTTAATAAAGTTGAATTAGAATGAAAAACAAATAGGAACAGATAGCAAGAAATATGTTTTGTGACTGGGTCACAGAGTGAAGACTGTATAGCGTCCAGCATTTTTCAAACGAATAAAATGACAAAAGTATGAAGCAGGTTAAATATTGCCTTATAATAATGAACAACATACAATTGATTTAATCTATGGACAAAGCAGGGCTCCATCCTCCATCCTACATATGCGTTCATATGTAAAACATCATCGTAGTTGCAACAACTCTTTTTTTTCTGCAGCAAAAGACAACCGTGAATTATTTATGACTTTCACTTAAACTTTCAAAAGCTTCTTTAGTAATATGTGTCATGTTTTTGCTGCAGTTAAAACGATTGCTTAGTTTTTGTTTCCATGAGTAGCGTTATGTGTGAAATCATATTGTGTTTTAATCCAAAGGAAATAGTTGATGGAGTTTATGCAGTTGACAGAGCTGACCAGCAGGTGGCAGTATCAGGCAGTGGGTTCAGATCACAGACTGTAAAAATAACTCACCTGACATAAACAGAAACTAAAGAAGTGTCACGTCAACAGATGTGATTTGATTGACATTGTTAAGGTTTCCCCCCCGCCTCATGTTGGCACTGCCATGCTGAAGTGATGTCATCAAATCCTATTTGTGCTGCAGGAGAATTATCTCACCTCTCCATTGTTTCAGATTGTCGTTATGCTCTGTATTAAAAAATCTAACCGGAATCTAAATGTCTAGCATTTTGGTGGAAACAACACCAAAAAAAAAATCAGAAATAACATCTCAAGAATCTCTGTTCAATTAGTTTGAGATCCTGGAGCTCCGGTAAGATTTATTCCACAGGGTAAAGTAGAGGAAAACTGCCTCTCTGCACAGACACTGAGCTCTCTGAGATTAACCAGGAACAAACATTAAGACGACAGTTAAGAATAATGGTGGAGAGAACAGCCTGTTAATGAACAGCTTTACAAAGACGAGCTAATGCACTTTATTGATCAGGAGCAGGGAATGTCCTCCACAACTCTCTCTGTAGGACATAGATGCACCTCGTATTAAAGAAAGTGTTTTTTGGTTGTTGTGTTGTTAAGTAGATGCATTCATTAACAGCTACTTAAACAGCGTGTGATTTCTTTTTAGGGCTTGTTGTTTTGAGATCTGCTTTTTAGAGAAATTCTCTACAAAATATTCAAAGTGTTGGCGGCGTTCAGCTTGTTCATAAAGAATCAAAATAGACCTGTTGACCACCATAACTTTAGATATAAAGCATGTTTGTTTAGTGGTGAAATGCTTCCTGTGGAGGCTGACTTTTGCAAGCAAATTTGTACTTGCATGCCTGCAATGCGGCATCTATCGCAATCATCAGGGAAAAATATTACAATGCCCAACTCTTTGGATTGTTCCTTAATACCTGCAAAACTACTGACATTTCCGTAATCCTCTGCTGTACATTGTGATCTTTTACACTCGTATTTCGTTGTCTCGTAAACCAGCTGTTGCTCATGATGTTTTTTAGACGCTCTTTCTTTTGTTTAATGACATCTTGATACTTTGGGTGTGCGTAGTTACGTTGCTTGTAGATTTTCTTGCTGTGGCTGGACCTATATGATGACTTTATTTTGCTTTTACAATGTGAAGACATTCATGTTGACGTTGACTTCTAAAGTGCTTTGTAAGAAATAAAAAAAGGGAGTTTATATTTATTTGGCTGCTCGTCTTCATCTGTTAAAAAGTAGCCATGTGCAGTAATATATAAAAGTGAGGATGCAAACCATCGTGATGCATCATTATAATGAACAACGTAAGATCAGATCAAATCAAATCGCGGACAGGGTAATCGTTATGACAAGTCTTTAGACAAGTGCACAGCCCTGCTTTTGAACTTGATATTGCAGTGGTAGTGTCTGTCATCTTTTTTGAGTTTTATTTATTTTTATTTATATTTATATTCCTCAATCCGTTTCTCAATTTAACATCCTTCTTCTCAGTGTGTTTTCTTTTTAAGGAGAGGGTCTGATTGGTGCGCCATGAGCTTAAGCCTTTCATGAAACATTCTTTCCCCTCTTGAATACTTACCTTTCAAGTTTGGAGCACGTCACTTGGGTTGGAAGCACAGAAGAGATGAAGTGAGAATATTAAGTAGGATGTGTGGCCAGGATTTGGTCATTTATTGGATTAATTATTAATATGACATTGTAAGGAAATGAAGAAAGGAAATAAGTTCATTGAGTGCATGGATGAGTATTTTTAAGAATTTGGTCAACCAAACTCCATCGAGAAATGCTGCAATTTACTGTACCATACTGTACAACTCTAGTCTATTCTTTTCTGCCCGTTTTTTTTCCTATTCAGCTAATATTGTAAAATCTTTTGTGTATCCATTTGTATGTGTGTGTGTGTGTGTGTTAAGCGCTCACACACGTGTGGGAGTCTGACTGTTTTATCCCTCTCTGGAATGTCAACAACGAGTCAGGTCGGCCTGTTGGTCTCAGGGCAGGGCTGCTCTCTCGTCTAGCGTCACAACTCACTCACTGGTTCAGCCTGTTTCTAAAACAACCTTTACTCGCATAAACATTCAACCTGTTTATGCGAGTCACAGGAGTCTGCTGCCTTCATCCCCCTCGTGCATGTTCTCATTTCTCTCTGACCAGAACTTCAACAATAAGCTGCAGGACACTTCAGTTAGCTGGATTTGGTCTTAAGCAAAGCAGCCAGTCAAAGGAAATAAAAATGCATGTTACACAGACATGAGAAAATGTGTAAATGAGTGAACCTAAAGTAAGAAAACTGTTAATTTAGTCAGAGCCAAGCTAGCTGTTGGCTAACCAGCAGCTGGCTGTAGCGTCATGCTCATCACACAGATTTGAATGGTATCAATCTTTCCAAGCACTTCACACTACAATAAAAAAAATCATTTCATTAGATACTCTTCTAGAAGATAAGGTTTGGCTTCATGTTTTAAAGTGTCAGTGATCAGTATGCTAAAGTGCCCAGTGAAGATGGAGTCCAGGAGGCAGTTCACAACCATTTCCTAATTCATTAACGTAGACTGACATAGTCTCAGTGACGTCTGACGAGGTGTTATGAAGCCCAATGATGGGGGTCTCTATGTTGGAAATGCTGATTGCAGCTTACTTTGGATGGCTCTAGAAACAGGCAAAGAGGTGTAGTTAAGACAGGCCTTAAGCCTCCTGAAAGGGATAACACGCCCACCTGTCAGTAAAGCAGGCAATGCCTTAATACAGTCAAAACAGATGAGGTATTAAGAAGATTCACCCCCTGTAAACTCGTAATGAATAAAGAAATGAGCTAGACGAGTACCAGTCTGTTAACACGTTTTTGCCTGCAGAACAAATGGACGTTTTAATATGGGACCTAATGGGGATTCCTTGATTTTTGCAGCCGGTCTCTATAGACACTCAAGGAACTGCAGAGTTTTTGCACTTGTGCAGGAGCTTCATTTTTTTCAACATCAGAGCTCCACCCCCCCCCCCCCCCCATATTCATCAACCTGACCAGTTAAAGTTAAAAATATTGTCACAGTTTTTTTTTTGTCTGTGATTTACTATTAAAAAAAAAGTCTTTATTTGCCTATCTGCTTTATTATGCCGTGTCTGTACAGCTCTTTGGTCAGCTGAGGCTTTTTAAAATGTGATATTATAAACTTGCCTTGACTCAAATGTTATGTTCTCCCATTTTATCATAATATTTTTTTTTTCTGCTTGACTCAATAGATTACTTGATTAACCAAAATGTGTGACTGAAATGACGATCAGTTAAAAGTTGATGGAAATTCCTTTAAAGGCACATAGTCCCTTTAATACAGACAGGTGTCTCAAACGGTATCGGTCCCTCCCTCTTTTCTCATTGGCTTTCTTTGAAGTCCTTGAATGTCCCTCCAGCCAATCACGTCTCCTCTCTGCTCTCTGTGGCTGGTCAGACTGATTCTCCCCTCTTCTGTCTGTGTCCCGGCTGCACTCTGCTCCTCACCAGCTAGACTGTCTGCCTGGTCTGTGTGTGTGTCTGTGGATGTGTGAGACAGTGTGTGTGTGTGTGTGTGTGTGTGTGTGTGTGTGTGTGTGTGTGTGTTGTAGAGAGTGTGCGTGTGAGTCAATTTAAAAAAGCGTCTTCAGTTATTTTGTTTCCTGACGGAGGAAGAGTTGAGAGGTGATGATGGTGAGGATGATGATGGGCTTCCCTCAGCCTCTGTGGGCTCAGGTCAGTGTGTGCTCTGTGAAGTGTGTGTGTTTGTGTGTGTTTGTGTGTGTGTGCAAGTAAAGTATATTCATGCTCCTCCTGCTATTGTATAATACAGTGTTCTCCAGCCAGTTGGAGGTTTCCAGTTTCCAAGCGGACTCTAAGTGTGCGTGTGTGTGTGTGTGTTATAGGGTTATCACTCACAACACCAGAATTTTAAACTTGGTACTATTGATACTGGGCAACAGAAACAGAAGTACTAGGCACCTGATTTGAAAGTTCTTGTTTTCAGTTTCCAAAAACTGCATGCAAACTCCCTACACAATGTCTGAATTACACAAAAACTAAACATTGCCAACGTATTTGTGCAAGATAGACTTTCTGTAGTGGAGTTTTCTTGCAATTTATGATGGATTCCTTCCTCTCCTAAACTCCTGTGTAACGCAATAGATATAGTTTGTAAAAGCTTCGGTACTTTTCGATACTATCCTTGAGAGATTGCATTGTTTAAAAACACATGGTATTGAGTCGAATATCAAAGGTCAGTGTCAGTTTTTGGTTTGGTGGCCCTAAAACGAGTAATGTACATCACATCCGTTTCTGGTTTGAATAAATCATCGAAAAGGTTTATACCTGTAAGAAGTCTATCTGTAATGTTGTCGGACACTTACAACAACAATCTGAGAATGTCACTGACAAAAAAAACAAAAAACTTTTAGTGGATGTTCTTACTAACCAGACTCACACACACACACACAGGAGCTACTTTCTTTATCTGCTTCTATCAGAGTGTCGTTATACTGACTTCACAGAATATTTGTGTCGCACACAGTAAAAATAAACCCCACTACAACTAACAAATCCAGGGAGTGTGAGATCACACACTTTTATTTCATGGTTATTTTGGTCTCGTTTTTTTGTGCGTCACCGTTCATGACCTGATTAATTACGCTGAGATTTAGCCCCACTGACCTCTGAACACACAAAAAAAATCATAAATATGGATCTTTTTTCAAACAGATGATGATGCAGAGGATGAACTGAGTCTTTCATACTTTCTGTGTGGTGATCTCTCTGACTCAGATGTCTTAATTGGTATTTGACACTCTGCACGAGAACCTGTTTCACCTCTAAGGTTTTACAAAGTTATCTGATCCAGTTACAGAAGTAGAACAACTCATTTCTGTTTGTACCTGTGAAGGGACTATAATTAATCTCTGCATTGCCAGTGAGTGCTTTCAACCTGCACAAAATATCAGAAAATTACTTAAAAATGTTCAGAGGGTGAGAGAGGGAAAATTGTTGTATGTGTCTCTTCTGTGTGTGTGTGTGTGTGTGCACATGTGTGTGTGCGCGTGTGTGCGTGTGTGTGTGAGCATGTGTGTGTGTGCGTGTGTGTGAGAGGACTCATCAGCCTGCCACCTGGCTGCTGAGTGATGCAGTTGGGGGGGGCAATGGTCCACACTGTTCCCAATTAGTGTAAGTGCTCAATGCGGCCGGGCATAATACACAGACGCATGTGCCAAACAATCCCAACATTAATCATAGTAAAATATATATTTTGCGATTCCAACAGCCTCCAGTTTAGATTGAACTCAGGTTACGTCCTCAGAAAATATCCTAAACTAGAAAGGAGTCTTTGTAAAGCTGATTTTCCTATCAGCTCAAATACAACATAAAATGCAGAAATCAATGCAAACTACAAAAATGACAAATGGTGATCACCACTAGAACTAGTTAAATATCTAAAATAAAGTTTCATATATCTTTAATCCACAATGCACCAGCAAAAGGCATGAAGAAGAAGAGCCCCTCCGTGTAAACATGGAGGGAAAAAAATCAGTTTTTTAAATAACTGAAGAACATTCACAGTTGAAATACATACATTAGACATGTTTGTCAGCCTTCATGGAAACACACACTGCTGTTAGGTTACAAACACTGAATGTAAACAGAAACTTTGACACATTTACCTTCATGGCTAAACCACAAAACGGGTTTATTAATGATCAACAAATACCCAGAACAAAGAAAAAACACAAAGGCAATAAATGCAAACGAGACAGCAGACTTTAGTCTTTCTTCTTTTTTGGGAAATTAAATAAAATAAAGCTATACTTTAGTTACATTTATTATAATCTCCACTATCGCCAACCATAATGTTCATGAACCAGATACCTTTACAATATCTCAATATTTTATTTAACTGATTAAAGACAGTTAAAAAAACTTAACTTAAAGACAAAAATATGAAGTAAATTATATTTCAAGAGAGTCATATCCTTAAAATGTGATATAGAGCTTAAATATAGAGCATTTTTTAATGTTCCAGTGAGGGTTGTCAACATTTATGATACTTCATTACTTTTGCAATACCACACGTTTTATCTCAGAATTTGAATGATGCATTGTAAAGTACCAAAGCTTTGAAAGATCTTCTGTCATATTTTTACAATAAAGTCTCCACCAGTGAGAGAGAGAGAGGTGTGTGGTCAGTTCGTCAGATACTTACACATACTGACATTTCTCGAGTCCTTTTCATGTCCCATAAAGACGACAAAGTTACATTTATGTCTCTTACGAACCGACAGGGAGCAGAGGAGGAGACTGTTTGTACAAATATTTTGACTACATTTCAACACCAACATCTTTGTGCAATACAAACAAAGTGCTGCTGCATTTTTTTTACAGTTAAAAACAAGAAGTTGCTCAATATTGGGGGTCTTGGACTTGCCATTTTGTTCTTGTGGTATCCAAACAGGTATCGCTATAGTTGGCTTTTGAATAGAATCATGTGGAAGTTTAAAAATGGTGGTATCATAAAAATCTAATTTCTAGCGCTATGTTGAACTTTTTAACCTTTATATCAATTATTAGTGGATTAGATGTTAGGATAGAGGAACGTATAAGTTCACAATTTTCTCATTTTGACTCTTAATAATTTAACATCTCATGTCTCTTATGTGAGTATAATTATTTATTGAGTAAAGTCTGATATGTTCTACTGTATTTTGTTTACTTGTTGATTTTGACAGGGGCCGTGTACAGCCACATAGCTGTTCCAGAGTTGGCTATATGAGCTAATTTACATCTGTAGTCGCTGGGTAGAACACAAAGATGTCTCTGTTAAGAAAAACAAAATATACACTAAACAGTTTTCATACAGATGCTAATGCATCAACCTGTTCAGCATCAGGGTCTATACCTAAACTTTGCTCTTAGTTGTTTGTTTTAGTGATGAGGACATGTTCCCTTCATTGACTAAAGACATGAAAGTGAATGTGGACGTTTTAATAAGTAGCCTACCTGCAGCAGAGCCTGTCTGTTAACACATCACACCTCATAGCTGCTTAAATTGAATCTGTATAATCTCACTTTCCTGCTCAGTTTGAACCTGCTGATCCTGTATTTCTTGCTTTACATTCAGTCCTGCAGGTTTTTAGTTATTTCTTAATTCCCGGTTCATCCAGCAGCTTCCGTTAGATGTCTGCAGACACACCTCAGAGATGCATTTAACACACATTTACCTCATTCAACAGTCACACAGAGGCTAACAGACACACACAGGATCTCAGTGCTGTGTTTGGTTTGCATACTACCGACACTCTGCACAGTGTGCACAGTGTGCAGTGTTTGTGTTTGGATTGTGAAACCAAATGTGGAGTCATGGCGGTGGAGTAAAGGTTATAGCATTTGCATCTCGTTGTTTCAGTTTGTACCTCAAGACTTTTGATGAATGTGAGGTGTGTGTAAACGCTAAAGGTGAACGGCAACCAAATAAAGAGTGTATTTTTTAGTAATGGTTGATCAGAGGCAGAGCGGATACCAGAAAAAACTCAGGCAAACAATACAGTTTATATGTCTTGAAATAAAAACAAGATCCTTATGCCCTAATGAAAGGATAAGTGCTCAGTGAAGAAACCCTCATCCCAATCATGCCCCTCTGCCCTACTGATAAGTTACATATACCCTATGGCCCTTAGTTGCCACTGAAACCCAAGCAGCACTGCCGCCTTCAACAGACCCAGGCTCTGTTTATGCAAGCTCCAGGTAGTCTGGCCCCCACAACCCAACCGTGTAAACCGATCAGAAAAAAGAGCATCACAGGTGTTGTTAAGTGGAAACCTCCCTTCACCTGTGCTTCGCCTGATTATTCCCACAACACCTACCCGACCATACCATCTTACCTACCCTACCATATGGACATCACAGCCCAAACAGCATTGCTACTTTCAACAGAGCGAGTCTCTGTATAAGTAAGTTCCAGCTTGAGACAACGCTGAAACTACCTACCTTACCACATGGCCATCAGGAGATCTCAGAAAATGGGCGGGGGTAAATTCAACCTGAATGCTAGATTCACTTTAACTTTTAAATTTTAACTCAGTTGTTCGAAATGGTTACGTGTTCTGCTTCAACGAGGGAAACAACAAGGTACATCTCTGAGCACAGTGTGTGTGTTTTTTGGTGAGGGTGTGTCAGGTCAGGGTCTTTCTTGAGGACAATAACTGGACTGATGGCTGCTGATTGAGACTTGTTTGCCTTTACAGTGTTCAGACCTGTTTAGTTTTTCAGTAAATGCGGGACAGATTTTCTGACCAAAGGGGTTTGTGTTGGAGTCATGAGGAAAAGGAAGTGAGAGCAGACAGATCGCAATTAAACCTCAGTGTAAGTTTCAGTGGAACTAAAAACACTTTTTCATCAAGACGCACACTTTTCGAAACTTTCAAGAGGTTTTGGATTTCTGAATGACTGTGCTCCTCTTTATTCAGAGTATGACTACAGTTATGAGTCCTGTGTGTTTTGGTGATTCTGCAGCTATATAAATCTTATCTGAGACATTACAGCATTGTGTTTCCACTTTTCAAATAAAAACCTCCGACTGAGACCGAGTGAGTTTGCGCAAAACTTTCCAAGCACCTGTATCTGCTTGTTTCTGATTGGCTTAAGGGTTTAACTGAATGAATCATCAATAACAGATTAAGTTCTTTATCCTGGGAGTTCTGGTGAAATCGTCCAGTTGTTGTTGTTGTTGTTGTATAGTGTCTGTCTCTGTTTCAACAACACACACAGTTTGGTGTCACTTTCATGTTTTGTGGTCAGTACATGTGGGAACCCTGCAGTCGATCTTTTCATCCATAAACACACACTCACAGTGTGAGCCACTTTCTCCCCTCTGCACACACACACACACACACACACGTTTTCATTCAGAGGAATGTGTTTTTGAAAAGGCCCCTGCTTCCTGTCTGTCTCTGATCTGTAATCCTGTTTGGATTAGTGTCTGATCTGATGTGATCTGAGGCTGCGGACAGACAGAGAAAGAGATGCAGGTCGATCGGATTAAGCGGCTGAAGAAGAAAAAGAAGCAGGGAAAAGGTGGAGGAGGTAGAGAGTGAGAACAAAAAGGCTGGAGAGTCGGGAGTTTGTAAAAAAAAGAGACAAAAGGAGTGAAGAAATCATTCAGCTGATATGAACAGAGTTTAATCACAGAGGAGATTTATACTTTTATTACATTCATTACTGTTGTCAAATAAAAATTGAGGTACTTGTGCTTTGCGTCAATATTTTATTTAATGACACTTTCTATATCTGCAATACTTTTACATCTTTACATTTCTCTGACAAATACAGCTCAAGAAAAAAAAATAAGAGGCAACTGCAAAAATATGTTTTTCTGTCCCAACTTCCAAATACAATACACTCATTTAGGTCTTTTATTTGAAAATGAAAAATGCGACGAAAACAAGTTCCTGTTCATTTTTAAAACAACAGAATACTGAAGGAAGAGTTCAGAATCAGTGGTTGAATCATCCTGTAAGAAGCTTTTTTAAAACTGTCTGCGTACACCCTGCACTACACCACTGTGTGCCTGCAACACGACCCAATCCTTCAAAGGAAAGAATCTTTTTCAAGTTGGATCCTCTACCTTTGGTTTAAAATCCCCCCCCCCCCCCCCCCCCTTTTTACCTGTCCCTCCAGGTGAGCTCTGGGCTCCAGTCTGAGTGCTAACCATGTTGCGGCAGTCCGACCCAAACTCCAGTACACTGCAGCTGGTTGCTAATGATATGACCGACATCATGGAGAAGCTGGACACCCACGAGCTGGACCTGGAAGATGGAGAGTACGACACAACCGACACCGCCACTCCAGGTGAGTGTGGTTTTTCCAGCTGTTTAGTCACCTCTTTTTTTAATTTATGATAACAGTATGAGTTTGAGTAAGTTCTTGTATCTGCTTGTTTGTTTCTGCAGCCGATCATTTACCTTTCACGGCAATCTACAAGACGGTGGGTTTTAAGGAGTCCGCGGCCCAAGTGTTCCTGTCTTCACCGATCACCGCTAAGATCCTGGAGGTGGAGCGCTTCACCTCGGCTCAGGACCGCTTCAACATCACCACGCAGAGGAGCATCAACAAGGTGAACTCAGTCTCTGGTCAGCATGCTAACATGCTTACAATATCTGATACTAATGTGCTGATGTTAAAGGGTTATTTGGATATTATTAAACCTGGGCCATAGTTTTAGATATTTTAAATAGAAAGTCTTGGAGTGTCTCTCGTAGATCGCTTGAAATGGGTTAACATCGCTGTAATTTAATGCTGAGGGGCAAAATACTTGTACTTAATATTTTCCACTGACAGGCTCAAATTTTCAATGTTTTACGTGTCTGACAACATTACAGAAAGGATCCCTACAGCCTGATTGTCAAAGGGTTGGATTTGTTTTTAAAACAGAAACAACTGTAAGAGTGCTTTTCTTCAAAGCCTCCAGAGTCCATTCACAAAACAGTCATTTTACCAGGCACAGCACCAAAATGTACACAAACACACCGAACAAAGGAGGCAGTGGTAGAGCAGCAACTCCTGTGATTGGCTTGGTTGTCAGTCTCCATAAAGAGATACATTTAATGGCTGCTTTTCTGTCTTCCAACCAAACTTTAAACTTTCTACCTGGAGTCACTGTAGGGTGCCCGATGTTGCTACATCATCCTAGCTCTGACTATAAAAAGATATCTTCTCTAAAGCATTTAAGAAAAGAAAAAAGAAACAGCAATGATCTGGTTTTGTTAATTTTTAAAAGCTGTTGCAAATAACTGATTACTAGAAAAACCAGATGAGGGGAAATGTTAAATATTTAAAGCATGCCATGTCTCTGTTTCTGTGTTCTCAGTCGATGCCGGCGGTGTTTAAGATCGAGTTGAAGCACGGGGAGTTCACGTGGCTGGTGAAGAGGAAGGAGAAACACTTCATGGATCTGCACAGAGAGCTCAGGACATACAAGACGTTCATGAAGCTCCCGCTGCCCACACGCAGGTTAACATTCAAGACTTTTTCCTGCCCATTCTTCCTCCGGATTGCTTAGGTTATGGTTCTGTTGAGCCTCAGAAACTTGTAGTTGGAGGGATGTACACAACTTTAAACACATTAAACCTGCAGTCACAGTCAGCCTTCAACAGACAATCCTTTGTGTTGACTCAACGGCCTTAACAACCAAGAAAGTTGCAATAGTTGTTGCACAGGTTGCCTTCATCTTTGGTTTTTGAAATAACAACCTCTTCTTTTTGCAGTCACACAGTGAAGAGGCAGTCGGCAGTAGAGGGGGGGAGACACATGCCCACCCTGCACCGAGGAAGAGGAGACGAGCTGGGCAGAGAGGAGCAGGTTTCCAGTCGCAGGGTAACTCAACTTTCATTTACGTCTCTCCTGCTTTTATACTCGTTAATAGTTGATGGATTATTGAATTTGATAATGCTGGCTTGACTATAGTACTCTGACGTGTTTGTTACAGAAACAACTAGAAGATTACTTGAATAACCTGCTGAAGGTGCCAATGTACAGAAACTACCATGCAACGGTAAGGGTGGTACTTAATATCTAGAAAATGCCTGAAAATTAAAGTTCTGAAAAACAGTGAAAATATTTGCTACAGATTTTGTTTTGAACAGAAACACTTCTTTTTCTCTTTCAGATGGAGTTCATTGATGTTAGCCAACTGTCCTTTATCCACGATCTGGGACCAAAAGGCTTGTAAGAACAACCCAATATCAGTTATTTTTAATTGTATTTACCTATTACTCATAAGCATTAAAAACACAAAAATCTTTTTGCACTTAGTAGGACATCTAGGTGACAAAAGCACATTTAATAATCACCTTGACATCCAAAGCGTTGCATTCTTCATGACAAATTCTGACACAATTTTAGTCTCCATCCAGAAAAAACTTTGTCCCTAACATCGTTTTTAATTATATTATTATACTAGTCTATATTATATAACATTTAATTATATTACACTATATTGTTCATATTGCACTATATTATATTATATAGCTGCACTCTGCATTACTGTGGTACAACACTGCCTCTCTTCTCTGCTGTTTACATTACTTGCTGCTATTTATCATACCAAGTCACTTTAATCACTTTATCTTGTCATTCTCTGCAAATACTGTCTCAATTCTCAATTCCCCCCTGCTAACTTCATCATTCATTTTGTACTGTATATACCCCGTTTTTATTTTTATTTTTATTTATCTTATCTATTCTGTTTAATGTGTATTTTGTATTTTTGAGCTTTCTTGTCTGTGCTGCTGTAACGCCCGAATTTCCCTTCTGGGGATCAATAAAGTACTATCCTATCCTATCCTAAACATCATCTTTATTAGAGCATGAGTTTTTGCATATGTGGAAATATTCTTTTTCTGATATGCACAACATGTTTTCTTGTCTTTCAGAGAAGGGATGGTGCAGAAGAGATCCGGCGGTCATCGTGTTCCCGGGATGAACTGCTGCGGTCGCAGTAAAATGTGCTACCACTGGTCCAAACGGT
Source organism: Labrus mixtus (assembly GCF_963584025.1). NCBI lineage: Eukaryota > Metazoa > Chordata > Actinopteri > Labriformes > Labridae > Labrus > Labrus mixtus. The sequence goes on along the minus strand of NC_083630.1, from coordinate 16,822,329 downwards.
AAGAAAACACACAGACAAACACTGACTTTCAAAGTGGTGTGGGGCATTTGTTTGTCCTGGTTTTACGGCTGAGTGTAGAATAGAAGCACTTCCTTAAACTTAAATAGAGGAATCTGTTTATTTGAAGACTTTGTGATTCCAGGATTATTTTTTTTTACACATTTACAAAAGTTTGATTTAAGACAACTTCTGCTCTCATTTGGTCAGAGTTTAATTTTCACATTTTTCTTTCTCTGTTTTTTTTTTTTTTTTTGCAGCTGGCTGGTAGTGAAGGACTCGTTCCTGCTCTACATGAAGCCGGACTCTGGTGCTATCTCTTTTGTGATGCTAGTTGACAAGGAGTTCAGCATCAAGATGGACTCCAAAGAAACAGAGACCAAACACGGCGTTCGCATCGACAGTCTGTCCAGGTGTGTGATTAATAAAGCTGTTACTTACAAGGAGTTTTGCACAGTTTATATGTTTAATCAGCGTTGATTACCAAAAGGCTTTTATTACTAGTGAAATAAGAGATGGTTTTTTTTTTGAGCAGAAACAGCTGGTAAGTCACCACCTTCAAAACCACTAGACTCCATTGGAAAAACATCTCATTTTAACTTGCAGGAAAGAGAGCTGTTTGTTGACTGCTGTGTCTTTGGTTAGTTTGTTGTTTTAACATCAAATTCAAAACATAACACAAACCAATCCATTGGTCTGTGCAGGTCGCTGGTGCTGAAGTGCAGCAGCTACAGACACGCCCGCTGGTGGGGTCAGGCCATTGAAGGCTTCGTCCAGAAGCACGGCTCAGCCTTCCTCACCGACCACCGCTTCGGATCCTTCGCCAGAGAGGAAGTTAACATCCCCGCCAAATGGTAACCATGACAACCAACTGACATTGTCCACTGGTGTTTTTTTTATTTGTTTTTTTTTATTTAAATCTGTGATATCAGCAATTTGTTGCCTTCATTAGTGGTTAAATGAGCCTTTTTTTTTATTCTACATGTAAATGAGGAGTTCACCTTCGGGGGGCCTCGGGATTACATGGTTGCAAATTAGCGCCAAACACCGGGGCCAGGTGTCCGTGAAAATGTCTAGACAAAGCCCGGTCCAGCTAGCAGGGAGTGTGTGAGTGTGTGTGTTTGTATGGTGTGTGTGGCTCGCTGGAGTAACCCGACACAAAGAGAGCGAAAGTGAGCCTCCCCTGCTCATCACCTATGTCCCTGCTGGGCAACACTATACTGTCTGTGAGACTGTGTGTGTGTGAGTAGTGTGTGTGTGTGTGTGTGTGTGTGTGTGTGTGTGTGTGAGAGTAGTGTGTGTGTGTGTGTGTGTGAGACTGTGTGTGTGAGACTGTGTGTGTGAGACTGTGTGTGTGTGTGTGTGTGTGAGACTGTGTGTGTGTGTGTGTGTGTGTGTGTGTGTGTGTGTGTGTGTGTGTGTGTGTGTGTGTGTGTTCACAGCTGATATGTCCTCCAGAAAAAGCATAATAAAGAAGATATACAGATTGTTAAGTGAGAGCAGAAAGTCTTTATTGGGTAATGTTTTCTGTCTAAAAGTGTGTGTGCGCTGCCCATGTGTATATTTTTTTGGGTTTGTGTGAATGTGCATATTTATGTGTGTGCGTCCTCTGTAGGTATGTGAATGGGAAGACGTACATGGAAGATGTGGCCGATGCTCTTGAAGCGGCCAAAGAGGAGATATTCATCACAGACTGGTGGTAAGCATTTCCTTCCTTCTCTGACTGTGTGTCTGCAGAATAAAATGAAATGTTGCTGCAGGTGGAGATTTTGTGGATATAAAAGAGGAAGACCCTGGTTTTGTGCGTGACTCAGTCCGATTGTATGTGTCTGTTCTGTGTGTGTGTGTGTGTGCGTGTGTGTGTGTGTGTGTGTGTGTATCAGGGTGCAGGGAGTGCACTTGGCGGTCACCTCTTTGGGAGGTGTTCTGGTCAAACAGATCAGTTACAGTCTGAGGCTCAGACTACTGTTATACACACTCACAGTCACATTTCAGTGCTATATGCAAAATGTGAGTGCGTATCTGCAGTGAGAGAAGTGTACTTGCAAAGTAAAAATGTCTGATGCATCTTTCTTTGTTGCAATAGAGTTTTACAACTTTTATTTAGGGTTTTTGAGGGATGCTGGAACAGTACCCAGTCACCGTAAGTCTTAAACACCCCCCAAAAAAATGTATTGGTATTAAACTGTACTTAGTTATTCAAAGGTTTTGTGCTAGATAATGGGATTTTTATGCGTTCAGATTAGCTAAAGAAAAACAAATGACGAAAGACGTAAAGAAGAAAGAAAGAAAGAAAGCAAAACATCAGACAGAAGTTTGCTTTTTAAGGAGAGACAGCTTGTCGAAAGGTTTTCTTGGCTTTGTCTGACAAAAAGAAAAAATATACAGTCCTATGTTGTGTGTTTTCTGACAGGTTAAGTCCAGAAATCTTCCTCAAGAGGCCGGTTGTCGAGGGCAACCGCTGGCGTCTGGACTCCATCCTGAAACGAAAAGCGGTAAGACAGAAACCGGTTCTTTACTGTTGTTTTTTTTGTCTGAAATTGCACAGACTGGATACAGACTTAAAAATAAATACAAAATATTTGAGATACTGTCCCTTTATGTAAAAGAAGACTGCATAAAATGTTATCTCAAGTTACAGCTACTTGGACTGATGTTTAGCATGTTTTGCTACTGTTTCTATAGGAACAAGGAGTGCACATCTTTGTGATCCTGTACAAAGAGGTGGAGTTAGCACTGGGCATTAATTCAGGATACAGCAAGAGAACTCTCCGGCACCTCCACCCCAACATCAAGGTCTGTGTGTGATTTCCTTTAAAGCTGTGTCGGCATGAATACACATGTTCCCTGTTTGATTTTATGACTTTTACTCCAAAGGTGATGCGTAATCCAGACCACGTCTCATCTGCCGTCTACCTGTGGGCGCATCATGAGAAGATCATCATCGTCGACCAATCGGTGGCCTTCGTTGGTGGGATTGACCTCGCGTACGGTCGGTGGGACGACAGGGAACACCGGCTCACGGATATTGGGAGTGTGACACTCTCACATTTGGAGCAAGTAAGGCACCGGTGTAGTAATTGCACCTTCATCTTCAGCTTTCCCTTTTTGTTGTCTGTTCGCTTCTCATTCTTCAGTTAAAATAAAACCAAGAAAACCTTCTGTACACACAATGCACACAAAGGGTCAGTTGTTTACTTGATATAATGAATGCTACCCACCTGTTTTAAATGGATCTCTTTCTCTTCATTTCTTTTTTTGTTTCAAGGTTTTTGCTTTTTTATTGGGAACCCTGGCTAATTTAACTTATTAATTCACTGTACCAAAGCTGTTAAGCTATTATATATATATTACATATTCATACAATTTATTCTTGACCTTACGGATACTGTCAACTCGTTCATAAACTGTAAATACGTTTATTATTGATTCACAGTAAATAAACAGAATTATTTATTTATTCTGCAATTTCTTGAGTATTCGTCGACTAGGCAATCGTTCTATTTTATTTTATTGATAAATAGCCAAACATATGCTGCTTAACGGAAATGCAGCCCAACAAAGTTTTGTTGCGTAGTTTTATTTATAGAATGACAAAGTGTCTGTCCATCCATCCATCCATCCATCCATCCATCCATCCATCTAATGCTGGGTGTTTAACTCATTTTTAGGCTGAAGCTGTCTCTCCCAATATGGCTGCCCCCGCTAACGGCAGTGGCGGGGTTTCCCAGCGCAATGGAAAGGGCGTGTTTACGGTGACAGACTCGGTGGATCAGCCCAAGCTGAAGTGTCAGGGGAGGTTGAAGAGGACCAGGTTTAGTATCAAGAGACACCTACAGAAACGCGGGCTTGCCAGCGCTGACAGCGACAGTGACCTGGAAGACGAAGCCAGTGAGTTTTATCTTTACTTTATCATTTTATTGCTTTTGTTTTGTTGACTGTATTGTGATTTTTGCTTGGTCGGAATTATTAATTTGAGCATGAGCAGCAAGGTGTTTGTTGTGCCAAGCCATATACCAGGAGACAGGTGACAATCAGTGCAAAACAATGTACCTTTAATGATTGTGGTCAGACTGCAGGACTGAACATTTTCAATCTTTAGAGGCCTTGCTTGTCAAAGCATTAGCTGCTGCTGTAGCCTCAATCTGGGCTTTTGTCTCAGTGTTTGTGGCCGCTCTGTTTAGGTTGGTCCAACAGTGTCACCAGCCAACACAATCTGATCCACAGCAGGCTGGCTGAGCTGAGGACTGCCTCTCCCATTGGCCAGTGTCAGGCTGGTGAGTGTGGAGTCGCAGCGTGGCCGAGTTTTAAACCCTGCTGACCTCCTCCCGTCTTCCAGTGTGGTTTGCTGTGGTTTTTATTTCAGCCTTTGGTTCCTTTTGGTTTGTCTGTGTGAGAGTCTGACGCACCAACTTAAAGAGTTCAGCCAATTAAAGGGAAACAAGTAAACATGTGGTCATGCGCCGCCTTCTCCCCTTTTTTAGGAAGTCTTGCACATCAAACAGGGCCGGGGGTTTTATGGGATGAGATACTGCAGCATGTAATCACTTGCCCTTTTTAGTTTCTAAACAAACTCCTGTTTCTTGGCACACATGTCCGTTCTGCACTGAAACAGATGCAGAAGTCAGAAGAGTGATGAAGTTTGTTTGCAAAGCTTGTATCTGTTTATCCTGCTTGCATGATGGATGAGAAGAGTCAGCGATTAATGTGCAAACAAGCGCTTCTTTAAACAAATCGAATCAAAATGACATGGAGATAACACTCCTCCATTGTTATTTTTCTTTATTACTTTTCAACTCAGTTGCTTACATCATAATAACAACAGGATTCAATGTTTTTAAGGTAAGTGCTATAAAAGATAAAGTTGAGTTCAGTCTCTGTACTTCTCTCTGTAGTAGGTTTTATAAATCTTGAGTGCCGTGCTGTTGTCCCTCCAGCTGCTGTCTCATCTCTGCCAAAGTGCCTTCAAACCGTTTTACAAACACCAGTGCATCACAGTCAGCATCGTCCTCTGGTTTACTGTGAACAGATTCGACCGTGTTTAAGATACCCCGCAGCCTCAGGCTTAAAGGGAAATTCCTCTACATGTAACCCTGGATTCAATGTGAACTTATTTTGGGCTCCAAGTGAATGAAAATTACAAAAGTATGTACACTGTCACGGGCTCAGATTTTTATTCTAAGTGTCTGACTACATTACGGAAAGGATCCCTACAGAGAGAGACCTTTTAGAGGAAGATGATTGATTTTGACCATGCAGGTCAAACGCAATAAGTATGTAACACACAATAACACAACCAAACTAACCCAAATTGAAGCAGTGGTAGACAACCACGTTCAAGGTCAAATTACTGTTTTTGTTAATGGAGTTTGGTGTATGATACAATCTACTTCAGAGGTCCCCAAACTATTTGTACCTGTTACTCATTCAGACCCCAAAAACAGGCCAAAAAATGATTTCCCCCTTAAAAAGTCAGCATTGATAGTTCCTGGGCCATCATTAAATTCCATCTCTTCAGGAGTAACTAAAACCTCAAGGAAAAGATCCTGCAGTCAGGACTGGTCTTTGGAAGATTTTTAGTCACTAAAGTTTTAATTTTTTAGTGCAGAGGAAAAATGACATGATTTCCTGTGTGTGTTTCAGGGAGCGGCTCAGTGCGTAGTCTTCAAACCGGGGTGGGAGAGTTGTTTGGAAACACGCGCTTCTGGCACGGAAAAGACTACTGCAACTTTGTGCACAAGGACTGGATTCAACTGGACAAACCGTTCGATGGTGAGCACACTATTACATTTTACAAGTGACTCTTTGGTATCAGGGAAAAGTCAGTTCTAAAATTTCTGTTTGTGCTGTTTTAGATTTCATAGACAGACACACAACTCCCAGAATGCCTTGGCATGACATCTCCTCGGTGGTTCATGGGAAAGCAGCTCGAGACGTGGCCAGACACTTTATTCAAAGGTGGAACTTCACAAAGGTCAGTTTACGTTACTGCTTCTGTTCAAGAGAGAGACATAGAGAGGGATTTCATGATAAAGATTTTTTTAATTCAATCTTTATTATGGAAAAAAATAATATCTTCTAACTTTGTTTACTAATGGACAGATTCATTCAGTCCTGGTCAAGCTGGGTTTAAAGGCAGCAGTTCTTGGAATTGACAAACTAACAGATGCTATATTGCTGTGAATGTTTCCCCTCTTTGTATGTGCATGTACGGTAAATTAATACTGGTGTACACTTCAATGTATGTGTATAATGCATAATTATCTTGTTTTTTGTACCTTTAATGTATTTATTTCTGTTCATTTACTCTCGGCTTTGAACATAGAAAACTTGTTGAACTGTCTCCCATCATGTGCGTTAATGTAACTACACATCCCTCTTTATAGAATGTGTACAGTTGTTGAGCAAGAAAAGAAGATTGCAGTAAATAAAAATAAAAAAAAGGGAAGTTGGAGGGATAAAAAGGTTGCATCATTTCCTGCAGACATCCTTCAGACCCGTTATGCTCACTGTAGCTGCACAGCTATCATCTGTAAAAGGTTAACTATCATCTAAATAAAGAGTTTGACTTTTAGAAAAGCTTTTCTTTCCATTGACAGGACCATCTGGCTCAAGGTAGTTCACCAGTTTTGGGCATGACACACTCAGGGTCACCAAGTGTAATGCTCATTGATTTAATTGGTAAAGGGCAAATGCTGTAAATTGAATCAAAGAACCAATCAATTCCAAGGCTCAAAATATGAGTGCCTACTTTGGAATGAATGAGCCCATTTCGATGAAAAAATATCTTCTTCTCTGCCATCCTACACCTACTCCTTTTCAGGCATATCAATTGAATATATGTAATTTGCTTTTTCTTTTTTTTGTGAAATAATTTGAACATTTTTTTTTTAATTGTATTTTCGTGCTTTTCATTTTGTTTTGTATTTTTGATATGTTTGATTTTATTTGATATGTCTGAAATAAATTTAATCAATCAATCAATCAATGTGAAAGTTATCCCGATGGCTCAGCTGACCATGCAGAGACTTACAGTCATTGTTACAGTGCACCTCTGAACTGACTGCAGATTTCCTCGTTGTTGTAGCAAGAGAAGTAGCCGTGCAGCAGTGCAGGATGAGAGCTCCTTCTGACTTTTCCCCCGTTTCTCCTCCAGCTGGTGAAGCCAAAGTACAGCTCGCCGTCGTTCCCGTGTCTGCTGCCCAAGTCTCACACCACCGCTGGAGAGCAGAGATACCAAGTCCCCAACTGCACCCCCGCCAAAGTACAGGTTGGTAGTTAGTAGTTTACCTCTAATGCCATGCACTTGATTATGACTGTGCTATAACTCTAATCATAGGCCGTCTAAAACATGGACGTAGTCTCAGTGATGTCACCCATTGGTTTCTGAAGAGGCGTTTTGAAGACCATCGTCGCCATATTGAAAATGCTGTCTTAAACTAACTTTTGGTCAGTCTAGTAACTAGCAAAGACTGGAGCTTGAATCGGCCTTTTGCCTTTTGGTAAACGGCTAAAACACACCAACCTGTTGGTCAAATCAGCCACAACCCTAATTATACATAACTGCCTTAATGTCATCAAAACGAATGAATTACAAAAAAAAATCCTCTGTCAGGTTTTTACCAATAAATCAGCTATTCAGCAGCTAAATGTTTTTCAAGCGAGGCTGTAAATATTCTTATTTCTTCTTTCAAAATGGATATTTTGACATGTGACCCAATGGAAATTGACTCACTATTGTAGTCAGCCTCAAGTGGGCACTCGATGAACTAAGTATTTCACACTTCAGCATTGGCTTCATTTGTCAACACAAATAATACGTAATAATATGTAATACATTCACACTAGTAAGAGTGCAAAGTGCAGGCTACTCAAAGATCTCCGTATGCATCTTAACCCGGTGAGAAAGCTTTTAGAGTATCGAAGAGAAGAAGAATTTGAATCTTTTAGTAGAGTTTTATGAATTGTAAAGTTTAAATGGCAAAAGAGTTTAAGTGATCTCTGCTTCTTCGATACCTTTTGGTAAATAAAACAAATAAGCTTTGGCAATTTCTTGCATGCTAACTACAAGAAAATATTCATCAAAAATAATAAATACTGTAATATTGCATGTTAGATGGGTTTATTAGGAACAAAATAGAGTTTTGTTTCATTGCTAGCCTCAGGTGTAGGAACACGTATTGTACCTTCACATTTCAGAGTCTCAGTGGTCAAACAGATATTTTTTACCAGGTCAATCTACATCAAACTCCCCTCTTTACAAAAAAAAAAAAAGGTTTTGTTTAGGTTATACATTTCCTCTCTTCTCTCTAAGACTTTGACCACTGTCTCTCTTCTCGCAGATCCTTCGCTCAGCCTGTGATTGGTCCGCTGGCATCAAATACCACGAGGAGTCCATCCACAACGCTTACGTCCACGTCATCGAGAAGAGCGAACACTTCATCTACATAGAGGTATTCATTCACAAAAATACTACAGCCATAGAGAACGCATCCTTTCTTTATGCTGATTGGTGTGAAAATCGTATCACACAAGACACGTTAAACTACGTTCAGAGGTTAACTAACAAGTGCAAATGTTCAGGAAAGTGAAAAAAACGTGAATTCTTGTCTTTATTAGTGTTTTGAAATTATCTCTCATGAAGCAGCAATCTTCACAAAAGCTTTTGTGAATTATAGATTCAAAATGTTGCGTCTGTGTCCAGACGTCACTCAGGCTGCTCTGCTCAGGCTGTGTGCTTGTTTTTTATTTATGTCGTTTTTGTGAATTTTATTATGCTTGAGTATTTTATTGCGTGGCCCTGGGACGCATGTCACTGCCCATCCATCCAAACATGTTACCAATAAAGATCTTGACTTAACCTGACAAGCAAGCGCCTCGCAGCGTCTCGCAGCTTTACTCGATCACAGTGAAAACACAGAACCGATGGTGAGTTCAAGGAGACTAGGACTTTGCAGTTTTCAAGCAAATGTGCAAATCTGAGAACATTTGTAGTTGTAAAATTAAGCAGCCAGTGAAGTATCAGATGGACCTTTCAACACGTCTCGTCCTCATTGGTCACACTTGAGTCTTAAGTCCATCTTTTTAACAAAGTAACAGGCGTGCACATCAATAACTCACTGTTGTGTTTGTGCAGATCCCTGAGTTCCCTTTAAGTGGTCAGTTATTTTGTTAGAAATATGAATTATTAAGCATTCTCAGTAAAAAAAAAAAATGGAAGAATGAATTGTATTACTTCCATGTATGAGACATTTTCTTCAATCTTGTATATGATTTAAGAAGGTTTCTCTTACATTATTAACTATGCCTCTTTGTTTGTTTTAATTTCAGAATCAGTTCTTCATCAGCTGTGCCGACAACCGACAGGTTTTCAACAAGATAGGAGACACTATTGCTGAGCGTATCATCAAAGCATACAGGTTAAACACACACTCTCTCTCACACACTGTATGTTTATGGATGTGATCCTGTAGCTGTGTGTACCTTCCACAGGACTAATAGACTGATTTCACATCATAAATCCTGTTTGACTCAGCCTTTGTGTTGATTTATACGAATATTTTCCCCTTCAAGGTTCAGTCTCTCACTTTGTGTGTGTGCTTTGTTGTCAAGGAGTTAAGAGCTTATCAGAGGGAAACACATGAACAAGCACCAGCTCTTCCAAACAAACCCGGCCTGGTTTCTTACCCAAGCTTTAGTCTCTAAACAGTCCGGAGCTGCTTTCATATCACTAAATCTTTCTGGTTTCTCACTGAGAACAATTTAAAGAAAACATGGCTATGTTTGTAAAAAAAAATAAAAACTTCCATGTGGGGGAGAGTTTGAATAGAGAACAAAAGGAGTCGCTTTACACATATCAGCAGTCTTTGGTGTATGCAGGAGAAAGAGTCTGTATGGATAGCACTAATGACACCCTGGCTCCCATCAACAGTAATCTGATGATTTATTTATCTCTATCAACAGATATCTGCATCAAAGTGCAGCCAACAATCTGCTCTAGATCTCTCTCTGCACCTTTAAGAAAAAGCTAAAGACCCAGCTCTTTCATGAATACCTACTAACTTAATGATGATGGTCTCCATATCATTGATGATGATGGTTGTGACGATTGTTTTTGTTTGATAACGATGACTTATAAGATGGTTTCTATACTGATTAGAGCTCTCAAGAACTGCCGTCAATGTTGTGCTTTGCCTCTAGTCACTTCCTGTCAGCACCTGTGTGTCCAATCAGACTCAAAGCTGATCGTTTGCTCTTACTGACATTGTTCCCTTTTTGCTAGATCCTTGCTTGTGTTGTACTTACTCTCTGATGTACGTCGCTTTGGATAGAAGCGTCTGCTAAGTGAACTGTAGAATTGTAGATCAAACATTTACACTTTTTAATTCAATTTTCTTACTTCTTTAAATGCATCCATTTTACATTTTCATTTGAAAAGTTGTCTTTTTCTCCGCTTGAGGACAGACCTGACAAAGCTTGACTCTTTACTGTTTATAAAACCCGCATCATGACGATGTTATTTCACTTCATACAGGAGGCAACACTAATGCCACCAATAGCTCGCATGTTGTCATGTGTGTTTCACGCTGACGCTAAATTGAGCGAGACAGGGACCAACATGTTTACTGACCGCCTCCTTCTCGCGTCAGAGCGGGTGTCTGTGTTTGCACAGTAACACAGTAACAGTAACAGGTCCGCCTGCTTTACGATGTGTTTTAACTGATGAGTCTTACATCCAGACAGTGTTATTGATAATCTCTGCTAAGTAAAGCTCCACGATTGTAGCTCCGATAAGAAACCCTTCACAATAAAAATCCACACTTATTATGTAGTTTAAAGCTTTTATTATAAAAAAGAGTCATATCAGAAATTGTGTTGTTTTCAGCAGAAGCCTAATACACCTCTATAGGAAAATAAACAAAACTTAAACAACACAGATTCAGTCAAGAGCTACATCTGTCTCTGGTCTCATGCACACAGACGAGTGAAATATGGCATCACAGGCATGTTTGTTCATATGCGCGGCCCCTCTCAATTCTGTAATAATGTGATAATGTTAATATCATACTGTTACCACAATAAGAAGAAAAAATACCATCATATAAAGTAATTTCACCCACATATACTGCATGTGTTTAGTCAAACCCTGACACCCTACCTGGGTTACAAAGTGAGGGCTTGTGGAAAACTTTTTATTCTAATTGCCAAACAAATATTAATACATTTATTTTTTTCCTGTTTTGGTAACTGTTGATGATCTGACCCTTCTGGCATACACAATATTGATTTATTTTCCTGACGCCTCCTTGTGCATTTGTCCCAAACACAGAGTCCTGATTTAACTGTCAGAAACACACGAGTCATTTTGTCTTCCTCTGCGTCTGAATCATTTCAGGGAGGGTAAACGGTACCGCGTGTACGTGGTGACGCCTCTGCTGCCTGGCTTTGAAGGAGACATCAACACTGGAGGGGGCAGCGCCATCCAGGCTGTCATGCACTTCAACTACAGGTGTGTGTGTGTGTGTGTGTGTGTGTGAGTGTGTACATGTGTGTGACATTGTACATGTGTGTCAAAGCACATGATGAGAAAACTGAGTGTTTGACGAGTGTTAAAGCCCGGAAGGAGCCACTGATAGATTACGGCCATTACTGAACTTTTTTACCACACTGCTGTAAACCCTATAGCTGTGTGTGTGTGTGTGTGTGTGTGTGTGTGTGTGTGTGTGTGTGTGTGTGTGTGTGTGTGTGTGTGTGTGTGTGTGTGTGTGTGTGTGTGTGTGTGTGTGTGTGTGTGCGCGCATGTCATACCTTTTAAAACTGACATTCATTGTCTTGCCTGCGGTCTTGTGTAAACACACGGCCCTCCCCGTGCAAACACAACGACACAAAAAGGCTTGCATTGTGAGGAATGTGGATGTGCAGCTCATCCACCTGTGTGTCTTTCTTCACCTGCAGGACGATGAACAGAGGCGACCACTCCATCATCTCGCAGCTCAAGAGAGAGAGTAAGTCAGAGGCGACCACAGCGTTTGACCTCGAGTTTACACTGTACAACTGTTTGCGTGTGTGGGGGCGGGGCCAAAAGAGACGGTTTCAGTGGTTTTCTAAACAGTGGTGACCTGCAGCTGTTTCCAAAAGACACTCCCAAAACGATCTCACAAACTGTTTAGGGAGGAAACAAAGATACAAGAGTCATAAAGATTTATTGATCGAGTACTGTGAAACAAGCTGTGATGACAGAAAATATAAAGAACCGCCCGTCCATCTGATTTGATGTACTTTTAGAAAATGAATGTCTGTCATTACATTTATCGTCTGCTGCTCATGTGTTACTCAATCAGTTTTAAATTATATGAACTTAACAATAATAAAAGTATTTCTTTAGACATAGTCTGTATTTATTGAGAGGCTAAAGAGTTTCCTCATTTCTGGATATAATGAGCTTTAAACCATCTCCTCTTGCTCTGATCTCTTCTTACTCTATGTATGAGGGAAATCAAACACCACCACATTCAAATATTTTCCTCTGACCGTCTGTTTTCTGGCTTTCAGTGGGGGACCACTGGATGAACTACATCTCCATCGCTGGTCTGAGGACTCACGCAGAGCTGGAGGGAAAACTGGTCACCGAGCTCATCTACGTCCACAGCAAGATGCTAATCGCAGACGACAACACCGTCATCATCGGTAAAACATCTCACAGTACTCGACACTTCGGCATTGATGGAGCGGCTTAAATGTCTCCATTACGAGATTAAAAGATGACAGGTGTAATGAAATATTCCCTCGACACTAAACGGAACATGTATAATAAAGGAGACAGAAACCAGAGCTGCCGGGAGAGACGGTTTATTCTTTAATATCTGAGAGGACGGAAAAGAAAAATGACATGATGAGACATTTTTAAAGCTTGAAATTTGTAAAAGCCGTCTTCAGGTGGGTTGAAGTGAAGTTTAGGGAGCAAGTTTCTATAAATACTAAGAGAGATAATGAATATATAACAGGACACAGAAGGGCTGGTGATGAAAGCAGTCACGTCATGTCAAATGGTTATTTTTTATTGTTTTTGTGGTGCTTGGAAAGCAGACGGGGGGGCGTCACATAAAACACTGACCCCTAACTATTTGGTCAGTTTTCTGCAACCACACAGAAGAGAAGTGACTTTACTTCTAAGGTGGTTTAATCAGCATGTTTTTGTTGCATTACAGATGCAAACTTCTCGTAAGGATAACAAGAATAAAACTAAACTGAAAGGAAAGTCTGATGTAGAATATGATGAAGATTTCTTCTCTTATATTTCAGTAATCATCTGGCATTTTCTCAGATTTGTATCCCTGATTATTCATTTAGCAGCATGATGTATATGATGGGTAGATGTGAGTAGTTATTATTTTATAATACAAATAATTAGAAAGTTAAGATTTAATATTTGGACATATAATAATCATGCATTCTGAAAATAGGCTCTGCAGCGCCATCTGCTGGAGGCCCCTGTGCGCTAACTTGTCCTGTGCCTTCATATTATTGAAGGGTCTGCAAACATCAACGACAGGAGCATGCTGGGAAAGAGGGACAGCGAGGTGGCGGTGATCGTGGAGGACTCGGAGACGGTGACGGCTGTGATGGATGGTCAGGAGTACCAGGCTGGAAAATACGCCCTGCAGCTCCGCCTCGAGTGCTTCAAGTAAAAACCCCACACTAACTGCATCCTGACTTCTTTATGTTTGTTTAGATAAACTCTACTCACACGAGATCTGACTAGAATACCAATTAACTTAAAGATGAGTAAACTCTCAATCAGTCAACAACGGTCTAAAATTCATGCAGTCTTTTATTCGATTGCAGCAAAATCATTTTTAAGAGGTGCACAGATATTAAACAGTTTCTTAACAAGTGTCTCATAGAAATAAAAAAAAAGAAGTCAACACAGTGGATCTGTTTTTCAGGATGATCCTCGGCGCTCACACCGATCCCTCCATCGACGTGTCAGACCCAATCAGTGATCACTTCTATAAGGAGGTGTGGATGGCCACCTGTGCTCGCAACGCCACCATTTACCAGAAGGTTGGTCTAATATTAAATCTCGGCTCGTGTTGATGGCTGCTGAAGGTTTCAGTGAGCGGACAAATTGATGAACTACTTTAAACAGTTTATCTTTTTCACATGTAAAACAGAACCTCAGCGGTTCATCCTTTTAATACAAACTGATTGTAATGATTTGTCCAGCCTCATTAAAATGTTCAATGCTCCTGATATCCTGCTTCTCTCTCACTCACTTCTCTCCTCTTTCTTCAGGTTTTCCGTAGTCTGCCATCCAGCGACGTCCGTAACATCTTCGAGCTGGAGGGCTTCCTCGCCAAGCCGGGCCTGGACAAGGAGGACCCGAACAAGGCTAAGGAGGAGCTGAAGAAGATCCGCGGCTTCCTGGTCCAATTTCCTCTTCAGTTCTTGTGCGAGCAGAATCTGCTTCCTCCCATGGGCTCCAAGGAGGCCATGGTGCCCATGGAGGTGTGGACCTGAGAGCGAGAGAGATAGAGAGAGAGAGAGAGAGAGCGCCTCAACCGTGAGTTCATGTGTTCAGGCACAGCATGCTGGAGGATGACAGGTCCAATTGTGCAATCTGATGCCATTTTAGAAATCTTTGCGGCTAAAACGGCTTTTAAACGTTTTTTTTTTAAATCACAGCTTGAAGGGAAATCTGCTGTTTAAGTGTCAAAGTGTTTTTTAGTTCCAAAAAACAACTAAAAACTGCTCTGATATAATGTGTCTGTGGCTTTTAGTCACTTGTTAGCACATAGATATCTACACTAAAGAGATTCAGGTTGGTTAACCCCTGAATTCAGGCTGTCAGGCACATTTTGTCCTTTAAATCTTTGTCCCACAGGAGTTTCCAGCTCCTGGTCTGCAGGCTCTTGGTTGCTCATTGACTATTTTCTGCAACAAAAAAAACAAATATAATAATTAGAATTCTAACTTTGATGTTACTGCATTAGAAGCGTCAGGTTTTTGCAGTCCATAAGAGCTTCTAGTATAAGTCCGACAACTTAATTATACTGCTCTGCATTAAAAAAAATATTTTAATGTTGGACTTCTTCACACATGCAGGATTTGATTGCACGATTTAAACCCCACAAAAGTTTTAAAATAAACTCAAGTTCTGATAGTTTAGCTTGATGAAAAGGTTTGGGGTCTGAGAGGACAGTCTGCCTGCAGGACTGAACCCAGGGTGTGCAACACTTGGTTTTATTAGAAAAGAGACTGCAATCTAAAGAGTTTTCTGCCTTAAATTGCAGCCAAAAAGGAATTCCAAAATGGCATCAGGTGTGGGTGTAAACAGTCTCTGTAACAGCAGTGCCACTGAATGCACAAGAATAATAGGAAACTTACAACACAGACAAGGAATCATTGGAAAGACATGAAGAGTGACCGAACTTATTACATTTTAAACAAATGGAACATGCAAACAAACGTGAATTCAAACCTTGGAGAGAAGTCGACCAGCAGACGAGCTTTGGACTCTAGCGTGCCTGAACACCCCGGGCCTCATGTTTACACGAAAACAGCTCACTCCTTCATTGTCTTCATAACACTATGCAACGTTCAGGTCTGGCAAACGCAGCTCTGACTCTTCCGTGATGAGAGAGGACGGTTTGAGAGACACTAAAAGACACTTTACCGAAGAGGACCGTGGTGCAGAGAAGGGGGTGAAGAGCTGGACGGAGCTGTCAGCCATTTTTAAAAACCTTTGATATCTCTGAAGTCCTGATTTTAATATTTATGTCAAACATGAAATCACAAGTGCCAAAGGCGATGATGTTTAACAGTAAGTACATTCATTTACATTCCTCATACTGTGGATCCAACCTTAAGTGACCTGTTTTATGCTCTGGTCTTTGTAGTTCATTTGGTGGCGCTTTATTTTCCTGTAGTTTAATCATATTTTCCTGGGAAGTCTCTTTCAGCACCAGATTTCAACAGGAATTGTGATAAATAAAGTTGAGTAAAAATGAAGTGAAAAACAAACATTGTAGACTTTATCCCCCTCTCTGTCAGCGTGTGTATGGATTTGTCTTTCCATCAAACTGCCAGGAAATTACAGTCAAATAAAACGCCACCGTTCTCTTTTGAGCCACATTTCCCACAGATTCATGCATTCATTTTTACGAGTTATTAAGATGCTGGGTTTCATTCATTGTCAAGAGGCAGAAATCCCAAAGCAACAGCAAACGGATTCGTTTTTAGCAACTTTTCAAAACAAATCTGATCACAATTTACTTTGAATATATGTTTAAGATGGCTGTTTTCCTCTGAGGTTACATTCAGGGTGGGTGTTTTTATAATGCTGCGCTGCTTTAGTTCAGGAGTTTTGCTGATTGTCAAAAAAGAAGGGAATCTGAAATTTAGACATTATATCACCGCTCCTTAATGGCCCGATGTTCCTCTTCTTTACGCTTTTATTGAATTTTGCAGTGGGAAATCATCAGGCATCTATGTGTATCAATTTCTACACGTTCATTACTTGAAAACCTGTGACTTCTGGCAAAAGTGTCTTATTGAAAGTTTCATCAATAGATCTTATTTTGCTAATTGGAAGCTTTTTAACAAATTAACACAATAGAGATCTCTGGAAATTAATCATCACAGGAAAGTAGTGAATAAATTGTGTAGATGCATGTCAGCTCAGGGCTTCTGTTGTGTTTTTTTTGTTGTTGTTGTTGTTTTTGCTGGAAACAGCTGCCTGCAGCATCTAAATACAAAGCTGAGGATAAACTAAAACAGTTCATGTTGCATGAAACAAAAACTGTACAGTGAAAGACGCCAAAACAGACTCAGCGATTTCAAGAGGTGCTGGGGAGCCTGTGATAACTCTTTGTGTGATCATCACTGAGCATAAGCACACTGTTAGCTCCAGCAACAACACTATAAGCACACTGTTTCTTCATAGAGTAGTTCTTACGTTTGGCCTAAAACGTCACCCTAAACTCATAATGAATTTGAGATCAATCTTCACCTGCTGCATCTGAAAATACCCATGCTGATAGTTTGTTACTTTTGAATTCACAGTTTGTTTCTACTGCCCCCATGTGGACAAAAAGTCAAATTTATTGGTGCAACAGTTACATTTTGCATTAATTTATCATATCTTACTCAAAATCATTTCAAAGTTAGAAACAGTGGTACCATGTTCACATCATGGTCATCAGAATCTGTCATTTAGAAACCTCCTGGGTGACTTCATTTCTGGAATGAAAACTCAAACAGTTGCTTCTGGATTTCTGATTTTCTGACATTTCTGGAATGCAGCATCGTCGGTGTCTTCCTCTTTGGTCTTTAAAATGAAGTGCATGTGATGATTTTTTTGTGCAATATATTTGACCTTGAAATGATGCGTGCAGCATGTCAGCAGCTCTTTGCCATTAAACATTAACAGATAACAGCATGAATCCTGTGAGCTGAACGATTGCCTTGAAAGCCATGAATATTATTTTATTCTAAACTCTGTGCCTGTCTTTAAGCTGTGTGTCTGCAAGATACACCTGAATGCTTCTCTACTTTTAATATTTATGGATGATCGGACCTTAAATGTGCTCTTTTTTTGTTGTATTCTTCTTCTCTACCTCTGTGGGTTTCTACCTCCTGCTCCAGTCCACATTTTTAATGTTTGTGATGGATTAAGAAAAATCAGGAATATTTGCAGCTTTGCCCAAAATGAACCAAGTGAAGTCCCCTAAATATAAAACACTGTGGTATGCACAAATAGTCCGTTTCAATCTAAAATGAAATATAAAAAACAACAAAAAGATCAATTCAACCTCTAGAGGTGTATGTTAAATAGCTAATGAAGGGGATTTTGGATTACATTTGTTGATTCACTTTTTTCGTGCATCCAAAAAAAACAGAATTGAAGCCAAAAATGTGGAAATAGTTTTAGATGGTTTTATAGGTGCAGTTTCCAGGTGGAGCATTAAAATAAATAACAAATGTTTGGCACCTGGTGTAAATGGGCCTTAAACCTTTAAAAGCATGGCCTCATTGTCCTCCCTCCTGGGCTGCAGAGGTTTGAAAAACACTAACCTGTCCTGTTATTTTCTCTGGCTTGAGTCACTGTGTCTTTGTATGAAAATGCACTATTTGCACAGACTGTTGTTTGCTTGTTTTGATCCATTAATTGATCTGCAGTATCACGTCATGTGAAGTTTATTTGTGAAATGATGGAATGAATAAATGATGTATTGATAAATCATTCAAATGGATCAGTCTGCAGTTTGTCATCCTTTGTGTTGTCGGGAGACACAGTGTCAATCCGGACGTTTAATCAATGCGGGTGTAAATAATTTCAAGAATATCATTGATATCCAGAGTGGTCTGCTCTGCCAATTTCTTCTTCTTCATTCTCGTTATTTGGAGTTAAACTTATAATATGTAGAATTTTATTGGAACACTTACATTAAAACATCTAAATTAAAATAATAAATGAATAAGCAGAGAGAACTCTAACCCAGCCTCGACGTCATCTTTTTGTTATTGTTTTCCCCTGGCAGCAGAATTTACTTACTGTGCATTTAAATCTTAAAATTCAAAAACAAATCTTCACCCTCAGAATATTCGTTTTCCCTCGTCTGCATTAGAGAACCTTGATTTTACTTTATATTGAACATTTACACTTTACTCTCTAACTGTCTTTACTCTTTACTTTATACGTTTATAATAGAAAAATACTCCTCTTATTTGTTTTCTACGGAAGCCTTACAAGGACATGCATCGATGCATTTTATTTTACTCTTCCCCTGTGAAACTGAGTCCATTTCAGTTTGTTTTCTTTATATCCTGTCTTGTTTATTCGTTGTCACGGGATACAAATACTGGTTTTTCCGTGATACTGAGTTAAGTTCAGTCATTTTGTCAAGATATCAAGAAATTATGTCATTACCGGAAAACCAGTGTTGTTATTCTGAACCAAACTTAACCTGTTATCATAAAATATGAATGTGCGTCTGGTTAGGGCTTCTGTAGTTTTCCCGTACCTGCAGCCCTGACTTTTACAAACAGGAGACTCTAAATTAAAATGACCAAAAACCCCAAAATATATACAGTATATATACAGTATATATAAAAACATAAACCTTAAGAATGAGAGCCAATTAGACCTGCACCTAAATAAATGTCTCATTATATCTCTTTCAGCCATCATCCCTCCTTTTTCTTCTCTGATCACTGAATATTTTTCTCCTTCGTCTCCTTCAGTCTGCACACATTTTTATCATGCTGTCACCGCAGTGAAAAACATGTCACTGCAGATATAAAAACAGCTCTGTCCTCAGAAAACCTCCACTGGCCCACGTTGGTCCCTCCTGCAGTTCTCACCTGGGCCACTAGATGGTGCCACAGAAACAGAATATGGCTCTTCTCTTAGACTCCTTTAACATGATGTAACGTTTGATGTTTTTGCACTTTGTGACACATTATTCCACCTTCATGTTATCATTAAATCTGAATCCAAGAAATTAAAATACGGCCTGCAAACTCAAACACAATCATATATCTGCAAAAACTACACCTTTAGGAAAATAATACTGTTCGGTTTTAAGTCATTTACATGTAAATATCATTTGTTTGGGTCATTTTAGGACCTGAAAACAAGTGATTCATACATTGTCATCCTTCTGAAGAAGTGTTTTAGTGTGAAGGTGTGTGTGGGAAATACCTGCCTGGGCATGACTGATTTAGGTGTGTCCTTACTGGCTGTCCGTGTACAATAGGAAGAGACACATTAGACTTATTACTGGTTAATTATTGATAAAAATAGAAGAACTTGTGGAGAGAGAAAACTAAGCCTTTCCATGTTCAGATGTCTGTTAATGTTGATGTATTTATTGAGGGACCTTTCTTCACTTACTCTGATTCACAGTAACTGGTTGAAGGTTCATGAACGTCTGAAATACACTGGATGAAGATCTTGATGTTTAACATAATATATTATCTTCAATGCTGCTGGTGAATAAGAATAAATTATGGTACATGTCAATTTAGTAATACATCATGGTTTATGACTTTTTGTATCTTATTTTTTGTATTAATTATTATCATTATAATTGATGTATTTCTATTTTTTTCTTTAGTCACTCTATTGTTATTGTATTTTTGTTATATATTGTTCATGTACAATTCATTTAGATATTCAAAATCTGACTTATTACTTTAAATAAAGGCTCTTTTAAAAAATATATTTTTATTTTGGGGTTATTTTTTATTTATTTGGACAGGCCAGTAGATAAAGCAGAAATGAGGGTGATAGAGAGCAGGGATTGACATTCGAGACAGAAGCCTCAGGTTGGACTTGAACACTTGACACTTCAAGCTGGGAAAAGAAGTCTGATTGTACTGAATATTTCTCACTTGACTTATTCCCTCAGAAAACATTTTCCTGCTGGGTTTATGGTCTCAAAATATAGTTTCAAGTCTTCTTCAATGCAGCACGGTGTTCATTTTGTGAATTATGTCACGTTTAGATTCAAATTGGTCATAATGAGGGGGAGGATTTAGAGCATGTCTACCAAATAATGACAAATCGCTTCCAGAAAAGGGAAACATGTCTTGTTCTGCTTTGAATAAAAAACACGCCAAGCAGTCAGACAATTATTTTGAGTAACTGCGTTTTGTTTAAAACCTGTTTTAATCTTGACTAAATTTGCGCCACAGCTACTGTGAATTATTGACGCAATTAAAAAAAATAGAATTTCTTTCGCTGAAAACAAAGCATTTACTTTACTTGGCATCCAGCTCAACCCTCATATTCTGTCTGCCAAAGAAAGAAGATGCTGACCGCTAAAATGCCAAACTTTTGGTATTATGGGGCCTCAAAGCTGTTGTCCGCAAACCGCTTGGTGACATCATGTTGGATGCATCTACTCTAGCTTATAAAAATGACTTGTAGTTTTCTTGTTGTTTTGCTACATTTAAATCACTGTTTCATGTTTACTGACCCATTAGAAAGGGACAACTTATAAAGGATGTAAGAGTTTTTTGCAAAGAAATACCAAGAGTAAAAAGGTCTATACCTTTTTACTCTTGGTATTTCTTTGCAATGCTCAATGCAATGATGCATCACCCTGTCTTAGTTTTCTAATTTTCTCATTTACTTACATGACATGACCGTCATAGCAGATGATGGGCGTGTCCTGCAGGTGAGTGAAACAGGTGATAGTTGTGGAGACTCTGTGAGCAGCTGCAGAGAGGAGTGACAGCAGGGCGTGTGAAATCACAACATGTGTGTTTACTAATCTGTTCCATGCACGCTCGCTGAATCCTCAGCACACAGATTTAGTGAGGGATGAGGATTAAATGTGGCGGGAAAGGTGCACAGGGGTGGAGTTAGACAGGTTCAAACACAGGTTCTTACTGGAAAAGCTCTGTAGTTGAAATGATCCACAAGAGGCCGTCTGAAAATGTAAACAGGAATCTTTGTGTGTCCTGTGTTGTGTTGAATCATATTGTTTCTTGCAGTATTTTAACCTTGTTCGGTGGTAAGTGAGTGGATTCATGCATTTTATGCTGCTTGTTGCAGCATCACAGAAATAAGGAGCAGATAATAAGAAAAATATTCAACAACACTGGCTGCTCATCTTACTTTTAATTTATGTATTCAGTGTGGTGGCTGTGTTTTTCCATGCAAAAATATCAGCAATAAAACAAACTGAACACTTCTTCTTCCTCTTCTTCTTCTGTTTTTTAACCGCAATGGCAACCAGCCCTAAGGTGCATTTAGGCCACCTATACAGTTCCAGTGTGAATGAACTAGCCTATACCCTATACGCATTGCATCATATCTGCAACCCACCAGTTGAGAACCAAGGACCTAAAATGTCCTTTAGATGAGACATGGAGACATTAATGAAGCATAGAAATGTCCCATGTGAGTTATTTAAAGCCTCTGTCAGGGACTTTTGCTTGATGATGGATTTGGTGCACCCCCCCCCCCCCCCCCCCCCCCCCCCTTAAACAGAACCCCCTGTGTCCTCCTGATTTGACCTGTAATAATGTTTTTGACAAACACAATCTAATTCAATTAATTAGCCAAATGTATCAAACTTTGCCTAGTATGTTCCTTCCTTCAGAGGGAAGTAGCCTAAATCAATTTTTATAATCTGTCTTTAAGCCCATTGTTTGCTTTTAAGATACATCAACGTTTATTTCAGTCTGTTTCACAAGTGCTTTAAAGGTCAGTTTTCTCCGAAAAGGGGCGCCAGGGTGGTCGTCCCCTTGTGTGTGTGTGTGTGTGTGTGTGTGTGTGTGTGTGTGTACACTGACAGTTAACACGTGAATGTGTGTGATTGTGAAATGCAATCTTCTGCCCAATGACAGTTACATTTTTTGTGTCCTTAATGAGCTGCCATACAGGAGCAGACAGCTGTGATTTTGTGTCTTACAGTGTGTGTGTGTGTGTGTGTGTGTGTGTGTGTGTGTGTGTGTGTGTGTGTGTATTCGTGTAACATTGTGGGCGTCTCTGTCTGTAGCGCAGCCTCCTCTCAGGCCACTCCCGGGAAGCGCGCTGCTGTTCCGCACACAGACGGACGGACGGACGGACGGACGGAGTGAGTTCTTCTTCTTCTTCGCTGTTCCTCCTCGACTGCTGCGCTCTCCTGCCGCGCTCTCCTTTCTCTTTCTATCGCCATCATCTCGTGCACGCGTGTCAACCCCTGTCCTGTCCAGACTTTGGAGGGGGGGGGAATCGAGGTGGAGGTATGTAGACACCGGATTCACCGTGCCGAGCAGCATGTAGCACCTGGAGCAGCGCGCACACCGCCTCCCTCCTGCGCTCCCCCTCCTCCTCCTGTATCCCTCCTGGACCCGGAGCGCCCGTCTCCTCTCGGGGAATCAACGCCTGCACCAGGAATCTTTGTGGATTTTATTGTGGGGGGTGGGTGGGGGGATTTATTTCATTTAAAGGAGGTGCTGTGAGTGTTCATCCCCGCCGCTCTGCACCTCTCGGTCGATGGTCGTTGAGGAAGCTTCCATCTTGAGTCCCGTGAATACCGAAAGAACCATGGCGAGCGACTCCCCTGCGCGGAGTCTGGACGAGATAGACCTGTCTGCACTCCGGGTAAATGTCTCCCTCTGTGCACGTGTATGTTCTGTCTGTGTCTTTATGTGCGCGTGCGCGTGAGGCCGTTGAGCACCTGTCCACCCCCCTCTGTATCCCCCCCCCCCCCCCCCCCCCCCCCCCCAGTCTTGCCATCCTCTTTACCGAGCAAGGATGCGTCTCTCTGCGCCTTCCTCTGCTTTTACAGCCGCCCGCTCGGTGGTGTGTGCGTGTGTACGTGCGCGTGCATGAAAATCAGCCTTCAATTGTGTGTGTGTGTGTGTGTGTGTGTGTGTGTGTGTGTTGGCTGTTGAGCTCGTGAACGTTGGTTTCTGTTTGAGGAAACAAGGTCTGATATCAGAGTGAGATCATGTGTCCTCCTGTTGTTGTTTTGTTGTTGATGTTTTTTTCTTAACAATTGGGACGTGATGTAATGAGGCCCTGAGCTGATGCTGCTGCGCGCGTGCACTCACCCTTGTGCGCGTGAGTCAGGCGGCATAATAGAGGCCGCTCTGTCTGTACTATGTGGGGCAGATGTTAAGCTGCCTGCTCACTGACAGATTCACAGCGCACACACACACACACACACACACACACACACACACACACACACACACACACACACACACACACACACACACTCACACACACACTCAAAGATACATACAGGGATACAGATGCACGCACACACTGGCACGCGCTCACCCTCTCTATCTAACACACACACACACACACACACACACACACACACACACACACACACACGCACACGTGAATAAAAACGGTGATAACCGCAACAGGAGCGAGTTCCGCCATTTCGTGATGTTGTGGCGACAGCAGCATCGCATGCAGCAGCAGCGGTGGCTGTTTGTGTGTCTGGGCGCGTGCAAGTGTCTGTACAAAGCCGCGCGAGGATGGAAGATGTGCAAGAAGGAGATAGTGCAGGAATGTGTGTGTGTGTGTGTGTGTGTGTGTGTGTGTGTGTGTGTGTGATTGACTGAGAGACAGTGATGATCAATTCAGAGAAGTATAAACTTGCAAATTAAGGTGCTCAACATAAGATGAAGTGTGTGTGTGTGTGTGTGTGTGTGTGTGTGTTATTTTGTTTTCTCCTGCTGCTCACACAACTTAATCTTACCTGCAGAGCAACAGTCAAGTCTGGACATGATGGAGCGGGTGGGACTGCATGACTGTGCGTGTGTTTTACAGAAGCACAAACACACACACAAACACACACACACACACACACACACACACACACACACACACACACACACACACACACACACACACACACTGACATACAGACTGGGGGGCAGATAAAAACAGACTAGATGTGCATATTCTTGTACAAAAACGAGAATCCTTGCTCTCTCCCTCTGTGGCATGACGAGGAGAAATTAGGTCACCCAGGACGGATCAGAGGGAGCTGGGGGGAAACATTTCAGCGTGACGTAAAGCCTGTCGCAAGCACACACACACACACACACACACACACACACACACACACACACACACACACACACACTTCCTGTTTCTTCAGCACCTCACATCCCAAATGATCTCCTCTGATCATCTCCTCATGCATTTTGTGCCATCTTCCCCTCCTCAGTTTACCTCCAGACCGACTCCTCCTCCTCTCAATGTGTCCCATCAGGCCTGAAGTCTCCGTCCTGCACATCACACACTGAGGTTAAATTGCAGCATTACCAGCTGTTCGAGAGTCACACACAGCTTCACACAGGGCATGTCCTTGGTGTCCTTTGTTACCCAGCGTCCTTTTCTGTTATCATGACAAAATACAAAGCGTTAGGAGGGGAAGGTTGTGCTTTTTAAATGATCTCCTTAAGGAAAAAAATATTGTTGTGTCCATCCTGTGCCTTTATTTCCAGTTTTCCGTTTGGTCAAAGCTTCACTGCTCATATTCTGATCTAAATGTGTGACATCATTATTGAAAGGATCCTAACAGAGACAGAACCTTTTTGTAGAAATGCATGATGCTTTAAAAAAAACAAAAAACAAAAAAAACAGAAACAGGCGTTACAATACTCTCTTCAAGTTATTTTACCTAGCAGATCACAGTAGCTGCTGGTCTACAGCTGCCTCAATCAGTTGGTCTTTCTCAAGATATTTCATGGTACACAAATACTGAAAGGTACAGAGCGATTAACGGGACATCGGCAGAGAAAATATTTTGAAATAAGTTTGTGGCGCGCACCAGAAACAATCCTATGAGCAGGAGAAGGTGTTGAGTGTGCACAAGAAATGTCTGGTGCTTGCGAGTATTGCGCGTGCATGTTCTGGTTGCGTCTACTGCCTCAACCATCTGTCAATTAGTTTTCATATCTTGAAAAGGATTGAGGCAGAAGTAGACTATTGTGCTGCATGATAAAATTACTGGTTTTGTCAATGAAGTCAGGTGGATTTTAAAGGAGGGGAAAAAAGTAAGAAAATGATCTTACTTGAACAAAAAGATTCATCTCTGAAGGGATATTTTATGTCATTTATTCAGACACTTAAAATAACAGGCTTAGTATGACAGTTGCAGCAAAAAAAACTTTCATCGGACAAACTTTGAGCAGCAGCAGCCACAGCATTGTCGGCATCTTCGGATATTCAGGGCTTTTGAAGAAATGTCCAAAATAAACATTCTTGTCCGGTAGAAAGAGGTAAATATTAATCAAAAATGTCAATATTGCCTTCCCTCCAGGGTTTGTCAAAATACCAGATTTTTTTTAAAATCTTTGATACGATACTAGTAAAAGTCAACTATATTGATCCCTTTTTACCTACCTTTGTGATCGCTCTGCAACAAAAATGTAAGTCCTCACAAAGTTGGGTTGTTTCTTGTTGTCATTGCAAGAAACTGCAAGTAAACTCCTGCACACTTTCTAAATTACACACAAAACTGTTGGCCATGTTCTGGTTCCTCTCGTTCACAACTGTCTTATCAGTAGATCAATAGACATCAATAGATATGTGAAGTGGGCGGCTGTGTCTCAGTTGGTAGAGTCGGTTATCACTCAACCAGAAGGCTGGGGGTTCGATCCCCAGCTCCTGCAGCAACATGTCCAATGTGTCCCTGGGCAAGATACTTAACCCCCGAGTTGCTCTCACTGCTTCGTCTGCGGCATGTGAATGTGAACGAATGGGATTAGTTACTTCTGATGGTTACTTTACATAGCGACCTCTGCCATCAGTGTGTGATTGGCTGTGAATGGGTGTGACATACAGTGTAAAAGTACTCCGAGTAGTTAGAAGACTTCAAAAGCGCTAAATAAGCTCAAGTCCATTTACCGAAGTAATAGAAGAACAAATAGGCCTAGCTTATGTTATTGAATAAAAGAATATCATTGAGTGGCTATTTTAATGTACATAACCTTTATCCACAACATAATGTGGGTTTCACATAAACATTTCCTCTCACCATCCGGTTTGGTTCCAAAATTTGCCCAAATAAAATTAACATCTCCCCCGACGTAAATGAAACCCTCTGCGAAATAATGCGGCCCTGTCATCAAGAAGCTCATCGACAAAAGAACATGCCATGTTTAACAAAAAAAACAGTGTTTTGTAGGCTATAGTATGCCTCACAGTTACTATCAAAACAACATGTATTTCGTTCAGACAAACGGGGAATCTCCACTAACAGATGTGATACAGACTGAATGAAGGAACGAGGAAATTAAACTGCGTCTCTGGCTCTGTAAGAAGGAGGAGAGAAACTCGGGTTCATTGAGGAAAACCTGCTCTTGACCAGGTGTTTTGCGCTAAACCAGCTTTCTGAAATGGGCCTCTGAGCTGCACAGAGCTCGAAGTTTCCTTGCATTCTGTCGTCTTTGTTTAAAAGAATTATTTAGTGTTTAAAAACTGCACAGAACACCTAATTTTCTTCACGCAAATAATACAAGTATACGGGATATATGTGTTTAGATAGTGCTTTGTAGTGTCAGACTCCCTCATGTGAAGGACGGATGTTTCATGGGAAATTTCATTACTGTGGTCACACCGTCTCATATTAATGCTCTTCATGTCTCATTAGCCTCCTAGCAGCTAACAATCGGCAGGTGGACCTCAGTTAAATGAGCTCCCTGTATGCTCCTTTCCTTTTTGGCTGGTGTTGTTTTATTAATGCAGTACATCAGTTGGTGAGGGCAGTAACAGGCACGTACAGGTGTGTGTGTGCGTGTGTGTGTGTGTGTGTGTGTATATGTTAGCGTGTGCGTGTGTGTGCAGGGGTGTGATGAGCTTCTGTTTGACCTTGAATGAAAATGAAGGCTGCTTTTTAAGCTAATCCCCCTCTGGAGGCTCTGCTGTAATGGTCCAGAACGGCCTCCTGTGGTCTACTGTATGCACACACACACACGCACGCGCACACACACACACACACACACACACACACACACACACACACACACACACACACACACACACACACACACACACACACACACACACACACACACACACACACACACACACACACACACACACACACACTGCTTAAAGATCAAGATCTGTGTTTTGGGAGTTTTATTGAATTTTAATCACTCAGGAGATCAGATTATCTCCTCTGTGTGTGTGTGTGTGTGTGTGTGTGTGTGTCTGTGTGTGTGTGTGTGTGTGTCTGTGTGTGTGTGTGTGTGTGTGTTTTACCTGTACATATTGGTAGTGATCCTGTGAGGATGTTTCCTCTGTCATTGTCAGTGTTCACTCTGTGTTTCTCTGTTTTTTTGAAGTTTTTCCGACGTTGAAACTCGATCCACATGAGCATGTAAATGAAGAGTAGGACATGACGCTCTGTTATATCAGAGAGATAACTTAATCAAGGTGTAATTGAAAAGTTGGTCGCCTAAGTGAGAATTATTTTTAGAGATGCTCCGATTGGGAGAATATTTGAAAAAAACAACTAAGCAGATTGCTGATTGTGATATTGGTGTTAGTTTCATGACTCCCACAATGCCACCATTCAGTTTGTTCTACAGGTGACTTCATCTGCCCAACGAAAACCTTGTCTCTGAATCGTTAGTTAGGCGCACTAGATGTCGGCATTCAATTGATTTGTCACAACAAATGAACAGCGGCTGACGTCGGTTGATGCCACATTCTTTGCCAATGTTGAACCAATGCATCGGTGCATCCCTTAAAAAAAAAAATCAGCAAAATTCTTGCAATAAGATTTTTGTTAGATGGTGAACTTCCACAGATAATATGCTGCGTTGATAACCATTGCCTTGAAATTGTTGTGATAGCTCCACCTCTGGGCGGCTGCGGCTCAGTTGGTAGAGTCGTCGGAAGGTCAAGGGTTCAATCCCCAGCTGAGCAAAATGTCCGATGTGTCCTTGGGCAAGACACTTAACCCCGCATTGCTCCCGCTGCTTCAGTGGCGGTGTATGAATGGATTAGTGTTGTACTTACTCTCTGATGTACGTCGCTTTGGATGAAAGCGTCTGCTAAGTGAATTGTAACATTGTAACCTCAATTAATGTGAGACACTTTGTTCTGACAATCACCATATCACACCCGGTGTCGCCCCCTGGTGTCTCCCCCTGGCAAAGCAGCTGTGAGTGACAGGTTTCTTCTTCAGTCTATACAGATGAGATGCTCCGTCTGTCGGGCATTTCAAAGAATCCTTGAGACAGTCTTTTTCAGGTGTGTTTCAAGTAGAACAACTCCATCTTGTATCTGGGTCCATATGCTAACTGTAGGGGAGAAATCATTCATTTCAAGTAAACACTGAATCCGATATTGCGCCGAGGGAAAAAGAACCAATGAAAGAAGAGTTGACGGGAAAGTAGCTGCAGAAGACTTTCTGTAAGAATGAAACGGGAGAACAGCTGTGAGCTCTGAGGTTACCTCCTGAAGGAATAATAACAGAGTGATGATACAGAGAGGCTTTTAGCAGGGTAATGCCACAGGTATGCAGAGCTCACTCAGCCTTTCTGTGTGTGTGTGTTTGCACGTGTGCTCGTGTGTGAAGGGTAAATTCCTCAAACAAATTCCTCGTCCATCTTGTGCCGACCCTGGTCAGTTTTGATCTCCTGACTCACTTTGTCTTTTATCTTTTCTCCTCCTTCTCTCTCTCTCTCTCTGTCTCTCTCTCACAGGACCCGGCTGGTATCTTTGAGCTGGTTGAGCTGGTTGGAAATGGCACCTATGGGCAGGTCTACAAGGTGAGTCTTCATACTGTTCCTCCTTCGCTGCCAAGTGTGTGAGGCTTCCTCTTGTGACGAAGATATGCAGGAAAAACAAGTTACATCTATGATCAGCCTTTGTTTTAATGAAAAATCTGAAACCACACCCAGGTGTAATTAACTGACAGTGATTGTCAACACATTAAAGAACAATGAGGTGACATAGGCACATCAAACATTATGGCTCCTATAATCGACTTGTGTTGTGTGCTGAGAGTGTCTGTGTGTTAGAAGATGTTTGGAAAAGGAGTCACTTCCTCCTCCGACTCCTTCATGAACTCAAAGAAACGACACGGTTTAATTTCTGACCAAAAACTGAAGTTACTGATTCTCTTCTTTGTTCGGCAGCGGAAGGCGCCCACACAGACAGTAACAACACAGCAGAGAGAGCAGAGAGCCTGTGTGTGTGTGTGTGTGTGTGTGTGTGTGTGTGTGTGTTCTCCACTTTGAAACCTATTAACACACTCACACATGTCCTCTGATACACAAAGACACACTCACTCTGTGCGCTGATGTTCTGTATTAATCTGCTGTTTGAACACGGTGACGCCTCCTCCACTGAAGTGATTGATGGAACAAAAATCACTCAAACTGCATGATGGGAAAATGAAGACCTAACAGTCAGAACTTCATATATTACAAAAATGTGAAAGAAATGTCACCTCATTTGAGTAACACTCTTTTATTCTGCATTAGCATCAAATAACAGCACTTTTAACCTCTGTGATTGTTTCACTGTGGATTTCAGCGTCAAGGAATTTAAATGACTCACAAATGACAAACTGCTGATTGTGCGTTTTGAAGTATTAAACATAAAAAGAAAATGAAGTATTTTCTTTATAGAAAACTAAAATATATTCCTTCATAAGAATCCTGTTGATTTGACATCCATCTTACACATTTTACACACAGTTTTACAACACAAAGATGAATCTCAGTTTTAAAATAATTCAAATAATACAGTTGTTTTTACTCTTTATTTTCTTCTTAATTTAATATTGTCTTTTTGTCCAGTCTGATAACCAAATGTCCCCCATTTTCTCTCAGCTTACGGTTTCGTTCTGCTTTATTTCACACGTAAACTGAAGAAGCTTACAAGGAACAAAAGTTGATAATTTGGTATTAATTAAAGGAAAAACTGTGACAACAGTTGAAACTTTGAAAAGTATTCCGATTCCTTTTTTTCATCAAACATGATCGACTTGATCGATGAGGTGTTTGTTGCATAAAAAATTAAAATAGAAGTAGAATAAAAAGGTAAAAGGCTATAAAACAGCAGTACTCCTATCGACAGGGGCCGTTAATAGAAAGAGATAAGAATCTTAAGTCAAATGAAATATATAATAGAGAACACAAAATGTACAAAAGGTGCAATGGAGGAGCTGTACAGTTGTGAAGGTGTGTGCATAAAGTTACTGTGCAAGTATGTCAGGGCTCGAGCCCAAGCCTGTCTAACCCTCAGTCCAGTTTGTTTGAGTAGTCCGAGTACTCGAGCACAGTACACTTCCTTGACCCTGGCACGGTTGGAGGAGGTTGAAAACATGATTGCAACCTTGACTGACTCAGTGGCTTATTTTGAGTCACTTTACGGCCCTCTAACACTCCTGGATTTCTCAATTATGCAAGGCAGCAAAGGACGTATGTATGTTTTGGTCCCACTTGTCGTAGTTTTACCTCGTATTTCAGATGTGTACAGACGAGGAGGGATGAGGCCGTCTGAACCGGCTGAGAGTTTTTGATAGATTTGATTTATCAGCGTTTACAAAGTGGAGTTTAATCAATGTGTTTTATTGACTGAGGCTCCTGCAGCCTGCGAGTTTTGTCTTTGAACGACTCTCTTGTTTAGTCCCACTGTACTGGTGTCAGTGTTAATCAGAATGACATTTTAATTTACTCTCTGGGTTTAATGAGGGTTCTAATGCAGCAACAACTGATGATGATACAATTAAAGATTCAAAAGACGAGTTGGCTTTTTGTGCAGGAGAATTCACGCATGGTAACCATGAAAGTTCACGTTCATGTGTGAAGAAAGTCTGACATGTTTTCTGTGTGCATTTGTCGTAAACTTTCTGGAAGCCTTCATGTCCACATCCTTATGAAGCATAGATCTAATTTTAAAGCCCTCCAGTATACTCCTTCTTCTTCTTCGTCTTCTTCTTTGTGTCTTCACACTCGTCACTGAAGGAAGACTTTTATTCTCAAAGAGATTGAAACATGACACACACTGAAATATTTGATTGAGCGAACAATGCAAACTGATATGAGTCAGTGAGTCTCTGACTCTCTACTGTTGTGATGTCACAGCCTTTTGTCTGCTGGCTGACAATCTTTTTCATAGCTGTAACTTTCAGATGTCACATCAAATTAACCGCTCAATTTTTGAGGCAATGTTTTTAGAGGAACGATTTCTTGAACGACATTTGGAAAATGATGCCAAACATGCACGATTCTCAGTGTTTCAGCAGCCAAATGCTGGCCTGTGCTTTTCACTTCAGGTAATTGTCGGAGATTGTTTTAGTTTTAAAAATACAACTCTGCACTGACAAAATGTGGGATAAAAAAATTGACTTTAAAAAGTCTCCATTTTATCTTATTTTATTCGTTTGCTTTAAGGGGCCTTTGTATCCCTGATGACATGATCTATATAACAGTCTTTGGCACAGCACAAGGCCACACACGCTTAACAAAGTCAGTATTTCACATTTTGATGGTCTCACAATGAGGGAGGAAGTTCTCTGTCTTCTTTTACTGACTGTGAATTTGTTATCACGTCTGTTTTATTCATGTCTTTGTTTGTAGTTCAAATATGATGATGAAATAAATGAAAACTTAAACTATAACTACAAGAGAAGGTTACATTTTTTGTCAAACAATCCTGGGAATGCTTTGATTTTAATTCTGGATTGTTGGCTGTATTTAAATCTTAATATCTGACAGACAAAACAGTTGTGAAATGCATAAACTGTGAGATGTACTGAAATGCCTTTATGTGTCAGGGCTTGTGTTCAGGTGAAGAATGTGAGGCTTGTCTGAACGCAGGACCTGAGGTGTGTTTTTACGCCTCAGGGTGCTTCTAAAGGATACTGTGCCTTTTTTCTATCTCCTCCTCCCTCCGTTACCCCTCTGCCTGTATCTCCCCCTCCCTTCTTATAAATGTGTGTTTGTGTTGGGTGGTTTAATACAGCTTCCCCTCCCCATAATCTCTCACTGACACACACACTCCAGGGTCTGCGTGTCACCTCTGGGAGATTGTTTGGCTGGCCGTCGGCGTTGGAGGAAGAGCGATATGAAAACAAAGAGACAGTCTGCGGCAGTATCTCTTCCTCTCATCTGTGCCGTTATCAGCATTGTCTTTTATTGCTTCATCGTGGACGATCGCTGCCGTTTGTCCCGCGGTCACAGCAGCACTTCACACGGCTTAACCCCGGGTCTGAGAGCAGGTTTACTCAGTTAAATGGAGAAGAACTTTAGTGAATAAATCTGCCCAAAAAATCTAAACATTACGTGGGCTGATGTGGAAGCAAAGTTATCTGGATTACTCTGTAAGCTCTGGAAACAGCTCAGTCAGGGAACTGAAACAGTATCACATGTTTTAATCCTGTCAAAAAGGCTGCTACTCAGAGATAAATTTAGCCCACAGCTTGAAAGTTTAACCTTTTTCAACTTAAAATTTCCATTCAAAAACAAAACACTGAAATATCTATAGGCAGATTCTATAATGCATTTATAATGACATTCTGTAACAATGAAATATTACCTCAGTAGACACATAGGATTTTCAATGTCAGTAACAATTAGTTGATACTGATACCTGTTTTCATACCACAACAACAAAAATAGAATTCCTAGGCTCCCAATATTGGGTCATTTCTTGTTTTTGATCACCAAAAAAATTCAGGCAACTCCTGCAATTGCTTAACTGTGTTGGAAACATTTCCGTACTTAAATGTTGCCCACGTATGTAAGATTTTTTAAATAAATTGAGGAGGACTCTGCACCTTTGTCCTGAAGCAGAAGCTGCACCTGTTGAATAAATGTTTAAAAAAAAAAAAAAAAAAAAAAAAGTTGTGCTAGCCCCCAAAGTGTCCCAGTTTTTGTAGATTTTAACACCCAGTCTCCTGACAGTCATTAGGTATAACTGTTTTATTCACAACATATACACTTTTGCAGCCTGCACGTTGGGCTTCATTGTTATTTTGCCTCGTTTATGACATCATAGTTGGTGCTATTTATTTAGATAGAATTGGCTTATGTTTATGTTCCCATAACTGAAACGACAGCTTTGAGATTAGCTGGTGTTGGTCAGCTTTTATTTGTTTTTGTGTTTCTGCTGATGTCTTAATGCAGAGTGAGGAAGAACACCGTTTGTTATTAAATGATACCTGATAAGTGTTGAACAAGATTACATCAAGCCTCAGATTAAAAATATCATTCTCAATATCCTCCAACTTCTCCTCCTCCTTGCTGTCATTAGAGAGAGACAAAAGAGAGAGATGGAGACTATGGGTTGGTACAAAATGTTTATATGGCAATAAATAGTCGTCCTGACTCGTGTGATACAATGATTAATTCCCTGATGCTAATTTTCAAAAATTAATTTGTAAAAATGTGGCGTTCTAGACACTTTTCTCTGCCAATTTCACTCTTTTTGGCACGACTTTGTGATTCCTCCCAGCTGCGCTTATGACATGCCTGAGAGTAACGGGAACATAGGGTTAATTTGCGAAAAAGAAGAAGTTGACAGTGGTATAAAAGAAGGAGAAGAAGAAGAAGATCATGTCAGAAAGCCGATAAAAGACGATAGAGATGAGGTGACTTACAACAAATTGTTGTGAATTAATACATTAATCCTGGTCTTTAACTTTTTAGGGTAATTTTATATTATTCAATATATAGGCTACATGTTCACAGAATCACTGAAACCTGGCAGGTAACATATCATATTGTATCATATCGCTGTGTTTCAATTCTTCCTATTGGGTATCGTATAGTACCGTATCATTTCATTTTGTGTCATGTATCATATCATTTTTGTATTGTTTGATATTGTGTATTGTATCGTATCATATTGTGTAGTCTCATTATGTATTGCAATGGAATGGTGTGGTATAGTTTGGAATGGTGTAGTTTGGAATGGAATGGTATAGTTTGGAATGGAATGGTATAGTATAGTTTGGAATGGAATGGTATAGTTTGGAATGGAATGGTATAGTTTGGAATGGAATGGTATAGTTTGGAATGGTATGGTTTGGAATGGAATGGTATAGTTTGGAATGGAATGGTATAGTTTGGAATGGAATGGTATAGTATAGTTTGGAATGGAATGGTATAGTTTGGAATGGAATGGTATAGTTTGGAATGGAATGGTATAGTATAGTTTGGAATGGAATGGTATAGTTTGGAATGGATTGGTATAGTTTGGAATAGAATGGTATAGTTTGGAATGGAATGGTATAGTATAGTTTGGAATGGAATGGTATAGTTTGGAATGGATTGGTATAGTTTGGAATGGAATGGTATAGTTTGGAATGGAATGGTATAGTATAGTTTGGAATGGAATGGTATGGTTTGGAATGGAATGGTATAGTTTGGAATGGAATGGTATAGTTTGGAATGGAATGGTATAGTATAGTTTGGAATGGAATGGTATAGTTTGGAATGGAATGGTATAGTTTGGATTGGAATGGTATAGTTTGGAATGGAATGGTATAGTTTGGATTGGAATGGTATAGTTTGGAATGGAATGGTATGGTTTGGAATGGATTGGTGGGTTACCCTGTGATATTTCCCCCTCTAATGGAGACAGTAAAACAGAAAAGATGAAAGAAGTAAAGATGTGAAAAAGAGACTTTCCGCAATCTGAGGTGGTTTCGGACTCCAAGATTCATTCAGTGTCTGATGCAACACTGAGAAACCAAGATCTCTGTTAGTGTGTGTGTGTGTGTGTGTGTGTGTGTGTGTGTGTGTGTGTGTGTGTGTGTGTGTGTGTGTGTGTGTGTGTGTGTGTTTGTGTGTGTGTGTGTGTGAATCCGAGCAGCTCTCATGTCTGAGTGACCCAGAGTGTGAAATATCGTGGCCTCCCTGCACACACACACAGACTGTCATCACTTTGCCTCTTCCAACCCCCCATTCGTTTCCCTCGCTAAAAAACCTGCCAGCCCTGTTGCTAGGTTACCATGAGGAGATGGTGTGTGTGTGTGTGTGTGTGTGTGTGTGTGTGTGTGTGTGTGTGTGTGTGTGTGTGTGTAATGAGGTGGTGGGCTGGTGGCAGTGAGGTGGATGCATTTCTACTTTCTGGCTCAAGCAGCTGTGATTGTGTCTGTAGTTGGGAGGAGGATAACTCAGAATCGATGCCTTGTTTCCCAATCTATGGGTCGGGACCCTCCAGGGGGTCACAAGGTTAATCTGAGTGGAAGATGATAATTAATCTTCGCTCCTTTAATGTAATACTCTTTTTCTGTTTTAGATATCTAAAAATCCTTCAAACAAAGTAATCTGTGTAACTGAAGACCTTTGATGTTTTCTACAACATAAAGTTCTGTTTGGCTGCTGTGCTTGTTTTGGATATATGTTTGGCTATGATATATGGGCCAAAAAGGGAAAATACTTTGAAAACAGCTTTAGCACCTTGTTAAGGAGCACATCAGCTGTGGTGATTAAAGTCTGTCTACCTGTCGGCTTAAGCTGTGCCGAACACAATACTCATGAGGAAAGACCGTGTCCCAACCGAACATTCTTTAACCAACTCAGAAATGTGTCCGATAGCTTTTTTATGCATGCAGACAACTGCTGAAAATTTGAACACAAACAGACAAAAATTTCACCCTGACTTCATTCCTAAATCTGAAGATTAACGTGGCATTGATATGAAAGCAAAGACTGTCATCGTTGGACGCTGTTGTCCACTGTGTTCTTTGCACGCCGTGTCCTGCCTCCTGAGACCCCTGTGATGTGTGAAAGAGCAATTCAGGAAGATTTCAAGGGCAGGCTGTTCTGACATTTTCAGGAGGGCATGTGTGAAAAGGGCTTTAGTCTCATCAAATATGGCCTTTCAATAACGATACTTTGACTCTGTACATTCACATTGAGTTAAGCGCCTCAAAAATTGCTTAACCAGTCTCCTTTGGTGGCAGATTTTCCCTGTAAGATATTGTTTTTTATAAGCGCCATTCTAACATTTCCAGATGACTTTTTTCTTACTGTTTGGAGTCAAATCAGGTTTATTTGAACTGTTTACTTGAACCAGATAAAATATTTTAGAACTGAGCTCAAGTGAGCTGCAGCGCTCGCAGTCTCAAGTTTTTGTTTAAAGGTAGAGTCAGTATAAGTATTAGCCTTATACAAAAGTAATGCTGCTCATACAAGTGTGGTGGTGACTGTGCCTGCAGAGACCCTCTGCCTGTGTTTCTGATGTTTCGGTTTCCTCCAACCATCCAGAGGAGGGGCACAGTTTGAATATTGAGTTTACAAGCTGCAACGAACAATGCAACTGACTCCACCGTTAAGAACGTCTTAAAGACTCTGATTTTTTATGTAACATGGCTTCATTCAGTGCTTGTACGGTTTGTATGTTCTGATTTTTTTCTGAAGAGGAGGAAATCTCTTCTTTAGCTTAACCGGCTCCTTTTAAAAAAGAAACCTTGTAAAAGATGATGGTTGCATGGTTGAAGGGTAACCTTAAGACACTGTGAAGTTTACAGCCTGCTATGCTGTGTCTGATGCATTGCTCTGTGTTCAATCGACACAAAAGATGTGATTAAATACAGTCCAAATCTTTACCATTTGACGTTCAGGGGGAGGTTATCACAGTAAAATATTTAATGTAACAATACCTGAAAATCATCATTTATACTTGTTCTCTTCGTCTTTCAGGGTCGACATGTCAAAACCGGCCAGCTCGCTGCTATTAAGGTCATGGACGTCACCGGAGTAAGTGACCCTCACACAACACAGACAAAGTGTCTTGTTGAATCTGTATATGCACAGACACACATATCCGCATTGAACATATACGCCCAAGTTTGAAAGCAGCAATTTGTCCTTGGTAAACTCTGCGGGAGGGTTTTCTCTGGGACCACATGCTGTATATCCTAATCCATGGATTTTGGTATTTATTGTGCTG
The DNA here is from genome assembly GCF_963584025.1 of Labrus mixtus. Taxonomy (NCBI): domain Eukaryota; kingdom Metazoa; phylum Chordata; class Actinopteri; order Labriformes; family Labridae; genus Labrus; species Labrus mixtus. The sequence goes on along the minus strand of NC_083630.1, from coordinate 16,784,936 downwards.
TCTCTCTCTCTCTCTGTGTGTGTGTGATTTTTTGTGTTTTTAGGATGAAGAGGAGGAGATTAAAGCAGAGATCAACATGCTGAAGAAGTACAGCCACCACAGAAACATTGCAACATATTATGGAGCGTTTATCAAGAAGAATCCTCCGGGAATGGACGACCAGCTCTGGGTACGTTTATCTGTTACTTAGAGAGCAACAAAACACCCCTTTGAGCCTTAATGCACCCTTTAGTCACATGATTAGGAAACACCTCAGATGACACTCTTTCTCAACCCAACTGAAGTTCGTTGTCATTTTTATTTGGCGTAGCTACCAGAGGAGATTCACATAAAAGTATTGCGTAATAAAGACTAAAAAACTTAGATTTTCAAAAATGTATTAAATTACAAAAGATGAACAACCACAACCTTCCACAGAAGACTAACAAAGTGTATGTATCTGTATTTCGATTTAATGAATAGATTTCACGTGACGTCACATAGTAATGAAACTGCCCAACTGGCGTGCAAGAACGGCTTGTTACCACTGGAGAAGTGATCAGTCTCAGTTGTGTTTTAACCAGTTTTAATTCTTTAAATTAAAATACAGTAGTTTTCCAAGGGGTTGCACTAACCCACAAGACAAACTCATAGATGAGGGGATGCATATTAACGCTGTTAGACGCTCCGCTGTCCCTGTGGTGGAACAAAAGAACAAACTTCTACTGATCCTGACATTAATTCTTGTGTTAACTTTTTAACTAACATTACTGTGTTAGCTAATGTTAGCTAATAAGCCACATCAAAAATGTGTAAAGAGGTGTCCAGCAGCAGTGTGAGGGGAAGGACTCTTCTCTAGATATCAGTAAATATCACTGAATTGAACTTTTTTTTTTAACCTGAATGTATGCTTTTGTCTTGCATTTAAAGGTAAAGCATTTTTTTTAAATTGTGTTGCCGCTTTCAAGTTCTAATTCTAAAATAACGTTTTAAAAAGATGTATGATAACCTGTGCAGTAATGTTGCTCTTCTGTGTGTGTGTGTTTATGTGCAGCTGGTGATGGAGTTTTGCGGGGCCGGCTCTGTGACAGATCTGATCAAAAACACCAAAGGGAACTCTCTGAAGGAGGAGTGGATCGCTTACATCTGCAGAGAGATCCTCCGGGTGAGAACAAGAATCAAAATGAAGTAGACGCGTGTCTGCATGAAAACATCTGAACATCTCTGTCAGTGTTTAGTCAGCCGGTGCCCTTCTTCACATGTCTTTGCAGCAAATTAAGGCACCAGCAAAATATTTCATGGTCCGAACCATGGTATCCTGGCTTCACTTTTGAACAACAGAAGGAGAAAGAGATACTTAGTCAAATAAAGTCAATGGTTAATCAGCAATTAACAATATTTTTAATGATTTTCTGACCTTTAACTCAAGGGGAGAGTGGACTTAATCTGTCAAAGCCTCTAAATGTAAATAAAAATCAAAGCATACATTCACGTCAGGTAGCCTCTACTATAGTTGGAACATGTCTACCACAGTGTCTACTACCCTACTATCATAGGAAGGACTCTATGATGATCCTGTCTCTCTGCCTCCAGGGTCTGACCCATCTCCACCAGCACAAGGTTATCCACAGAGATATCAAAGGCCAGAACGTGCTGCTGACAGAGAATGCAGAGGTTAAACTGGGTGAGACTGCACACACACACACACACACAGCCACTTGCACACACACATTTTGTCATCTTAAGCAGTATTTGCTGGTGCTTACCAAACTTAAGCAGCTAAAATAATATTAAGCTTTTAAAAATCACATCATTTAACAAATATACAAGTTTAATGATATATCAATATATATATATAGATATATGTGTTATTATTTGGCTTAGCTTAAATTGTGTGTGTTTGTGTGTGTGTGTGTGTGTGTGTGTGTGCGCAGTGGACTTTGGTGTGAGCGCTCAGTTGGACCGTACAGTTGGACGGAGGAATACATTCATTGGGACGCCGTACTGGATGGCCCCAGAGGTCATCGCCTGTGACGAGAATCCTGACGCCACATATGACTTCAAGGTACACCTGGTGTCTGTGATCATCTGTCGTGAGTGTTTGTGAATTTGATGCTACATCACTGGCTTCATGAGCACATGTTGTACAGTTTTGTTCTGGTTGTCCTGATTATAGACCGGACACTTTGCACTTTATTTGTATTAAATATCTGCTGCTTGGAAACAACTTTTAACATTTAACATGTAGATGACATTTTTGGAAAAATGAATCGACTTGAATGTGAAGCATGTCCTACAGATTAAAATAATGAACTTAAATAGGTTTAATGAGCATAGCAATACAGAGAAGATGTGGATAGTAGAAGGACAGTAAGCCACATTTTGTCATTTGTTTTAATGTAAATTACACAACTATTGAGAAAGGCAGGTTTAACCAAGTGTTGACCTGAGGGTCTGTGTCACCTGACTGTTTTTGCCGTCACCTCAACTTTAAAGTACACTTTACCTGCACTCATTACTGATAGGTTGAGAAAGTGGTCCTTCACCACGTTCACTTTCCTTAGTGTCCATCAAGCCTGTTTTAGGTTCCTCTGTTTGCTTAATATTTGCTTTTATTCAAGGATATTTTTCAAATAAAACAGGAAACTTACTAACAGCAGCTTTAGACCGTTGCCCTAAAAAAAATCATCGTCAAATCATTGCTACTGGCTTTCGCCTTTGTTCATGTAACTGTAACGTGTTTATGATTTAAGACACCATGCAAAGAGATCTATACATGCACTTCTGAACTGAAGATGGATAATATCAGAGGGTTGTTTTAAAGAGTGAAAACAAAAAATACTTCTTTTTTTTTTTTTTAAATCTCAGCTTCCAGTGTTTAATTTCTCATCAGGCAGGGTTGAAATGTTTCTACCAGGGAATAAGTAACACCAACTGACCTTTATCATCCCTGAAAAGGTTTAATGATCAGTTCTTTTTATTTTCAATCCTTTAATCCCCGATCATCTCCACTGAACTGCACAAACACAGGCTGGTTTAAAACCTCCTCACAGAAAGGACAGACTCTGCAGTGAGACCGGAGCCGTCGTCTCCGTATGAAGGATGTGCAGTAATGGGGACGGCTCCCTGTGGTGAGCCTGTGGAGGATGAACATGGCTCTGCGATGACACCATTAACTCCCACCCTCTGGGGCTTAAATAAACCCTCAGATCCTCTCGCAGTAAAAACTTCAACTTTACACTGCCGTCTGATGGCTGAAATATGCAGATAGAGTCAAATAAAGAGATTATAAAATGTTTGCATGAGGCCAGAGATCCACCACTAGGGGTGTTTCTAGAGATTCATTTTAAAGTCGATGAAACACATATTTAAATTCAGACTAGTCTATTAGTCTTAAAGGTAAAAAAAAACACTCAGAAAGCCGTTTTTATCTGGTTGTACCTTTTCATGACTTTTAAAAACAAAGTAGTCATCGGCGACAACGTTGAACATGTCTATTAAGTATTTATTTTTATTGTTTAACTGCTGCCACGCCGACGTGTGCTTCAGCATGCTGCATAAACAATCTGTGTTTACATTTTCACGACAAAGATTCATGGTGAAGAAAGAATGTAAGCATAAGAAATGAGAGATATCCCTTTTCCACAGGGGGTGCTGTAATGTGTGCAAACTGAAAGTACTTAAAGAAGCTTGAACACGGCCTAAAAACACACTGCCTAGTTAAGTCATGACTAATTGTGCACTTCTACAACAGCAGACGATTTGTAGTTTTTGCGTCTGTATTTTTATGACTCAACAAGAACACTGATCAGTAGACTGAATTATTAATAAGTGAAGTCTGTTAAGTTTTATTTTCTCTCTTTTTCATGTGCGCAGAGTGATTTGTGGTCGCTCGGTATCACAGCCATCGAGATGGCAGAGGGAGCACCACGTAAGTGTGAAACCTCAGACTCATGACGTTTTTTAGGAACGGATACAGGGAACAGTTTGTCTCGTAGTTTAACATCTAAATCTGTCTCTGTTTTTTCCTTTTTCTTCTTTCATTCCTGTCCTTTTTCTTTTTCTTGTTTGTTTTCTCAATGTCTTGTCTTCTTTTCCTCCCTTTCCTCCCCTCCTCGTCTCCTTTTATGGATTTAAATCTCCTCTTGTTTATCGCCTTTTCTTTTCTTTCCTTTCTTTTCCTTACTTTCTCTCTTCCCATCCATCTGATTTGGATTTCTTTCTTTTCCTTCCTCTCTTTTGTCTTTTTCCTTTTTGCATCCTTTCCTCTTATGCCCTTTCCTTTCTTTCCTTCCTTTCCTCCCTCTTCCACCCTCCTCTCCTTGTTTCTCCCTTTTTCTATCCTCTTTTCTTTCTCTCCTCCTCAGCTCTATGTGACATGCATCCAATGAGAGCGCTCTTCCTCATCCCCAGAAATCCCGCCCCCAGACTCAAGTCAAAGAAGTGGTGAGTCACACAAACACACATTACAACAAACACAAACACACACACACACACACACACACACACACACACACACACACACACACTGCACCTGTTCTGTGGTTATTATCCTCTGTCAGCTTCATACTGAGCCTCCTCTGACTCTGAGACACATTCAGCAGAATTCTGTCTTCAAAATAAATCTCACACTTGTTATGCGTGAAAGTGCATCTAAAGGGATTAATAATAATCTGCTTCACATGGAAAAACAGATGTGTATGATTTTTAAAGTATTGCAGCCAAAAATTGTTTAAATCTTAAAAACGATGTTGAAAATGTGAGAGACCCCACACACGACAACAAATACTGACAGATTGAACAGTCTAGTTCTTATAGTGTGTGGTGTGTGCAACAAGATGACTGACTCAGCACACCACACACTAGCAGATTAATTCACCAACAACCAGATTCTCGACTATCAAAACTCGTAATCTTGTGCGGTCAAGATGAAAGAAGTACGGCCGACAACAAGCAGGAAGAACTGGTAGCTGTTTTTGGACTCCTGTCTTTCTATTAACACAAGTTGGTTCTCCATTTCTGACGTCCATCTGACTTTATGCTGAGTGTTAGTTGAGGTCCCCATGTATGCGTTTGCTGTGCTTCCTGTTTCAGTCAGCTTGCCTCCTGATTGGTTATTGTTTAGTGCCGCGTGACGATCCACAGAGTGCATGCTCGACTGTCCTCCGTGTTCTCGCCACACATCAGGAGTTCTGATTGTAAATATTGAACATATTTATGATTTCAAACCGAGCTCTTAACACACCTCACACCACAGGAACATCTGGCATGCTAATCTTTGAAACCATCAGATAAACTGACCTTTGCGGACTTCGGTCAGAACGGGGGGATCAAGCCCTAAATTAGCCCGATTATCTTGTAGTGTGTAGCTCGCTTTAAACTAAAGCATTTTATTAGCTTTGATGTTTTTAAAACCAGGCTTCTTATTTATTAAGTGTTGTAAATTTAATTTAATTGTTTGATTCTTTGTACGATACTTTGATTCTGCTGTCTTGGCCATGTCAAGTTTTGCAAATAAAAGCGAACCCTATTGCAGACTAAAAAAAAACAGAATTATTCAACAAAATACAAAAACACAAACAAAAGGGTGGTGAACAGAGTCGAGGGAATCCAAATCCACATTGAGTGCAGTCCAAAACCTCTGAGGGTGGAGTGAGAGTGGGTAGTTAAACCCTCCAACCGTGAGTCTGCACCGATGCTGCCTTACTGAACAGGTGTACGACCTTTTATTGATCATCATGGAACATAATGATCAGGATCTAGTTAATGATTATCTTGGCTAGGAATGGTATGTGTGTTTATTTATTATCTACTACGACTTCAACTTCTTCTGCTGCCACTATATACGTTTGTGTTGTTGTGTTCCCAGGTCGAAGAAGTTCCAGTCGTTCATAGACAGCTGTCTGGTGAAGAGTCACAGTCAGAGGCCTAGCACCGAGCAGCTCCTCAAACACCCGTTCATCAGAGACCTCCCCAACGAGCGGCAGGTCCGCATCCAGCTGAAGGACCACATCGACCGCACCAAGAAGAGGAGGGGGGAGAGGGGTGAGGCTGCGCCCCCACTGAATCACCTCACACCTGCATCAACATGTGTGAATGCAGCTAACCTGAAGTCTGTGCTTTTCTTCCAGATGAGACAGAATACGAGTACAGCGGCAGTGAGGAGGAGGATGAAGAGAGGGACATTGGCGAGCCCAGGTATCACTAATACTGTCATTTGAATTCAGCTCCCTCGGTGCGACCTTTTAGTAGTTAATTAGGCTGCTACTTCCACTTCTCCTGCTAACACTATTACTACCAAGGCTTGACTGTATAGAAAGATGGACAATATGTCTTCACCTCCTCCTGTTTTACAAAAGTGAAGCCAAATTCCCCATCACCGGTAATGAAATCATTTGCATTAGGATTGATATGCTGTAGGGATCTTCGTTTGAAACCATGGCATTGATGTCCACGTTCTGCTTACAAAAAAAACAAATTTATCATTTGGATAAAACTGTCAAAGGTCCTCAGGTGGGTTCATACCACCGCAGGACGGATTCTTGAAGCAGACACTCATTCATGACAACAAGATAATGTTTATATGTCTTTTTATTTGACATGTATGTTGATTTCATAGCTTGACCCGTGTCCCATCTGTCAACTTGGAGGAGGTGGAGCTTATGAGCTATACTGCAGCCAGACAGTAGGGGGAGCGCTTAATATTTTGGCTTCAGTTTCGAGAGCTCTAGTGTCAACCATCTTTTTTATGTAGCTTATGGTTAGTGGTGCTACCGCTGCTACTGTGTCTCCTTTAGCTTTTATCACATTTCTGATTTTCCTACCTCTACTGATAGTTTGAAATTGTCATGATTTGTTCTTGTTTAGTTCAATCATCAACATCCCCGGAGAGTCTACTCTGAGGCGGGACTTCCTGCGGCTCCAGCTGGCCAATAAGGAGCGGTCGGAGCTGATCCGCCGTCAGCAGCTGGAGCAGCAGCAGAACGAGGAACACAAGCGCCAACTACTGGCTGAAAGACAGAAACGCATTGAGGAGCAGAAAGAGCAGAGGCGACGGCTGGAGGAGGTAGTTTTTATTCTTTGATTTGTCGACAAGTTGCATTAGATGAAAAATACAGTGCAATGTAGGCATTGGAGCGCTGATGTCACACTTACCAGAATAATCGTCTCTGTTAGTGTTGCAAGTGAACAGCTGAAAAGGCAAAGATTTTTCTTAACAGGCTAAAATGCAAATCCAAAGAAAAAGAAACATAGAAATCTAGATGAAGGCAAACAGTCAAAAAAACAATTAAAAATAATCATAGTGTGTCTCAGAAGTGAATAGCTAACTTGACATCACCCTTTGGTTGGCCACAACAGGGGCGGGTTCAGATGTTTGCAGCACTTTTGACACATTGAAGCTACGACCATGTCTTATATACTGTTTATGTTGAAAAAGAATGTGCAGAGATCTTCGAGGTTTTTACTCTCAAATACTCAGATGACCTTTAAAGACATCACCAGGAAATTGTAAAATATAGATTAGTGTTCCTGATGCTTTTAGCAAGGGGCTTTAAAAAGACTGAATTCCCATCAGGTTAGCATGAGTGCACCATGTGATGAAGGGTGTTTATATCATGGTTAAAGGGTTAATAACTTCTTGATGGCAAGAGTATTACTGTTTAAGAAATTGTAAAACTTTTTGTACATGTATGTCATTCAGATTGAACAATATGATGTAGAAAGTAGGCCCCATTCCCATAAGCATATTTAGATAAAAAAGACGCCTGAGTAGATGAAGTGTTAATACCTCATCATCACATCAGATAGATTAGAATGAACCTCCCTGTTTCAGCCTGAGGCTGTTTTCACCTTTAAAAAACATCTCAGGTTTGATTATTCAATGACCCCCATTTAAAAAGCAAACTCACCACACCTGTGATGTTAGCACCTCAGCTTATCTAAATGCCAGAGAAACACACCTGATTTGTGCACACACAAACACACACACACACACACACACACACACACACACACACACACACACATGCACAAACACACACACACACAAATACATACACAGCTGAAGAGTTTCTTGTGTTAAATCTCCTCTGCCTGCAGCAACAGCGTCGAGAGCGTGAGATGAGGAAGCAGCAGGAGCGCGAGCAGAGGAGGAGGTACGAGGAGATGGAGCAGATCCGCCGTGAGGAGGAGAGGAGGCATGCAGAGAGGGAACAGGTACGACAACACCTGAAACACCAGAGATGTCACAACACGGGTGTCATCCAGAGGGGAGTGGCCTCTCAGCTCCTGAAAAATCACTGCTCTGTTACTTTTGTGGAGTTTTGTTGAGTTATTTCTTTTCTTCATCTCCCCTTGTTTGATACAAGGCATGAATATGCAGTTACAGCTTACATATGGAGGATAAATGTCACGAGGCAAAAAATGATAACCAGGATAGGAAAGCAGAAAAAGCATTAGCTTTAAAACTGGATGATTTTTAAGGGGTTACGTCTCGTTCACATTGTTCTCTAGAGAAGATGAGGGAGAAAACAACCCTGATGTCTAACAGAGATGTCTCAGCTTGGAATTTCAAAAACGAAAACTTGTGTCAAAAATGAATTGAGCTTCATCATGGGAAATGCATGAACGTTTTTGCAGCTTTCACACAATGAAATGAAATGAATGAATGAAATGAAACGTTAGACCATCCAAACATCAGACGGGACATCCTCCTTTTTCTAGGATAATCTTAAATTCAAGAGATATGACGCAGTGAACTAAGGTGTTAAATGAAGGTTCCATTACTGGATATGTTGACGGCCCAAGACTCGATCTGCTTTCATGCTAAGAGAACACATCATGTCAATGGGCTGTGGTGTATGATAAATGAAGAAAGGTGTATAGAAACTAAAAGAAAAAAAAACAGATTTCTAATAGAGTATAACAGGGGAGACAGGATGCTTTGCAAATGACTGCACGACTAATGGTGAACTTATATTGCAGTTCAACTCTTCCAGAACACTTTAGGATTTCATGCTGATGGTGAACATCTCCTCCTTCATTAATAAGCATGACTTCTTGTTCTACTAACGATGGCCCCCTGCTGCTACTCTCTCTTATCTCTCGTCTATTTCTGACTTTACCGCTGCTCTCACACCTCTTCACTAAATCCACTTTGCTCCGTCCTCTTCTTTTTACTCTCTCTTGTTTCCTGCTCTGCTGATGTCACTGGTTGCCTGGGGCTTCTGATTTGCTTCTCGCCTGCATCGGCGCTCTCTGGTTGGCTGCGTCCTCGCACCGACCCTGGTGCTGATTGGTTAGGAGTATATCCGTAGACAGCTGGAGGAGGAGCAGAGGCAGCTGGAGATCCTGCAGCAGCAGCTCCTGCAGGAGCAGGCCTTACTGCTGGTAACATCACACACAACCACAGAAACACACTTTTATGGGAATAAGGATGTGCAGGCTCATCCCTGAGCTACAACAGTGACAAAAGTGTTCATGACACCGGTACCAGGATTTTGAGGATGTGTTGTCGGCCTGTTTGTTATTTTCACAGGGAATTTGCGAAAGCAGTCGATACTCGATCAATACTGAGGCAAGACTGACTCACACATCAGAAAAGTTAGCAAACAACAAATCAATAAACACAGAAAGCGGCAGGCGTGTCTGTCGGTAGCTGACAGTTCAGTAATCACACTTTATCCAGCTTTATTGTTCCTGATGATGTCGTCATTCTTTTCAATGAAATGAAAGCAGACAGCAGCGTGTCCTCCATAAACAAGCAGCTGTTTAACAAGCAGTCCACACACACTAACACACAAACATGTTCACTGCTGCAGACTTTCACACACGTCTCAGATAAATACCAGACCTCTGACATGACAGGAAGGTGTGAGAAACACACACACACAGACATTTTAGAGCTGAGCCACCAGCCTTTAGCGGTTCTCCTCGCCATGCTCTGCTGTCTTCTCCACAGGGAAAATCCAACCTCAAGTCTGCCTTCCATGCACAAGCCGCAAAAATGTCCGCTAATGCACGATCAAAACGATGTCGAATTTAACTCGCTTCGAAAATACTGGAGCGCAGACGTCTGCATAGAGATGTGGGCGTTAAAACAATCTCCGAATAGCTCAAACACTGCCGAGAGGTTCAAGTTCAGAAGTTCAGAGGTTGTGTCTGAAGTCACACACTCGTTCCGTAAGCCCTACTCCCTTCATAGTGAGTTCTCTGTATTAGTGGACTGTCTAGTGCACTCATTTGGTACAATAAAAAAACATTTCAGACACTACCCACTCACTCGCCGGCCGCCGGCAGTGACACCATTTCTGTCACACATCTAAAACCTGCAGCTTGACAGCGGCCAAGGATTAATAATAACGGTAAATAACAGCATGAATTTTAGTGATAACTAACAATTTACCAAGGGTGTTTATGAAACAATTACATGTAATAGATACATTTAAAAATACTGATTTTTTCATAAATAATGAAACATATGTTCACACCAAAATGCATTTATTTATGCTTACTGATGATGGATTCTTGCCTGACATCATCTTTCAGTTTAAAATTCTTCAGTCTGTATTGGAGCAGCTTCTAGATTTCAGCTCAGAATAAAGACTCTTCTGTGTTTCTGTGTTCTGTGTTCACGCTGGCTGCTCCTCTTGTCCGTCTGAGAGCAGTCAAACACCTTCTGCTCGCAGCAAAGCTTTCAACCGCAATGCATGATGGTTTATATTACTTGCACTGGGACCACTACTTTTTTACAATGCATTGTGGGATACATTGAGTGCACCATATAGGGTATGTTATGCTCACTCAGAAGCTAGACACCACTACAAAATGGTGAACTCACTAAACAGTGAGAAGTTTGTGATCCGGACACAGTCTCTGACTATATTAGCTGAGGTGACACCTAGCAGACAGCTCAAAGCACTCAGCTGTCACTCAAAGAGGCCACGCCCATAATCATAAGATACAATTCAGGAAAGAGAAGCTTTATTGATTTCCCATTGGGGAAACTCGCTTGTTACATAAATAATGATACATAAAATAATGACTACATAATAAATATGAATATTTACAGAGTTATTTTATTACTAATGTCTTAATCATGCTTTAAACCTTAATATAAGTAAACAGATGAGCTCTATAAAGATTCAGCCCATTGGGTTGCATTGAAAAGAGAAATGAGCTATAGAGACCAAAACAGTTTTTGTCGGAGGCTTTAAACATGTTTATTTCTTCTGTAATGTTGGACATTTTAATGTTGGGCTTTATGAGGATTGACTCACTGCAGGAGACAGCCTCTAGTGGACACTGGGGGACACTGGTGGTTTGCTGCTTGCTCCAAACTGAGTGGTAGAAGAAAATTCACATAATTCTTTAAAAACTGAGGAACTGTAACATGGAAGCAAAGGATGGAATTTAGATTTGACAAATTTCTAACCTAACTTTTTTTTTTTAACCTACTTTGTGTAAATGTAAATGGCTAATCATTTTTAGAGGACTTACTTTGACCTTGTACGTTTGCCTGAACGTTTATCATATCTCTCTCCTCTGTTGCGTCTGTTGTGAAGGAGTACAAGAGGAAGCAGATTGAGGAGCAGCGGCAGGCCGAGCGGCTGCAGAGGCAGCTGCAGCAGGAGCGAGCCTACCTGGTGTCCTTGCAACAGCAGCAGCAGGAGTCGACTCGACCGCCACAGGACAAGAAGCAGCTGTACCACTACAAAGACCAGGCGCCCGGCACCAACGACAAACCCGCGTGGGCCAAAGAGGTAACAGTCGGAGACACAAACACACACACAAGGAGAGAAAACTTTTCTTTTTCTTCAAAAACATATTTTCCTAACACCTCACTTTGTAAAAAGTTGCATCCATAATACCCTGTTTGTAAAGTTTTAGTTTTCATAGCCGTTGGTTCCAGGCCAGCAGAGCTCCCTGCAGGTTTTGTTTGTTTGTTTGTTTGTGTTGTCTTTGTGGAGTTTTTTTGCCCTCCAGGTGTCATCTCTACTTTACCTGCAGATGAGAGTCGATCTCTGTGTGTGGTGGTGCTTCAAATGTGTTCTGCCTCTTTTAGGTGCAGCAACTGAACGTTTGTTAATGAAATACTTTGGTCAAAGGTGGAGTTCCTAAAATAACATTTATCTTCGCTCCTACTTTGGTGCTTTGATACATCATAAATCATCTGTTTTTCAGTCAAACAAACTGATGTGAAAAGTGTGCAGACCATGGACTGAATAAAAGATGGACAACATAGCTGTCCTCCTAAAGTGAAGCCAAAACAGCTGAAGCCCCCCCCCCCCCCCCCCCCCACACACACACACACACACACACACACACACTGACTGGCTGCAGTATAGGTTATAAGCTCTGCTTCCTCCATGTTTACATATTTAATTTCGTTTTTACCACTTATACGATGCCATAAAAAAAAGAGTAGAACATTATGATGGACAGCTCTGTTGCACAAATGAGGCTTGTTCAGCGCTCTGTTCACAGACAGGAGGAGGACCTGTGAGAGGAAACGTAACAAACACTATCACTAGAGTCATTGAACTTTCCTAAACCATGAGTGTCTGCTTCAAACGGACACAAGAAACAGTTCTGCTGTGGACTGAACCCCCCAGGGGGCTTTTGATGGTTAAATCCAGAACCTTTTATCGCTAAATTAGATGTTTTGTTTTGGTAAGGATGTCAAGCAGCCAATCTCTCCTGTGCAGACCGTGACTCAAAATGTGCAACATGTCTGTGGCTGAGGCACGGGGTATTTTGGCTTCACTTTTAAATAACGGATGGAGGTAGAGACGTGTTGTCTATTTTCATATACAGTGTATGTTGTTGATATGTTTTCAGGGGATTTGTTAACACCTGTGTCAGAAGGTGTGTTACATCCCCAGACAGACGCCTGCCTTTTCATTCCTAGACTGTGTGTATGTATATGTTCTTGTGTCTAAACACTCACCTTGCTCTCCAGGTGATGCATCGAGCTCAGAGCAACTCTCCTCGCGTCCCTCCAAAGAAATATCATTCCTTCAGGGAGCCAAGAGATGTCAACCTCGGCAACCTACTCTTACTCCCCGGTTACAAACCTCGACGCTCCCGCCCCCCTTCCTATCCCGCACACAACAGCCCCTCCAGAAATCACCACCATGTGCCTCATATCCGTGTTACCTGTGACCTTAACCCCGCCCCCAACTCTTCTCAGCCAGTAATGCGCCGCAAGAGCCCCAACTACAGAGGGCGGAGCCCCAACTCCAGAGGGCGGAGCCCCGGCCGCCGGGTCAGTCGGAGCCCCGGCCACCGGGTCAGTCTGAGCCCCGGCCACCGGGTCAGTCGGAGGATGAGCAGACTCATTATTCCTTATTATCTCTTCGTCTTCTTTTTGATCCAGGCTGCGTACTAACTCGTGTGCAGGAATGATTCCCTCTTTAATTCCTCCTAACAGTTTATTTCTCTAACCAGGCGGACTCACACATTAACTCTGGGCTGGCTGCAGAATTATAATGTCTACTCTTTCACCCCAATTTCTCACCCCCTCATCTCATCTTTTTCTCACAGGAATCTTTTGATTAATTTCCTCTTTGATTAGTTCTGTCGGTGCTTCCAACCAGCTTCCTTCCAACACTGACACTAACTCCCACCTCTTGTATAACAGCTCTGAATCACATTAGACTTTTCTTATTAAAGGATGTACAAGAGTACAAATCTGCGGCAGCTGTGTGAGGCTGTGAATAAGCATTTACTAAAGTCTAAAATCAGCCTGAGTGCAATGACAGCCATAACGTTAAGGTTGAATGTTTATCGTATTTGCAAGGTGATATATTCTAATTAGCATAAATATAATCAAATCATTGCACGGGACCTCTGTTCACATCTAGGCTGCTAGCCAAATATCTGCACCAGATCTCGTCACAACACGTCCAATAGTTGTTAAAATATTACCCTGAAAAGTACAATAATTGACCTCATGGTGGCGCTACTCACAGTGAAAAACAATCTTATCATCAAAGTCTCAAAAAGTCATCCTCGAGGTTTATACATTTTTTGGAAGCCATCAAGCAATACATTTACATGACTAGATTTGTCTTTTTTTTTAAGGATCCTAAATGCTAAATTTGTTGTGTTATTGCAATATGGTTTTATTTTTAAGTAATGTAAAAAAAAAAAAAATCCCCAGAAACATATAACAACAGAGGTAGTCCACATAAACGGTAAACAAGCTGTTCTAGCTGAAACTAACCCCTGTATTTCTCTCTCTTTTTATCTACTAACGTGTTTCCTTCTGTTCAGATAATCTCGACTTTTCTTGATGTTTGACTTTCACTCTTCATTTCCCAGGTTTCTGACTGGATGTAGCATTGACTGGTTCCCTTTACTAAAAGCTGTTGGGATTTTTCTGTTTGATTTATTCACTTTAAGAAAATAGGCAATACTGCAGATCTGGTTACGACGTGTTTTATTCCTGTTCATCTTTCTTGCGACAAATGAGTTTAAAAAGAAGGGAAACACAGAGTTTTACTCCTGATTTGGTTGAAGCACTAGAAGTAAAAACACTGGTTTGTTCCATGCAGTATGACAGCTGCTGTTTTATTGCATGTTTTTGTGGTGTTGGGTCAAATATCTAACAAATACTAACTTTAACAAACGTTTACATTACAGGCTTTCTTTGTGTTCATTAACTAACCAGGGTTCTCTTTAGTTCAAGTCTTTCCTTTTTCTTCTGTTTATTATTTAGACATTTTTAGCTTCACACACTTAACGAACATGATGCTGTGACTCCTCTTTGTTCCTCTAGCCTGACATCTTGTTACTTTCACACAGTTTTTAAATTCAAGTCAAGTAAGATGTTAGTGAAGGCGATGCAGGTCAGCTCTTTATACACAAGTATGAAACCCTCCCTGGTGTACACACACAAACACAAACACAAACACAAACACACGCGCGCACACACACGCACACACACACACACACACACACACACACACACACACACACATTTAGGGCAGATCTGCAGGCCTGCCCTCTGGTGGCAGCTAATGGACTAATGTAGGGCAGCTGCAGCTATATCAGTCCGTCTCTCTGCGGACACCATGCATGGAAACACACACACACACACACACACACACACACACACACACACACACACGTACAGAGAGGTCTACCCTCACCTCAGCCTCCAAGGATTTCCTTTGAGGGAGAAATATTTCCATCATGCACAGACAAAAAGTCCTTCTCTAAAAACAGATGATTACCTCTCATATGAAACGACTGCAGGTGTTAAAGTTCAGCTCTCTAGAGAAAGCAGGACAGCTTTTTAAAATTAAAGAAGAAAATAGTGCAGATTCCCCACAAACTACAGTAACAAGATTGTTAACTTCTTACTTAGCACATTTTAACACATGTAACTTTTGAGACTTTTGCTATGAAAGGGTCAAATTCTCATCTGCTATATCTGCAGAATGATCTGTCAAAACTATATAAAAAATCTTCTCAGTAAATCTCTGCAGATGAATGCAGTCTCATGTCCTCGATCAAAGTAAACTAACTTTGGTGGGAAGTGAGTTTGTAACCTTTCTCCTTAGTGTTACTGTCCATGCAGTCTTTGGCAAAATGAAAACTCTTTATACTTTGATACTTATCCTTGAGGGAGTCCTTGGTATCTTCTTAGTGCCAGGTGCACTCTACCTTCTACAATGATTTAAAACTGGTTCTTTAAGCAACAAAAAGCTCTGAAAAGATTTCCTTGCAACCAAGTTTTGCCAGACATCCTTTTTTTAATCTGCAAATTTTCCAAACTGGATTCATGTCCTGTGTTATCGACACAGTTGATCCTGATAGGTCAGAGTGAGGTTTGCGGCTGAACTGCAAAAGTCTTAAGTTGCCTGCGCAGTCTACAAACTAACGTATAACATATCATTGATTTTACCCAAAGACACAAGTATCTCCACATATTTCAAACCCAAACCGAATAAAATTAGTCAGGGAATGCTTGCTGCTTTGAGTGGGTTCTCGTTCAACAGAGCAAAAGTTTATTTTCTCATGTGAACGCTTCAGTAACAAAACAACATGACTGTGATAAAGTCGAGCCAGCTCTCGTGAATATGAATGATTTAAAAACGTCTGAATGCAGAATAGCAGAGTGGAATTCATGGAAGTCAAAATATAAACTTCTATCATTCAAATTAAAATGTCGCTTAACACTTACATTTTTGGACTAACAAACCACAAGTAATGACTTTTCACATATAACTAATGATGGATGAGATCATAGCCTTCCCATAAAACAAACAGATCATGAGTGTGTGCTAACAGATTTAAACTCTCTACACACACCTCACTGCATGCTGTGAGTGACTGTGGTCGGATGTATGTGTGCATGCGTCAGGTGGAGGAGCATTATAAGATGAACAGACAGTCTTCTCCTGCTTTGCAGCACAAAGTCTCAAACCGGATCTCGGACCCCTCTCTGCCGCCGCGCTCCGAGTCGTTCAGCAGTGGAGGAATCCAGCAGGCCCGGACCCCGCCCATGCACCGCTCTGTCGAGCCACAGGTGTGTGTTCTGTGTCTTTATTTGTCTGTGTCTGTGTATGTGTGTGTTTGCATGAATCACAATATAACAACAGATAAAGGAAGGTTAGATGAGAGAAGGTTTAAAAGAAGGATCTGTGGGTGTGGTCAGTTAGGGGAAACGTGAGAGTGACAGGTGATTGGTGCCATGCTTGTACTAATGCAGAATCTATGCCCAGTTTGCATGTTTTCATTCATTCTTCAGATTTTTATGGACATAATCTTAAAATAAAGCTAAGGGGAACCAGCTTTGGTGAACATTGGTCATCATCACGATAAATAAGTCAGAGTAACCTGGAGCGAATTTTGTTTGTTTATGTTGACAGGGACGGTGTACAGCCACTTAGCTGTACCAGAGTCAGCTATGAGCTCATTTACATCTGTAGTCCCTGAAGGGAATTTGTAACAAACTTTAACTTGGACTCAAGGATGGACTGATTCAAATTTAGAATTTGACTTACGTGATTATTTTTTTGTCCACAATTGGACAAAGATAATCTGATGAGTTGATGAAGTTTGTTCAATCTCACTCTAACATCAGAGTGATTTGACTCTTTTTCTCATGTTGTTTTTATCAAGACAAACAATTACAAACTGCTGGATGTGAGATTTTCCAGAGATCAGAGTGTTATTTCAGGGTTTGTAGAGTCAAAGTCAGCATGTTCCACAACACCAAAGAACAAAAAAGCCCAGTTTTTGAACATGACAGTCGTGAACGCACCCTGAGTGCATGTGTTTTGTACCTTCCTCTCTCACCTCATCTCTCTCCTTCATCACTCCTTCCTGCATCATTTCCTCCAACCCTGCATCTCTCCTCATCATCACGTTTTTCGAACCCAAATCCTGATTCTGCTCTTCCTCCTGAACCCTGCCTGTTTTCCTGCGTGTGTGTGTGTGTGTACGGTGTGTGTGTGTTCAGATGGCCCACCTAGTGCAAGTGAAGAGTCACGGTCTGTCAGGCTCCCAGTCTCTGTACGATCCTCACGGCGTTTCTTCCTCCTCGGCGTCACCCTCCCCATCCCGGCCTCCCATGCCCCGGCAGAATTCTGACCCCACCTCCGACACCCCTCCTCCCCCGCCCCTATCCCGCCTGGCGCCCCCCCTCGACAAGTTGGACCGCAGCTCGTGGCTGCGACAGGACGACGACATGCCCCCCAAGGTCTCTGCATGCCACCACCTGAGTGTGTTTGTCCCAGTGTGTGTGTGTGTTTGTGTGTTGAATCTTTTGGCTTGAAGCTTTTCTTTGTCTAAATTCTGTTTTTTTTTTTCTGGGTAAACTTTTAATCATTTGTTTGATTTGTTGAGTTTCTTTTGTGGGACTCTCTCCTTATAGCCAATGTTTTTTGTATTATTATTACAACAGGTGGTGTGCGCTATATTATCTTATTAACTAAGAGTACTAATTGCTGTAAGTTTTAACATTTTTTACGAAGCAAATTTAGATGAAAAAGTTAACAAAAAGTGTGCTTCCTCAGAGGAAATGTACTTGACTTAATGGTCCATTTCTTAATAAGTCACTCCCTGAGGTAATCATATTAACATCATCTTTAGAATACTTTTTTAAAGCCATTTTACCTCTATTGTTATTTCACCTTTATATTATTATTTAATGAAGTTTTTAATTAAGATTGAGAGTCATATGTTAATGTTCATATTTTAGATTCTGTTTTCCTCTGCTGTTGTGGGAGAGTGTGTGATATTAAATCATGATGGAGGTTCTGACCCTGTCTTTAATGTCGTGTGTTTCAAGGTTCCTCAAAGGACGACCTCCATCTCTCCGGCTCTGGTCAGGAAGCACTCTCCTGGAAATGGACCTGGCCTTGGACCTCGGGCCGGAGCGCACCTCATACGGGCCAGGTACACACACACACAAACACACACTCATGCTGAAGTTTAATTTGTCATATTCTTAAAGAAAGTTTTCCTAACACACATACTGATGGAGCACACCTTATACATTCTAGAGAACCACACTCACTAAGAGACACGCAAACCCTGCGCTCTGATATGATGCAAACACAGCTCCGTGTGTGGGAGCTGTGTTTGTGGAAACGCAGGTGTGACGTGTTTTTTTTTGTTAGTTCAGAGCAGGATTCCAACAGTTTTCCCGCATGAATGAGACAGCGCTGTCTGTGTTTGTGTTGCCGTAGCAACCCTGACTTGCGGAGGACAGACATTTCCATGGATACGCCCCTGAAGAGGACGAGCAGCAACAGCTCCTCCAGCTCCAGCACCCCGAGTTCCCAGGGAGGCTCCAACGAACGAGGTGCACACTCACACTCACACACACTCACACACACACAAACATGTTTGTACATCATGTGTGTGAGGGCTCTCATCCTTATAAGTCCTTTTACCAAAATGTTTCTTGATTTAGCTAAAATGTGCAACAATTTGCCCAAACCCTGATTTTCTCTAAATATCTCAAGTTTTCAAGAATGCCCTAATCTCTCTATTGTCCCCAATCTCTAAAATCGTCTTTGATCTTTGTCCTCACTTTCCTGAACGATGAGTCTTCAATTTCCCCTGAACTTTAACTCAACTCGTTTTTCAAGAGCTTCTTTAAAACTGAGCTCAAAAAAGGTTTAAGTTCTATGTAGCGAGCGTCCTCACCCTCACTGTATTTGTTTCTGCTTTCAGGAAATTCAGCCGTTATGACTGAAGGCTCAACAGTTTCTTCCCACGAGACCAAAGATGACGGCAGAGAGGTGACACGACCCAGCAGGCCTGCAGTAAGCACACACGGATACACCCACACTCTCACACTCTCACACACACACACACACACACACACACACACACACACACACACACTCTCTCTCTCTCCCTCTCTCTCTCTTTTTTACTCCAATAAATATCCGACAGCTATTCATCACACCGCAGATGTTAGCAATACAGAATTTTAACAGTTGTATTGTTAAAAATGAATTAAAATGAGAAATTTAACATCAATTATGCATCAATTATATAATCCAGATAAATTATGTTTAGTATTTTACCATTGTGCAATCTGCATTATGACAATTAAAAGCAATATCGCCTGAGAGGGAGTGATGTTGTCCTGTATATCAGCACTGCTGGGATTCGGCCGTCGGAAGATCATCACAACAGATGCTGATATCTAGAACAACATCAAGACCTTCAGTGTGATATACAGTACATATCACACTCAAGACATATTATTTTGTTTTATTATTCAACTCCACCAACTCAACTAGCTCCACCATTAAACTGAAACTTTGCTGTTACCAAGCAACCCAAACATTCTCTTCTACTGTTCAGTCTAATATGGGAGTACTCTGCAGAGGTACCGGTATATGATGTTGTAGAAAAAACAAACACACTCTGACAGACGGTCTCTTCTCTCTGAACTAACCATGCTGCTGTTCATGCTTTCCTCCATCCCCCTCTCATCTTCCTTCAGAGCTATAAGAAAGCTGTAGACGAGGTCAGTGACATTTCTTCTCACTCACCCCTCTCTCTCCCTTTCATTGTCTCACCCCCTCTCTGACACCTCTTAGTGAAATCTCTCTCACTTGAAGTCGGCTTTTTAATCATTGTCACATCTGAAAAACTGCATTTTAAGTTCAGATCAGAATCATTTCATAGAGATCTTTCTGAGCACTGGATTAGTCGCTGTTTTAAATGAGCTCAGTCTGATGGTCTTCAGACCCACTTTTGATTGACAGATTGTTTTGTACTGTGAATGGCTTGCCTTTTTACTTGTACCAGTGAAGGTGCATGTCAAGCTTCAGTAAAGGGCAGGCGGCAAAGACATACTTATGGCAAAATGTATAAAACATGGACGTAGTGTCAGGGACGTCATCCATTGGTTTCTAAAGAGACCTTTGAAGTCCAGACAATGATGACTCTTACTTTTGATAAATCTACAAACAGACAAAGAGGTGGAGCTGAGGCGGACCTCAAGCCTCCTCACACACATCTACAACAAGCCAACCTGTCAGTCAAACAAGCCACACCCCTCATTATGCAAATGTATGCATAACTCTTAAACTATATAATCAAAATGGATAAGTGACATGACATTCTACCTGTACAGTGTGTGCCAATGAAGAAATAAACTTAACAAGACCAAAACAGTTTTTAACCCGGCTGTAGATATGTTTATTTCTGCTGTGCATACTTTCATATGGGAACTAGTCGGGGTTTATTGGCTCTTGCAGACAACCTCAGGTGGACACTTGGGGAACTGCAGAATTGTGCACTTTTTCATTGGCTTAATTTCTTTTTTGGTTGCAGCTAGGGCTAAACCGAAGCCTGTCATTGTCCATGTACAATGTCGATCTCCTCTTTTCTAGTATCAGCCTATAAATGTTTTCAAATCTTGTTACTGACAAACAACCTCCAAGCTAGAAAAATGAAAATGACTAGTTTCTACAAGTATTTGCATGCTGTGAAAAGGCCAGCCTGTCTGGTCCTTTGGTGTAAAATTACTTATTGAAGCAAGACAGCAAGTGTGGGTTAAAATAATGAATTAACGGTAACCATTCATTTTCCATGGGAAAAAAGGATGCATTTTTTTAAGGCCCTCTAAAAAAATGTTTCAGCATATTTTGCCTTCCAATTGACTAGAAAGCTCAAACGTAAATAAAAACCTTTAAGAACGACAGCATAGAAACTGACATCAGCCCTCAAATTCAGACAAACTTTAACTCTCTTGAGTTTTAAAAATGGTCTCTACTCTTGTTTTTTGCTGTTGTATCAGGGGCTACATCTGTAATTGATGTGTTATCAGTTAGTGTAGGACCCATGTCTTCCTTTCATCTATTTGTTATCCCTTCAGACATCTCTGCTCTCATGCTTCATCTCCATAGTCACACTCTGTCGTTCTTTCTCTCCTCCCTGTTTATCTCTTCTCTCTCTCTCGTCAGGAGGAATTGGTAAGATAATCCCCCTCCCCATTCCTCCCACCACCACAAACTACCCAAACATTTATTTTTTTAACCTCTGACATGCACAACTTTTTCGCTGGAAACGGTGAGATGTCACAGAGGCTGAATTGTGAGCTTTAACCCTTTGGCTCTCCTGCACTGAGGCATGATGATACTCCTGCTCCTCTTCCTCCTCTTTCTCCTGCACCGTTCTGCTGCTCGCTGCCCTTCCTCACACTCACAAACTCAACAATGTGGCTGCAAATAAATCTTTCAAACCACTTGCAATGTGCCGTTAATTCTCTTCTTCATATACCAAAATAAATTCATTGTAAACTTGCAACACACGCAAAAAACATAAACTTTTCTTCTGCAAAATCAACATTTGTCATAAAATGTTAAAGTCCATGAAGGAATGACACAAAACAAATGCATTTTTTAAAGATAGAGCCCTAATGATACATATGAGGTTAGATTTATAAAACTTCAATTTAATGCATGAAGGAGTCCATCACATGCCACTTGTAGTCAGTAGAGATCAGTCTCTCATTCAGACGCTGGAATGAAAACCCTGAACACCAGGTCTTCAGCTAAAGCTGTTCCCCATAGTTTGAACCCTCAGCTTTGGTTTGTGACTGTCTCGGTTGATTTCCTTTTCCTCCAGGACCTGACGGCTCTGGCCAAAGAGCTGAGGGAGCTGCGACAGGGGGAAGAAACCAGTCGCCCGCCCGTCAAAGTGACCGACTACTCGTCGTCCAGCGAGGACTCTCACAGCAGCGAGGACGAGGAGGGAGAGGGCAGGTCTAATGACGGATCAGTGGCTGTCAGCGATATACCGCGCATTATGTGAGTGCTGTTGTCTGTTTTCTGGTTAAATTCAACACGTTTTCATTCCAGACTGCAGGAAGGGGACGCTATTTCCAACTACGCTCAGTCATAAAGATCTTTCATCGTCCCTACATTTGTAAATATATAACCTGAATCACAGCACCTCGTAATCATCGGGCTCATTTAGTGTCATTATTTTGGTTTTACAGCCTACAAAATCAGGGCTTTGTTCAAAATACTAATGACACTCCCTGGTCTGACATAGCAGCATCACAATACTTTCTTAAAGTGACGCTGTCAGCGCAGGTGTTTGAGATTTAGGCGCTCTTTGCAATAATGACGATTTGCACAGTAGGGGGCCAGTTTCTCCCCAAAATGAATGCATGGCAGTGAATTTCAATGCATGCAAACAACACCAGCGCACACAGACGCTGTTTGCTCCACAGCGCAGTAAGGGTAACATTCAACACTTTGCGTGGGTTTTGTGAAGTAGTAGGTGTCTTACTGACTTACTTGCACAGGTTTAGCTCGCCCAAGATCGGCCCAATTACTTGCAGGCCCAGAGTGTATGTTCAAGAAAAAAAGTGTTTCTAAGTGTCGGAGCTAATTCATAGGAACAGTCTCCTTTTGTTTTCAGTCAAACTTGAGGTACAACAGGAAGTGAAAGGACTAGGAACATTTCAGATAAAAAGCAGTGACACGTTTTTTTAAAGAATGTTGAGTCAATTCATGAAGATGGAAAAAAGAGAGACATTTAAACATCTTGGTTTCTGTCTTACAGGCCAGCTGCAGGTCAAGGCAGCAACGAGTCCTTTGGCGGGATAGGAGGACACAATGACGCCCATGACGACTCGTATGGAAACAGCTCCCAGGACAGCACCCTGATGATGCGTGAGGTGAGCCGCCTCAAGGTGTAGCTGCAGCCTCGCCGACTCATCAGAAAACTGACACTGCGCTCAGACACTAATTCACCGGCTCTGCATGCCTCGCTGCTTCCTGTTTTTGATCTGATGTGTGTGTGTGTGTGTGTGTGTGGAGGTTTGGTTAGTTTGCTCATCTTGTGTGTTTTTCAGATTTAGCTTCAAATTCCCCAAAATGTTTGTAGAAGTCAACACATTATCAGTGTCAAGATAAAAGATTGTTTAAATATATTGAAAAATCTAATTTAAATTTTTGTTCTGATACAGCAGTACGCTTCAGTTCACTTTAGATACAAAATGTTAAAACATAGGCTATTATTTTTATTTTTTGGGGTAATTAATTAATAAAATGTTCCAAATAATCAGGACATCTACGTAGATCGGCTTCAGCAGGCTGCAGAGCTTATGTTTCAGTTTAACTAAGTATACCTTCTTGATTTCCTTTATGAATCAGTCTGCTGAATATTTAATTTAATACGTAGTTCTTGTTAAGTCTGTAAAATTGTAGAGTTTCTCAAATCTGAATGAACATCTATCACCCGGTAAGTAAAAAAAAGAAAAAGTTGGCCTGCAGGAAGTAATCTCGGTTTGTGTGTGCTGTATGTTGTGTGTGTAAAAAATGTGTGTAGTGCTTCACTCTGTCTCTGAGGCCTCCGGGTTCAGCGCCCTCTCGCCCTCTTACTGAAAATCTACACAGACACAAAAACAAACGCACCCTCACACAGCAGCATTCAACCTCCTCCCTCCACCACCTGACCTGTCAGTCACAGTCCTGTACACACAGTAGCCCGTCCCACTCTCTCTCTTTTTCCAGAAACATAGAGAACGGAGGCGGAGCTCTGCCGCCAGCAACGGTTTCCCCGGCAACGCTAATCTGTTCCCCGGTAACGCCAATCTCCCTGATTTGGTGCAGCAAAGCACCTCCCCTCTGGTCTCCCCTGGTGACGCCTCCGGGGCCCAAGTAGGTGGAGCTGCACCTGAAAGTTGGCCCCTGAAACCCCCCACACCTGACCCTGACAGACTAGCACCCTGTCACCTATTCACCCTGTCACCCTGCTACACTCCACCTGCCACCAACCAACTGACCAACCTTTATCAGGGCGGGAAATTACAAAACAGCCACCAATCCACCACCAGCTAAACTGGTTATTCAAATATAAAGGCGTAGATTTTGTGAGATTTTTGGTTGAAGCGGGAGCAGAAAATAAAATATGGAGACTTAAAGAGAAACACATTTTATACGCAGAGTATTACTCGTTTTTTTAATCAGAAGTGTCCATATTTGGATTGAAGGGTGGATCTTTAGAGGAACAAGATGTTAGTTAACAAAAGATCTAAAAGTTCACCTGTGATCCACAGTAACTGATTTGATTGGGATGCTGATTTAAGCAAGTAGCAAAATGTAAATGCCAAAAGCAGAATAGCAGTCTCCTTTGAGTGTCTTTTAGTATAAACTTTTGTCATAAATTTTCAGAAACTTTCATTAAAAATATTTGATTTATAAAAGTTCAAAGCATGAAAATCAAAAGCAACAACATGTGGCCCCTTTAATTTCCTGCCCTGCTGTACTTTTTGGCTCCTGTGTTTTTCCTTCACATGAATGGAATTTAGTCCTCATGGATTTAATCCTCCCCTTCTTCTTCCTCCCGTTTGATCCCCTTTCTCCCTCTCTCTTTCTTAGTTTTCCAGCCTTTATATCCGCAAAGTCCACCTTGAGCAGATATTACAAGTGGCTGACAAAGTAAAGGAAACACAGATAATTAAAAGTTTCAGTCTGGTCACAGCTGCTCTCAAAAAGGTGCAGATATACGAAACATCTCCTGAAAAATCAAAAGTGAACTTTTGAACATTTTTCAGGGAAAACTGTGCACTTTTGTTTATTAGTTGCATGTCGACACAAAAACATGCCCATGAAGTGTTTATCATTCACAAGATTTTTACTCCTTGAACCTTATTTTTGCATATTAAAACAGTTGAAAAAATAAATCTGTTTTACATTTACAATATTTTTTTCACTGTTTGGTGGACGCTTGTCTTTTAGTTTTCATGGTTTCTGAAAACCTGTTTCCATAAAGAAAGAAGCAACGAACAAACTCGTGTCACAGACCAAAAAGGCTTCAACAACCACGCTGAGTTTCCTTTATTTTGACAGCTACCTGTCATCCCAAAGAGCTAACAAACGATCTGACAAACAAATGGCTGACTGTTTCCTGTGTTTCTGTGATCCGCAGTACGGAATGGGAGGCAGTGGGGGCTCCAAGTCGTCCTTCACACCGTTCGTTGATCCGAGGGTGTACGGGACGTCCCCGACTGACGACGATGATAACATCTCTGCCTCAGGTACTCTAACTCTCTGGATGAGAGGAAGAAAACAACTTTATTCAGAATGATTACTTAAAACAGTCTGAAGGAGGTTATAACTACTTATTGACATTCGCTCTTTAAAAGGTAAGAGTGAAAATGAAAAAAAGCACCCTACCTCTTACCCTCTCATAAAGCATTTTCTTATTGATTTCATGGTCTATATTTCTCTATTGGTCTAAATCTCTAGTTTTGAGTCTTCTTCAGAGCAGCGTTATGTTCATTTTATAAATAATGGCGCCATGTAGAGTCAGACCAATGATAATTCTCAGTGTGTGGCTAACCTGTTGGCATGTAATAGTTGTTAAAATTGTAGCAATTGGTATCGATCTTTTGAGTATTTTTATAATTGTCACAGTGAGCTGGAAAACTTGCTTAATATGTGTAATATTGTGTTATTTTGCTGCAGCGCTGTTTGCTGATGAGCTTTTGAAGCACGAGCAGGAACAGGCGAGACTCAACGAGGCCAAGAAGATCTCTGTGGTCAACGTGAACCCGACCAACATCCGACCGCACAGCGACACACCCGAGATCCGCAAATACAAGAAACGTTTCAACTCTGAGATCCTCTGTGCAGCTCTGTGGGGTGAGACGGTCACCAACGCGCCGTCACAATGATGATCTCGATCACAAGACAGGCTGTAAAAAAAAAAAAAAAAAAAATGTCTTGTTTTTACAGGAGTGAATCTCCTGGTGGGGACGGAGAACGGCCTGATGTTGTTGGATCGAAGCGGTCAGGGCAAAGTCTACAACTTGATTAATCGACGGCGCTTCCAGCAGATGGACGTCTTGGAGGGACTCAACGTCTTGGTCACCATCTCAGGTTGGTATCCCGACAAAAAGACGGACGCAGGGGGAGAGACGATGGGACTGCTTCATCAAAAATACCTAAGTGTCACAATTGAAGTATCAGCATCTGAAGTCTTTTACAAAAATAAATGTATTTGAAGTTCACTTTCAGGGAGGCTTTACTCACAAGCAATTATTGATGTGTTTATTCATGGACATTTTTAAATTCTAACTTTATCTAATTGGTGATGTTTTTACGTTGTCTACTTTTTTGTGTTTCGTCTCCGCCTGCTTCAGGATGTGTTGTGTTAGCACTGATGCTTGAACACAAATGAACTTCCTCATGGATAATTAAAGTTTATTAAATGAATTAAATTGTTATCCCAGTATCAATAAGACTACCCCATCTATGCCTTAATAGTCAAACCTGTAGATTAAAACAGAAATGTATGTCTCTGATTTTGTCCTAACCAGGGAAGAAGAACAAGCTGCGTGTTTACTACCTGTCCTGGCTGAGGAACAGGATATTACACAACGACCCTGAGGTGGAAAAGAAACAGGGCTGGATCACTGTTGGGGAGCTGGAGGGCTGTGTGCATTATAAAGTCGGTAAGAAAAACAGTTTTTTTGTGGTTTACGTGAACCTGTTCACACACCGTTATGAGGACTCGCATCCCAATTAGGGCCCAAGAGCTGGTCCGTTTAAAAGTTAGCAATTCTGTTTTAAATCTTAAATCTTTAATCAATTCTTGAGTTTTTTTAGACTGCTCTGGTTTCCTCCTGCAGTGAAGTACGAGAGGATTAAATTTTTGGTGATTGCTCTGAAGAACTCAGTGGAGATCTACGCTTGGGCGCCGAAACCTTACCACAAGTTTATGGCCTTCAAGGTAAGAGGAGTCATGATGCGATCGAAACTGTCAGAGTCGAATAGAAGCTAATAAAATACTTTTCAATGTAGATGACACGGGCTCATTGAGATACAGACCACAACATCATCTGCTTTGGCTCCTGTCAGGAACTTTTGGTCATAATGGAACCTTTTATGTCTTGACTGAGTTTGTTCTGTATTTGTGTATGTTGTGTTTTAACAACAAAACTCATCCTGCTTTATTTTAAAATGTAAACAATTCTCACATTAAACTTTTTAGCTGTGGAAGTGGGGGGAACCTGCACAGTTTAAGCGTTTTTTTCTCTCGTTATTGTCCTTCGGGTGTTTATCCAATCTGTGTATCTTTCCGTCTTTCAGTCGTTCACTGATCTGCAGCATCGCCCCCAGCTAGTGGACCTGACCGTGGAGGAGGGACAGAGGTTGAAAGTCATTTACGGCTCCAGTGTCGGCTTCCATGTCATCGATGTCGACTCGGGCAACCCTTACGACATCTACATCCCCTCACATGTTAGTCTGAGTGTGTGTGTTCATGCGTGTGTGTGTGTGTCTAAATGATCTAACAAATCACTTTTTCAACATTGAATGCATTTGCTTGCATGTACATGATGGCTAGTGAATCATTTTCAGAAAATCATGTTTTTTTGTTTTTTTTTAATGAATGGAGGAAGTAATAGAGTGGGAGACTCTGTAAGAGTGATAGGTAGTGGGTGTTTGAAAACCTTACTTAAGTGATTTGAGACATAGAAAACAGAAAGATCAAGAGAAAGCGTATCAACTCCTATTTACAGTTAAATTAATTTTACTCATTTAGAAATGAGCAAAAGAGTTAATTACACTTAACTTTAGTTTCTAAGGATGGCTACACGCTAGACCGTTTGAGGCACGATTTTTTGATGGTGTAAAGAAGCATGCCAGTAAGTGAATAATAAGTAAACAGTCAGGGTACTGATTGTGTGCATAAATGAGTGGAAAGTTTACTAAATCAGCCAGAATATGAATAAATGAAAGATGTAATGATGTGAGTCAACCAGGGACTGAATGTATGAAACATAATGAAAACATGTTGTAGGTCGGCCACTGATATTGAGCAACTGCATGAAGGGATGACTGAGTGAAAAGAGAAAAAAGGAAAGTGAGGAGTGGATGACCAAGTGAATGAATGAATGAGTGAGTGAATGAGTGAGTGAGTGAATCAGTGAGTGAGTGAGTGAGTGAGTGAATCAGTGAGTGAGTGAGTGAGTGAGTGAGTGAATCAGTGAGTGAGTGAGTGAGTGAGTGAGTGAGTGAGTGAGTGGATATGTGAGTGGATATGTGAGTCTATGAATGGATGAGAGTAATTGAGTGAATGAATGAGTGAGTGGTGGAGTGGGTGGATTGGTGTCCTGCTCTAACCCTGGTCTACTTACAGTGAGAGAAGGACTCTGGAGGGAGACGGTAACTATAGCAACCGCCTCACAATGCTCTTGGCAGTCATGAATCACGCTGTGCTCATGTCTGTTTCCATGGCAATTGCGTGGCTAAGGAGTGGGAGACACTATTGTTGCAGCAGTTTCTCCTCTCTCAGGGTGGGGAAGGTCGGGGGTTTAGGGGCGGTCCAGACCCCCATGTAGACTTACGTCAGCTCCTAATCCCCTGCCCCACCTCCCTCCAATCCCCCTCCCGTGTGTTGCCCCGGCAGATTCAGGGTCAGGTGACCCCGCACGCCATCGTGGTTCTGCCCAAGACGGACGGCATGGAGATGCTGCTGTGCTACGAGGACGAAGGCGTCTACGTCAACACCTACGGACGCATCACCAAAGACGTGGTGCTGCAGTGGGGCGAGATGCCCACCTCCGTCGGTACGTCAACCAATCAGCTCGCTTCTCCCTGACCCCCCTGACCTCTATAAACGGTTAAAGCAGATCATCTTTCACCCTCACACCTCCTCCGTTCAAAGCAACTCTCCTCCTCTCTCCTCCTGCCTTTTGCTTTCAGTCACACCTGTAGACAAGAAGCTCAGATTTTAGTCTCACCTGTCTCATCAACTGCTTAAAGAAATACAACGAGGGTTTTGGGAGGTAGATCAGACTGTCCAGCTTTATTTGGCAAAGTCATGAAAACATAGAGTAGAGACTGAAGTCATCCAAATGAAAATGACTGATATTCATTCATGCCAATCCTTCCACTTTAACTGTGTTGAATGGCGATATGAACCTGCCTGTAGCTTTCATATTTCTGAATGAGCAGTTCTTCTTACAAACTATATAGGACTTATTAAGTATTACCATTAGCTGTGGCAAGTTATAAATCAAAGTCCAATCCTGGCTTTATACGGCATTCCACATTTCAGTATATGCAAGTCTGAAAAAATAGACAACTAACATTATATTAATCATATTACCAATATTGGCTTACTTATTTATATTTTTAAGAATTACAATCAAGCATTCTTTCTGATGGCCAGCAGGGGGCGACTGAACTTGAATAGAAGTAGATGCTTAAATGCCACTTGATTTTCAACCCTAGTAAATATGTTCCTCTTAAATTGATGGTCTACATGCAAAACTAAAATCTGAGCAAGTGTATTTGTCTAATTTCTAGTAAAAAAATATCTCTATACGCTTACTCTAAGTCCAATATTACGTCGTCACGGAATCACTGTGAATTTACAAAGATGTAATGACGGCTGAGCTTGGTTACAGAGCAAGATGCAGAGTGTACATCCCTGCAGATATTATTCATAACAGATTGCAACGTAACCCAAAGTAATCTGACCCAAGTTTTGTCTCAGGGTTGCGGACAAATAAGCAAATAAATCCATCTTACGCCGAAGGTTGACTTTACATCGGGCTGTAGATGCTAACGGAGTCATATTAGAGCAAAATCTGGTTATATTACTAAACCTTGTCAGTCAGTCAGGCATAACAGCACTATGTCTTAAAATTAGATATTTTGTCATATTTGAAGAAACCAGTTTTGCTTAGTGCACTTGAAGCCAGTTTTGCTCATTATAAGCAATTCATTACAATACCTTTTTTTTTTTTTTTTTTTTAAATAATATCTAATATCTATATTAGAAATCAAAAATGTATCCGGACTTGTCAGGTGTGTCTTACATTAAGTGTAATGAGACCATTTTGACTAGAAGTTAGACGCACCACTTGCTCAGATTTGAGTTTTTTGCAGTGTATTCATTTAAAGAATTTTAACCCAAAAACTGAAAAGTGTATTTCTTTAATGTCAAGTGTTGAACATCCATCTTCTGCATGAGTTGACAACAACACATCTCACAGAGCATTACCTCTATCCTCCACCCCACCAAAATCCTAATACAGACGCACACACACACACTGAACTTCTCTTCCTTTCACACTTATTTTAAATATACAATATATATCTTTATCTATGCATTGGGGGAAATGCTTGTGTGTTGTTAGTCTGCTCTGTTGAGTTTTGTCCTCTCGTTCTGTTCAGTTGTTTACTTCAAACTGTTTCAAACACAAACTTCTCATCTGTTCTGACATTCATCCTTGATTGCAGGAGAAATAATGAGACATTTGTGAGATACAGCAGGCTAAAAGTGAGACCAATGTTTAGCCTGAGATGATAGCATAGCGCAGTGCATCTGAACTGATCTATTATTTACCAGCACACTCAGTCAAACCACACGAAGAGGAAACTCAAGCACATCAAGGATGGATCTGGGATCTTATGATCCAAGTCGTCTGTTTTTCCATTCGGCCCTCACTCTCTGATTCTCAGATGTCAGTGTACGATACGTGGGTTGATTAAACATTAATGTTTGACTGACTGTGTCTGTGTCATGAAGCGCTGCTGGTGTACTGTGTGTGTTCTTTGTGTGGACATCATCTCTTGTTGACATGTTTGTGTGTGTTTTACTATCAGACCAGAGTTTCTCACAGCCAAGCCTGGCCTCAGCCCCTCAGATCAAATGGAAAACCAAAGAAAAACCTGCATCGTCGTACGCTTTATCCGCACACTGAACACGCTGGTTTATGTCCTTTCTCTGCAAAAAACCGCACACAGCTTTATTTCTGCACTATTTCCCACAGACTAAGAATCTCCATTCAAAGCAGGATTATTGAGCACGTTTCATTTTGCTCTGCTATTTGTCCCAACATTTTTGCTTTGACGACAATCCTAAAAGAAATTGAAATACAGAAGTTATAGCCAATTTATGACCCATTGGCCCCTCCCTACAATTCAAGGAGTTTTGAACCATTGTCTGTGCCGATGTTTGGCCCAGGTTAGCTGGAAAATGACATCATTACTTTTTGAGCATTGGTCATCACACATTTCTATCACAGAGAACATGTTGCCGACATTATCCTCGTCCTCCATCTTTAAAACTGTCACCATGACAACCATATTTAACAGAGGAATTAACAACTACTAGGAACTCGGGTTAAGATTTAAGTTGTTATTTTTGCCGGTGTTGGAACTATCTCAGGTGGTGCAACAACTTAAATCGAAGTAGTGTGTAAACTCCATCTTTAATTAAAAATGTTTTTCAAACTAGGCTGCTTTTGAATCCACACAGCCAATGATTGAGAGAAGATTAGAAGGAGATTGAGCGGTTGAGGGTGTTGCCAAGCAAGAGGAAACATTCTCGCCCCTTTTCCTTCCAACGTCATCCATCTGTGGTGATGATTGGTCGGGTACCGCTGTGTAGTCTGCCTTGTCTTTCGGTCAAGTCACAGCACAAATTTATGGTTCTGTGACCACCTAATCTGACACACAGTGACCATCGTCACAAAAAAATGGTGTAATCCCACTTCACTTTTCACGGATGAATAGGCTACCTGTGTTGACGGCTTCTCCACAATCATATTCTAATGAGTCTGTGAGCCATTTTGGAGATTTAAGATTGGGTTCTATAGGATTTCGACAGAAACCCTTGGCTGAAAATTTGTACTGACCAAGAGCCCAAACCAGAGTCCTCTTCAGATGGTCAAAAGGCAGAGATGGGGTGTAAATCAGCCCGAAACGCCCGGTCTGATCCCGGTTTGGGACGTATACGTCTCACTTTGAACAGACAGCAGCCTCACTTTTTCCATTTAATCATCTTTGACATGCTTTCAAAGGTGGCCTTATTGTGCAAAGAAGCTACCAATTCTAGCCACACATTTCCTCAGATTAAAATGTTCCCATTGGGGGGGATTTAATTGTGAAAAAGAAACTCGCCCTTCTTGACACTGATGCTGTCCAGTCGTATTCTTTGGAGCTCACGCAAAACTCTGACCACAAGCGTCATTTAAATCAAATACTAACATCAAACCGATCAGAATCAATGGATTACCCAGTAATCCTGTGATTTCAATCGCTTCCCCAACACCAAGCTCCTTCTCAGGTATACAGCTCAGAGGTCGCGATCGTTGGAATCTGTCAGAAACTGCTGCAATAATTTCCTCCCGTAGGTGAGGTATAGGATGCCTCAGTGTGTGACTGGCTTGGGTGTGAGACTGGTGCTGAGTTTTCTCCTGTCCCAATCCCTGTGTGTGTGTGTGTGTGTGTGTGTGTGTGTGTGTGTGTGTTTTTATGTGTGTGATGCTGGCGTGTGTCTGTATGTTCTTGTGTGTGTGTGTGTGTGTGTGTGTGTGTGTGTGTGTGTGTGTGTGTGTTTTTATGTGTGTGATGCTGGCGTGTGTCTGTATGTTCTTGTGTGTGTGTGTGTGTGTGTGTGTGTGTGTATACCCTGTCCTGTCCCTGCAGCCTACATCCACTCCAACCAGATCATGGGCTGGGGAGAGAAGGCCATTGAGATCCGCTCCGTGGAGACGGGACACCTCGACGGAGTTTTCATGCACAAGCGAGCTCAGCGACTGAAGTTCCTGTCGGAGAGGAACGACAAGGTGAGTCTGGCGACACCTGGACATCTGTTTAAAACTTTCACAGATAGATATTGTTTAAATCACAACTGGTTCAATAAACGACATCACAAATGGATACATTAACCTCTAACACACCACAGGCGGGTGTTTGAGCTCACTGGCGTCTCCTCTCGTCTGCAGGTTTTCTTCGCCTCTGTGCGTTCTGGAGGCAGCAGTCAAGTCTTCTTCATGACCCTAAACAGAAGCTCCATGATGAACTGGTAACCCTTCACCTCGACCCACAACCGTCTTCTTCTTCACTCTGAGCATCGGCCGACATAAGAAGGGAGGGACGGCGAAGGGACAGCTTTTTTGTGTGTGTTTATGATGTGTGTGTGTGTGTGTTCCTGGAAGAAAACCACAAGCTCCTGAACAAAAACATTTGAGTAACTAGAGGAAGAGTTAGACCACAGGAGTGTGTCCCATCCACAGAAACCCTCCCAACTACGGGGGGCGCTGCAGGCCTCATTGATGGTTACACTGCCTGCTGAACAAGGAGGACACCGTAATCAACAGTGGGCGATTCCTTCACCTTCCATGTGGATTTTTTGACGGTTGTTCTAAAGTGTTTGGATCCAAACTTTAGCGGACACTGACATCATGCCGAGTAGCCTTTGACTTCCCCATTTGGTCGAATGGGAAGCTGTAGAGAAGTTCTCTGTGTAGCACATTATTGATTCCTTACAGGGTGTTCACACTGCGAGTACAATAGGTCCGTCTTCTTTGCTTGTTGGTGGTAATGTCGGCGTTATGACTGCGTTTACTGCAGCATCTCTGACTTATTTAAGTAAGTAATGGGTGGACACTTTTGGCTGTTAAGGTAGCATCAATAGCAGAAGAAAAATTCAGATGGTCATTAACCCAAAAACTAGATGCAACAGTTTTTAAGATGTGCAAACCCAAATCCCTTACAGGCAATCAGAACATTCACACTAAGCTCGTTTCTATTTTATTTTGGCCTCATGTCCCCCCTTCGCTGATGTTTTCTTTTCACCCAAAAGAAGCTTTTTGAAAGGTGATGAATCCTACAACTCAGACCAAATGTTATACTGTAGGGAGGCAAGTCAACTTTTTTTGAAAAGTCCTTGTTTATCTCATACTGACTGTTTCTGCAGTTCAACTTCTGTCCAAAACAAGCTGCTTTAGCTCCTGTCTCTTAAAGGCCCCCTCTATAATAGCTCACTTATTTCTTTTTGGCCAGCAGTCCAGAATCATGCCAAGGGTTTAGATTTTTCTGGGGTGGTTTCACAGATTTTGGCCGTGTCTGAAACTGCGTACTTTCATACTATTAATACCAAGAACGTCACATTGTACGTTCCAAAATCCTAGCATGCAATTTTATGTATGCGAGAAATACCCGGTTATATGCTAGACTGGCTGGATTTTACAAGTGTGATACAGGAGCACACTGGTCATACTAAAGCACCCCAGAATGCATTGTGACTCTCAGGGTGCATTCACACCTGAGCGGTTTGGTCTGTTTGAAACAAACTCTGGCACGCTTAGTCGGATAGTTTGTTTGGCTTGGGGTGGTATGAATGCTCAAACGAACTCTTGTGTG
The DNA here is from genome assembly GCF_963584025.1 of Labrus mixtus. NCBI lineage: Eukaryota > Metazoa > Chordata > Actinopteri > Labriformes > Labridae > Labrus > Labrus mixtus. Next base: position 16,750,293 of record NC_083630.1, on the reverse strand, counting down.
GACCAAATAACCGAATTCTGGTCTGGAAGAAAACAGGGGTCTCGGTTCGCTTCCAAGTGCATTGGAGTTCGATTCGCCTTAGGTGAGAATGCGATCCGAACCAAACAAGGGACGTTAACCAAAAAGCAGTGCATTGTGGGTGGAATTTTGCCAGATATTTCAAAATAAACAGCAAAGGTCAAATAGGTTCGCCTAGTGTGGCAAATGTTAGACTGTATATAACCATTATTATTTACAGTCTATGGTTTAACCTGACAAAGCTGACATATAACTGTATCTCCATTTTGTTGATCAAATTACTGCCAAACTGCGCTGCGCTACCAGATGCCGTTCTTCCACTGTCCTGCTGTTTACTTCTTGGTCATAGTGCAGCATTAGGCCGGATGACAGTATCCGCACTGACCTGAGCTACAGCCCAAACAAGTGGCAGATGGCTACAGCACAAAACATTTGACTAGCTTTTATGTGCTTGACAATGTGCAGTGTGTAAGCAAACAAATGATAAATCCAACAATGTTGCAACTTCACCCCTGAGTCCACCGAACTGTGAAAGGGACCGCAGACTATCCAGTGGCCAGCCAGCCAAAAAGCGACGTACAAATAAAAGTAACCAAACTGTAATATGTTTTATATGTTGTCAAATATAAAATATTAAAATGATTACAAAGGTGTATAAATACTGAACAATTGTATATTGTTTTCAGACTAAATGTAGTAGGATGCAGTATATACTGCTGGAGTACGTAGTATGCAGTTTATTGCCCGATGGCCAATTGTGATATTGCAACAACAAATCACTTTAGGCATTAAAAACCACTTGGATGTTTTTTAATGCCACTTTATTCTAAACTTGAAGGTAAGTTCAATAAAAACATAGGAAATTATCATATTTAATTTTCTTGATAGAAAGAGGAAAAAAACACAACAGGTCCCTATTCAGCAACTGTTGAAAAGATGTTAGCTGTTCAGTTTAGTTATCTATCTATATTTGTTGGCACGTCCAGTAAAGTCTCCTTAGTCCCGTAAACAATACAAGACAATCATGAGAGAAAAATATTTTAATCTGTGGTCATCAATACAGACTAATTTAAACTGTCAGTGTTACACTGTGGAGTCTAAATGAAGTCTGTGACTCATATCGTCAAAGCATCGAATTGAAACACGGCATACAGAATCAAAGGAGCAAGCTAATGAAATGCTACAGCTAAAACAAGTCAAATTCAACTTGCAAAATGGACTTTTTCTTGTCTTCTATTGTGATCTTCACAGTCTCCTCATGCATGCGCCCACATTAATATGATGCAGTCCTGACAGCCACTTTGACAGCTCCAAAATGTGTTTTAAAGATATTTTTGGGCTTGTTTTTGCCTTTATCTGTATGAAGTTTGCAGAAAATTGGGAATGGAGGATGACGTGCAGCAAATGTGAGGAATCTCTTTTAAGTTTGAACAGAGATCTTTACAAAAAACAACTTATTTTGGGCATATGGCATTTTCAAACATCTCTTAATTAACCGGCTATGTGTGTCATGTCATATTATTGGATTCTATTCACAATTACGAGACTCCTTTTTATTCTTATCACTCAAACCCCTTCTGATAGTGATGAATGGATGTTCTTAGGCTAATATCTTGTAGCAAAAACTAACAGATGTCTTCTTGCGCTGTCAGACATTTTTCCTCATGTAAAAAAAATAAATAGAGGGCTACATCAGAATCCGTCCACTGTGTAAAACTGTTGCAGACATCTTGATCATTGCTTTGTCAGTAGGAGGTGAATTGACCCTCTTGGACTTGATGACGGTGTTGCTCACAGTGTGAACACTCATTTTGAGTGCTGCTTTTGCTGAAAAACCTTCTGTGTCTGTTCCCCATTAGAAGAGAAAAATACAACAAACAAGCAGCTGGAGTCACAGGGGAAATGAGACACACTTCTACACCTGTCATAGAGGATGCTGCACAGCTACTGCGGCTACTTTGTCCTGGTATTTTACTAATAGGGAAAGGAAGCTTGTAGATATTGTATTATTGCTGTAACAGCAACACAAAAACTACACATCATTTCTCACAAAAAAAAAAAGAACTTGGCGTAGAGTAGTTGCCAACTTCTGGAAGTTTCTTAACTGCCCTTTGTTTTTCTGTCCCTACTATTCTGTGTACACCACACCTGTGTAAATACTCACTTTGATGTTAAGGGCAGACTTTGCAAAAGCAGGTGTGAAGACTGAAGAAAAAAATAAGCAACGGTCTGGCTTTTTTTTTTTTTTTGTTACACCTCTTTGAAAAATGTCTGTTAGTTTCTCTCAGATTGGGTTTTTTTTAGACCAATGAGCTGAACAAAAAGTTTGGTTTGGGTTAACACATGTTTTTCTCTGTAGTCCATCACTGTTTATTTAATTGTGCATTTTGCATGGTGACATACATGTTTTACCTGACATCACTTGTTATGAATTGTAAGTTTCAGGCAATACACTGACTGATCTATCTGTACTAGCTGGACAACAAGAGGAGAACTTTCTGCAGGAGCCCTAAAACAAAAAGTACAAACTGTAAACTGAAAGTTAGCTGTTATTATCTTAGCATTTGGGCTTTCTCCAAAATAACAGTCAGATAGGTCAAGTTTGTACACAGAAAATTTTAAAAGTTATCATTAAATACATCTTTTGTTGATGGTCACGCCCAGACCGAGCAGGACGGGACTCCAGCATCACTTTGAACAGCATTTTCTATTTTTGGCGCGGTTGACCTTTTGATGATGGTCCCTAAATGCTAGTGTTTGTGGAATTTTGAACAGGCTGTGAGAGAGGGAAATGTGTTCATTTTTACTTGATTTTTTCTTAAAATTGGTCTTTAAGGATGCGACAGGTGTAAGTGACGCCACTTTAAAGGCCAGCTGAACCCTTTTAAATGTGCAGGATGTAAGCAGCAACAAACACCCTGTGAATAAAGGTCAGGAGGCAGGGTCTGTTTGAGAAACCATAGATTAAAGATATATATACTGTAAGAATTTCCGTTATGATGATATCATACTGATCATTTTAGAGGAAGACAAAAAAAATAATGTTCACTTGTTAAAGCTTAGTTGTCTTTCTACAGAATAGAGAACATAGCTATAAGAATTTCTAAAAAAAAAAAAAAAATACAACGTTTTTATTGTGGTATTATTTGTATTTGTATTTCAATTTTTGTACGTATCAAGACTGTGAACGTATGTATGGCTGTCAGCCTGTGAGGGTGTGTGTGTGTGTGTGTGTGTGGGTAGGTGTGTGCACAGGGGTGCTGCATGCATGTGAGTGGATGTTTTCACCTTGTCTAAATCACTGGAATCAGTCGAAAGACGGCCTCAAACTGGTAACACACATCTGTGATGTTTGAAAATCTACAATAAATGTCCTCTCCTTGTACAGCCACAGAACCTGCTTCAGTGTCTTTGTTCTTTGTATTTGAAGCCGTTCTCTACCGAAGAGGATTAGGGCCACTGAAAAAAAACTTTTTCATTCAAAAGTCAGAACTAAAACTTTTTCTTTAATTAATCCCCTTCAGTAGTTTTTTTTTTTTTTTTTTTTTGACATATACACTTCTCTTCTCTTCTCTTGATCTGGTTGTTAACACATGCACCGTACAAGGGCAGGGGGTAGGGGCTCTGCTATTTAACTGACAATTTATATATAAACAAGGAAGAATATGCTAATTACAACAACAATCAAATTTTTTTCATTGCCAATATTGCACACGTTCTGATGTTTAATCAACATCAATTAGTGAAGAAATAAAAACACCATGAAGCTGTAACTATTGAAGCAACAGTATCAAGCAACATCAGTCTGGTGACGCAGTGGTTGGTGTGCGCCCCATGTATGGAAGCCATAGTCTTCCAAACAGGCGGCCCAGGTTCAAATCCAACCAGTGGCTCCCTTCCTGCAAGTCAATCCCCACTCTGTCTCTACCTGATTTCCAACTCTATCCACTGTCCTATCGCTCAAATAAAGGCACAAAAAGCCCAAAAAATAAATCTTTAAACAATAAAAAAGTCTGAAGGTTATAATAAATGATACATTTTTGTTATACGTTTGTGTATCAATATTTTTGAGATTGTGCTATTATGATCTTTGCCAGTTTTCTTACTGGTTTTGCTAGATAATTCCATTAATCGTTTCCAGAACAACTGGGTATTCGACCATGAAACAAAAGAGACAGTATGTGCTGGTTTGATCTATTTTATTTTTTTAATGTTTGTCTGTAATTATAATTTGGTAAAACATATTTGTCAGTAATTATTTAATTTTTGTTTATCTTATTAGTGAGGTTTTGACATTAACCCACAATTGGTTTCTACCTCAACCACACATGTAATTTATTTTTAATTCACCTTTTTCTCTGTCTCTTTTCTTTCATTTATGTGCAAATGAACTAAACTACAAAGATGTTCTGTTCTGTCTCAATTTTTCTTTTGCAACAAATGCATTAAAAGCTCCCAAATCTTAATCTTAAAAATTCATTAGAAGAGTAGAAATTATTAATTACTTTGTAACTCTCAAGAAATTTGCACATGTTTGCACAACAACATTCACTCTTTTCACTTCTTCTGTATAAATGTCTATTTATTGAACTTTTTGCACCATGTATAATAAACGTATGAGATGAGATTCAACTTTATTGTCATTACACATATACAAGTATAGAGTAACGAAATGAGGTTTGGCATCTCACCAGAAGTGCAAATAAGCAGAAAGTGCAAGAATATGTGCTATGTACAGTAATCACAAAATTTACAGTATACTGTGTATACTGCAAATAGTCTACTGCTCTAGCACAGATCGGTTGATGCTGATCTGTCTTTAAACTACCTCAGCCACTTAAATGTCACTGTAAACTGTTTCTTTGCCACCTTAATTGTTAATTGTTGTTGTTTTTTTTGTCACTTTATCCGTTTAAGTCAATTTAAGTGTTTCTTGCAAGTTTAACTGTTTTAAGCCACTTTTACAGTATCAATACACAAGTCGTTATTTATGCTACCTTTTGCATTTAATCTTTTGCTTCTACCTCTTAATAGCCTACTTAAATCTCAAATGTCTTATGTAGCATCACGGTTATAGAGGAGCAAAATCTCATCTCTCTGTGCAGGCCTACTTGTATATGGTTGAAATGACAATAATGATAACTTGACTTGCATTTGTTTTGTTTTGGTGGAACTGGATATTTAAGTATATTAAAATATATATATATATTAAGTTTTGATACTGTGAATTGGTCAAAAATGTTGTTTTTATAAAACTGAGCAGGGAAAATAATTTGTTAAAATAGACCTCATAAATTTTCAATTCTGTGTCTGGTCGAGACTGAACCGACTGGTTGCCATGTTTGACATCCTCCGATCTGGCAACCCTTTCTGCCAGACTCCGACCGGAACACATAAACGCCCCCCCCCCTCTTCCTCTACGGATGCTGCAGTAAAGTTGGCCGCGCGTGCGCACTCTCGGTCCTCTTTTTCTTGGAAGGTAAGTGTGGCATGGCGCGTGTTTCTACCTTGGGGGGGAATTAACGGTGCGCCTAACGACTATTTATGTGATCTGATAATAAATTCCGAGGTATTAAAGTTGTCGTGTAGTGTTTTGAGAAGCTGTTAAAGTAGTTAGTTGATTTTCGGGTGGCTGGGTGTGGGTGTCCATGTTCCAGCTAACGTTACCAGCTTGAATCAAAGGGACATGCGGCCTTCGACGGCGCGGTCACTGCAAGTCGCTGCTCATTATCTTCGCTAATGTTTACATTTTTTTTTTTTTTTTTTTTACACCTTCGATATCAACGGTGTGTTTATCGTGCTGGTCTAATTAAAATAACAGTCGTCGCAACAGACGCTGTCGACGGGACATAATTCTTTAATTTGGATGTAGCTGAATGGACGGCTAGCGTGACTAGCGGCTTTTAGCATCCAGTTAGCCAGCCCAGCCGGTGTTGTGTCGAGATGTGCTGCCCTGTCGAAAAGCACTAACACAGCGCAAAACGGTAGCAGATAGCACATGTGTACCTAGATATTAATGCTGGGAGAACAAAAACGTTTTAATATTTATTAACTACTCATTCCATATGCATTGTGAGACTGCGGGGAGCCCGTTTTGTTACTGTATTATCAAACAATACAGCCTTCACTGCACAGAGCCGCATGGGAACACATCTCGATGGGTAACACTTCTCGATATAACACCGACTAACGGTATTTGCTGCCTCAGGCTCCAAAAGCGCATGCTGGATAGTAAATAAACCTCCCGGCACAATATGTTTATTTAAATAGTGTTAAGTAAATTTAAAATATTGTCTGAAGTCCACATTTAATGTAAAACCGTTATGTGACGTTATTGTTAGATTGATTTGTACCGTTATCTGGCAGCACTTTGTTAAAGCTCTCACTAGCTGAATGTGTTTTACTCTAATTAATTATACAATTAAACCTCCTCCAAAGTTCGTGTTTAATCAAATTAGTATTTGTGAACTTTGTTTTTTTTTTTTTTTTAAAGGGCAATTTGTGGTTAGATCTGTAGTAAAGTTTGAGTTGCCCTCAACATGACAAACTTCATGGTGATGATAATGTCAGCTGTATAAAACACCTGAAACAGCACATTAGGAAACTCCAATTATGTTTTATTTTTTAGTGTCATCAACTCTCAAGTTTTAAACCAACTCATTAATAATGACTTTTTCTATAATATGTGAATACAAAAATGTGGCACTGAATTTTAGTAATAATATGGCGTAAAAATATAAGCCGAGTTTTACACAAGGCGGTGGGAAGCTTATTGTTACATTTTGGTATTTGATCCTAAATGAATGAAAATTTATTAAACAAATCTCTTAATGTGTCTTTCAGCGCCCCTGACCCATCGCACCATGGCAGATCCCGATCTTGACTTCACGACTGCCGATTCTGGCGCCTCCGCCACCTACCCCATGCAGTGCTCTGCTCTGCGCAAGAACGGCTATGTGGTGCTGAAGGGACGTCCCTGCAAAATTGTGGAGATGTCCACCTCCAAGACTGGCAAGCACGGGCACGCCAAGGTAAAATCACCTCCAAAACATGGTTGGACTTTGACCAGTCTAATAATCCTGAAGCGGTGTCCTAGTAATTCTGTTATGTATACTTATCTTCTCCAAACACCTGGGTGCTGCCACTTGTTCTTTGTCCTATGAGACTCTTAAAATACACAGACAGAATCTGTGAAAAAGTTGTCTTGACTTCTCTGGTGATAATCACCTCAAATTGTAGAATCAGTAGTGTTTCTATTGAATCCTGTACTCCAGTTTCCTTAACTTTGTAGAAGACATTTTAAGGATTATTTCATGATGACCAAAGTAGTTATCACTGATTTCTAACATGGTGAATCTATAGAGCCAAGTATGTTAATGTCCAGTGTTCATTAAGTTGACCAATAAAAGGTTGTCATACTTTTCAATATTTTGATACCATGGCTTTTGATATGATCTTCACTATTATATAGCATCAAAAGGTACCAAAGCTGTAAAAGGAGTACTCTCTAAATTGCAAGGATGCGTGAAATTGTATTTATTTAAGTCCATGAGTTTCCTGCAGTTTTTGGTTACCAAAAAACCACAAATTAACCCATAGTGGGTGCCTATAACTTCTGTTTTGCTGCCATGGTATTGTATATGGTTATCAACATGATCAGATTTTTACTAGATTCATATCTAAGTTTAAAATTCTGATACTACAACAACCCTAGTCCAATAAATATATTAATCACCTAGTCTGAATTTATTTTATTTTTTAATTCCCATGGAAATAGAGATTGAAAAGATCTGATGTAATATCGGTATCAGATCCAATATTGACTTGAACCAAACAGTTGTTGCTGTCATTTGTTTGAATGTGCAGCCAGCAAAAAGTTCCAATACATTTGTTTGGAATAGTTAAAAGTTCAATTAGAAATGCAATGCTGGGATTACTAAAGTGTTATAATACCAGCAACACTAGAAATTATGATTAGAATCAATTTAGCACCACTATATTTTTGCATGTTCATGGCTACAGATGTTATTTTTACATTTGACCATTTTATAATGCTGCAAACTAACTTTTGTTGTGTTCTTAATAGTATGTCTCTGATCAATATAGGAAACATGTCAAAATGGTTTGTCAAAGCACCTGAGGGAAAGTTATTTCCCATACATTGTTTTGGCGGTGAACAGCTCGGCACCTAGCTGGGATTAAGATTTTTGTGTCCTATTTTAACCTTTGAATTAAATTTTCACCTGTTCAGAATTCCTCTTTAACATGTGAAATAAACTGAACTTTGTTCTGTAGGTTAACCTGGTTGGTATCGACATCTTCACCAACAAGAAGCATGAGGATATGTGCCCCTCCACCCACAACATGGATGTCCCCTCCATCAAGAGGATAGACTACCAGGTAGGCAGGTGGTCCAAACATCTCTGGAACTTTCTATCACATAGATGTGACAGCATTTAAAGGGCGTGTTGATCAGCTCGATCATGTGGCAGCTGTTTTCTGTGTCAGCACTTCTCCAGCTTTAAGATCAGTGGTTTGTTGCAGACCACCTATAGGACTAACTTGTGTAATTTTTGGCAATTAACAAAGCATTAAGTAGGCATTACCTCTGTTTACCTTTCATTGATGTTTGTCTTTTGAAAAATGTAGAACTGCTACTAATGTTTCTACCACCTGAGATTAGATGGTGGAACTATTTTGAGGTTGAATGCTCTGATGAATTTGATCTTTTTATAGGTATAATATTAGTTAATGGCTTCAATTTTTCTGCCCTTCCCAGTTGGTTAACATCAATGAAAGCTACATGACCTTGATGAGCGACAACGGTGAAATCAGAGAGGACCTGCGTGTCCCTGAAAGCGATATCGGCAGGGAAATTGAGACAAAGTTTGAAGCTGGTGATGAGTTCATGGTAAGGACTTCTTAATTTTACGATTCATATCCATTTTGGTAAAACTACACACACTAACTGTTCAGTGTTGGTTCTTAGCTGTGAGTTACAAAAGTGAAACATAATGGACTTTCTTGCTAAATTCTCATGTTTGGAATCAGTGAGAACATAATGCCATGTTGTGGTGAAACAGGAATGTCTGCTGTGTTTATTTTTTTTATCCTCTTTGGTCAGTCAAGTTGTCTCACTGGAACATGTGCATCCTGCATCTGTTAAGCTTTTCGATTGACTCTGGCATGTTTTGGTCTCTTCGCAGGTCACCGTGATTTCTGCCATGGGGGAGGAATGTGCCGTCGCTACCAAGGTCCTGGCCAACAAATAGGGAGACAGACTTTGCTGCCCAGGCAAAAAGCACCACCCACAACCAGTCTCTTGCATTCTCATTGGTTCTGTCACCAAAGCGTCGGCCTTCACAGACAACCTCAATCATTCTGTTGTAATTTCTCTCATCAATGATCTTTTTTTTTTTTTTTCTCTTCTCCTCCCCCTCATCGTTTCTCTTTTCCATCGCTGTTGGTAGAGTTCTGCTGCAGCTCGCTGCATGGTCCTCTGTCTGATCGCTGAGGTTTTGTTTGGTAACGATCAACTTTATATAAAACAACTTCAAAAATAACGGATCAGTTGCTCATTCCTGCTTATTTTTGCCTTCAACGTGTTGGTTTTGCCACTCACATTCCTGAATGTTTAAATAACAACGGGATTCAGCTTTTGTATGATTATTTTTTATATTCTTGAATATAGCAGGTTTAAAGCCTTTTAGAGGGAAGGGGATGGGAGGGGGCAGTTTTTCAGTTATTAAAGCAGTGGGCGGGAGGGTTTCCCCTGTAGATACTAAATTCTGGTTTAGGTTGTCCCTCTAGCAGCCATAACGCTTTCCAGCATGGCCCGTGCTCTTGTTCCCAAGTGGATTGGGCGCGACAAGGTCCATTTTCCTCTCAATAGCTGAGATTGGTGGTGGCTAGCACTTCAGAGCACTTGAGGTCCACTGCAGCATGTAAAACCTCTAAAACCAAGAAAAGAGAAGTGTTTATTTTATTTTTTTTCTCCCCCCCTACGAAAGAACAGAAGCAAACTTCAGTGATTAACCCTCATGATGCCAGTCTCTTGTCTGTGTAGAAGTCTGAGGGGTGTGAGCGTCCTGTACACTCTCACCTCTTGTCCACCGAGGCAGTCGAGATCACCCCACTGCCCTGACTATCCCCCAATACAAAGGAGTGTTATGTTTTGTTTAGAGAGGCATGAGTGTGTAGCGTTGTGGGCCTCCAAATTGTGGGAGGTGGTTTGCAGTGAGGCGTGTTTCTTTTGAGGGACTCGATCGGGGAGGGGGAGGGTGGTTGAGTTGCAAACTTTTTGTTCACTCGAGGCCTTTGTCACCTGACTGGAGATGGCAAAAATAAAACGATGAAACAAATGGACAAAAACTGCAAACTATGTCTGGTTTTCTGTCTCTAATGTATCGAGTAACTTAAATATATATATATCTAGGTGGAGTCAGACAAAATGACGGAGGAGCATTATCTTGGACAGGGTCTGAAATTATCTACCAGGTTTTATACTGGTCATGTATATGCCACTTCTTAGTTCCATATAAAACTGTTGAAAATGTATACGAGGACAAGTCAACAGTACTAGACGTGGAAAATCAGTAATAAAAAATTTAACCGCTGAGTGTCCATAACTTAAAAATGGCCTTTTACAAAATGAAAACCAACTAGGGCCATGGTGGCAGCAGGTGAGTTAGCATTTTTTTTACATGCCATAGACCACATTCTGCTTTATTCTGGCAGCTGATTTCCTGACTAAGCTGTTAGTGCTAAAACCCCTTGGAAAAATACTTTTTTCCCCCAAAACACTAAAAGAATGGTCCAAACTACTCAAGGTACAAAGCTTTGGATCAAAACCTTGTCTTTCATGAAGGTTCTAATGCTTCCTATGAAAATCCTTAAAAATGCAATTAAATGTTTATTGCAAAGGTGTACTGCTTGTTTTTTTACTGCCAGTGATGTACTTGGGTATCAATGGTTACGTTATATCATTTGGGATGGTAATGAATTAAAGACGTAGCAGCTTAACAGAGGGAAACGATGTACTTTCTTTAAAAATGGTTTGAAGGTGCTAAAAGAACTGACAATCATGGAAATCTGAAGACTTTGGCCCTTAGAGGCAGAAAATGGTCCTCCATGACAGCTATTTATGACTGCTGTATCGTTCCCATGGTGTTAACAAGAATTAACAAAGTCGGAACTAACTTGCTAGAGAAGTAAAAAAAAAAAAAAAAAAAAAATCCCTTTTATCAAATGTGTTACAGCATCCTCGAATGTGAAATCCATCAAACACCAGTACAGATTAGTTGTAAGGCATAGCAATTCATTCTTAGTGTTAAAACAAAAAGATTGACAGTTTCATAAAGGAAACTGTATGTTGGTCCACAAACTATTAGTCGACTGCAAAGAAAACAAATTGAATGTTTTACCCAATATGTTATCAGTTACCAAGGTTTAAACGAAATCTAGGTCTGTTAGTAAATGTGAAAAACTACTGAAAGACAAAAAAACATGTAGTGATCCTCGTGGAAAAACTCAGTTTCTTCTTTGTGTTCACATATTTGTGTTGTTTCTGCATTTAAAGTCATGGCAACAGACACGTCAGACAGTCTGAACATCCTGAATTTTGAGTGGTATGAGCCTAAAACAGAACCATGATGGAAAGAAGGAGGCATGATTTTATTTCCTGTGGTGTCCCTCTGATCAGCCATGGCTTCTCTGAGTCACAGGGGGAAAAGCTTTTTCTCTGTGTTCATCATAATGCAGCTGAATAAAACGTGACTGTCTGAGGCCCAGTGCTGAGCAGGAAGGTGTGTGTGTGTGTGTGTGTGAATAATTCACCAGACTCAGCAGGTTTATTATCAGGGTGTGTAGGGCTAAAGTTGACCTTTGGACTTGCAGCATTCATCACAGACAGGCGCTGAAGCAACAGGCAAAACTTGTACTTTAAACCCGTGTTTAAGACTAATTCAGTCTTTATTGAGGCTAAAACATTTAATAAAGCCCAGAGACGCTTCTAAAGTTACTTTTTGACATGACTAAACTCATTTAAGAGTGTGAATTGTCCAAATCCATGTGAGGAAATGTTCACTTGAGCTGAATGAGTGGGTTTACCATATATGGTAAGGGCGTTCCACGCGGCACAAAGCCCGCCTACGTCACGTCACGTCACGTCCGGTTCTCCCTCTCCCCTCCGATCTCTCATCATGGCTCCGGTAAGATAACGGAGCTCCCTCATAATTACGCATTTGATTGTTCCTTGCTTAGTTGGTATGTTCGTCTTAATTAATTCAAAGTAATGTAAAGTAAAGCTTTGATAGTGTTAACATTCTGTGAGAATCTAGTTGTTTGTTGTGGAGATGAAACTAGAAGTTAGCAGAGTTAGCATTAGCTGGTGGTAGATGTACACGTGTCCCATTCATTCCACCTGACAGCTCGCCAAACTACATAAATAAATGGTGTTTTCTTCATGTTGTTGGCTGATTGACATGATGTGTGCTACTATTCTAAATGTAGGGGTAGTCAACTTGACACAACAAAACCATACATTAATCTCCAGCTTATCAAGGAAATACAATTATATACTGATGTTCTTCACGTGAGAAGAAACAAGGGTTGATAACCAGTTTTACTTTTTATTTGAAGTAGTTGTCTTGAGTTAAGTTTCTGCCCTTATAGATGCTGCTTATTTCTATACAGGAATGAGTTAATATTCTCTTGTTAGTAGAACTGGCAATCCAGTACTGCTAATTTTGATTGTGCATGTCAGTTTTTAAACGTGAAATGGAGAAAATCATTTTAAATGGACTTAAAGCAGGGATGGTTAACTTTGGTCACGGCAAGGGCCACAGTCAATTAATTCTCCCTGCCAAAGGGCCAAATTGTAGGATACAAAAAAACGATCAATTATGAATCAATTATTTTTTTTAAATCAATTATGTCTCAAATTTAACTCAACATATGCCAGTGATCAAATATTATTATGGATGTATTTCTGGTTTTTATGATTTCATGGCAGATTTTGTCACATTTTCTTCATGTTTCCAATTCATTGATATGTAAAAATTGACCTGAGGGCCACATTGAGGGTTGATGGGGGCCGCCAGTTGCCCACCCCTGAACTAAAGACCCTTTACAGCTCAGTTACGTGTTAATCAGTAATGTAATGTTTAGGTTGAAGACCCTTAATCATTATATCTTTTGCAAATATAACTGAATGCAATTCTGATTTTCTTAACTTTGCAGCTCAAACAGAAGAGGCCAGCTGTTGGCAAGAAGGCCAAAAGAGGAGCTTTGTGGAAGTTCTCATTGGACCTGACCCACCCTGTGGAGGACGGCATCCTAGACTCGGCTAACTTTGTGAGTCACACTGCATCACTTTAAACACTTGCAGAATTTTAAGTTTAAAGTAAAGAGATTTTGGTTTTTAACTTCTTAATTCAAGAAATAAAAAAAATAACAAATAAAAAAAAAAAAAAAAAAAATATATATATATATATATATATATATACAATTGTAATATTATCGACTGTGATCTGTTTCTGCACTTCGATATAAGCATCGTCTCTGAGAACATTTTGGTTTGGGATAAATTTAGTTTTCTTTGCAAGCAGCTAACGTCGTGTCTGGACTAGGGCTCCCTTCCCTAGCTCCTAATCGACTAGGGTTCCCTTCCCTAGCTCGTCACTGTGCTCTGTTTAATAGGAAACCTTCCTCAAAGAGAGGATAAAGGTCAATGGAAAGACGGGGAACCTCGGTAACACTGTCCAGGTCGGCAGGATGAAGAACAAGATTAACGTGTCGTCTGACAAACAGTTCTCTAAAAGGTGAGATCAACTGCAGCTTCTCAATCTCAAACAATGATTTAACTAAAAGTTGGGACTCAAAGTACTCTTCAAAATGTGTCTAGTCTTTCTTTAAACGCCTCTGCTTCTCTCCATCAGGTATCTGAAGTACTTAACAAAGAAGTACCTGAAGAAGAACAACCTCCGAGATTGGCTCAGAGTTGTGGCGTCAGACAAGGAGACGTACGAGCTGCGTTACTTCCAGATCAGTCAGGAGGACGAGGAGTCGGAGACAGACGAGTGAACAGCTGCTGCAGAGAGTCAAACCTGTGTGTTTGTCAGGAGAATAAATTTGGAAAAAGAACCTTTTGTGCTGGGTTTTTGTTGTGGAAAGAAAAAAGTTAGAGTTTTGTTTTTAATGTCTTGATCATTGCGTCAACACTGGATTCCATGTGAAATACCTTCATCTTAATTGGTGAATGAAACAATTTGCCCATTAAATTATATGGTCAAGACATTTTTGTCAATCTGTAAGATGTCACCATTAAAAAGGACTTTGATACACCGAATAAGTCAGAATTCATACTAAATGGAGAACTGTGTTTCCGTACTGAGCAATGTCGGAATAATCTTTTTTTTTTTTTTTTTTGACTTCTGAAGAAAAGACTCACCACATAGTTCTTGTGTTTCTAAATGCGTTTCTTTAACAAATTGAAATGATTAATGATGTACCTTGCATTGATGCACATTTGTTTTTCAGTTTATGGGGTTCACCTGGATTCATATACAGTCATATGCTGATGGCAGAAATGTGCCTACGTCCTATCAACCTTTCACTTAGATTTTTTTTCAGTCAAGTCAGTTATAGAAACAGATCTTTAACTAACTTAAGGTATGCTAAGTACATGTTATTTGATTACATTATCGTGGTGTCCCTAATAATAAAATAGGGGTTTATTATGTGAAGTTCTCTGTGGATGCTGGTCCACTCATGTATTCACTGAAGTCTGTTCAGCAGTAGACTTATTAAACACTAGGTGGTGCTGCAGATACTCCAAATCACACTTGCAGGCTGAGTGTACTAAAGTGTACTAAAGGATCAGTACTTCAAATAAATCCATCAAAATGAAGGATTTCTTGAATAGATGAATAATTTGACATGTCATTTTGAAAAGCTCCAAAATGTATTTTTCCGTTATAGAATATAAAGGCAGGATAATCATTATTGATATAATGTTGTTTGACTTCATATATTACAAATGCTGTATTCAAACAATAGGAACAAATAAAAAAATATCAACATTAACAAAAACAACAGTAGTGTACATATAGCATTAAAGGAACAAAAGAAGCAAAGTCTTTGGGAAGTTTTAAAGCCTAACATCAATACAAATCTAAAATGCACATCAAATACTTTATGTTCAGTAACAGTTCAACCTTGTTTGTTTTTTGTGTTCAAAATAGTCATGTTAGGAGGTGGGGGAAAAGTATAGGTACTAATGCAATCACTACATTACAAATCCAAACAACTTTAATTATGCCTCCTTCATGCTCCAAAGAGTCTCAAACTCAGATTGAAGTAACACAAATATCTTCCTTGGTCATTATTTAAGCCTTGGAAATCCCAAGCTTGGGCTCTCAAAGTCTCATGGGAGCTGTAGTTGTTGACGGATGACAAGATACAATTTTCCCAGGTTCAGTGTCTGAAAAATGAGTGGTTGAATATTTCTCTTTTTTGATAACATCAAAAAACGAAATGATCTGTTTCGCTGCTGGCGACTGGCATGATGAGACGGTGTCCACCTCTGTCTGATCTTTGCTTCTGTCCTGTTTGAAACTCTTCAGGCTGCCAACGAAAACCTTTATTCTCTTAAACAGAAAGGGATGTTTTAGTCTGTGTGTGTGTGTGTGTGTGTGTCTGGATTCACTCTCACTTGCTCATCTGTTGTGTATAAAGCATGTATCCTCAGGAATGTATGCACCTTCTGCTGCTGTGCAGTCAGCACACCGACACACACGTAACAGGCACTTTCATACGTTCACTCTTTCATATATTTTAAAAAACAAACAAGAAGAATTAAAACAGAAAAGAAAAACATTCTAAGCTTATATTATTGTCCACAACTTTGAGATGTCTCCATGACCTCGTGCTGTATTGAAAGGTAACATTTTGAATGTATTTATATAAAGAAGCTGGTGATTTATTGGCCTGTGTCTGACAGATGTGCGTCTGGTTTGTTTGTCTTGTATATTTCTAGGCCTGCAGGATATGAGGAAAAATATGCGATGTGCGATCAAATTGTTCAATGCTGTGATAACGGTATGAATGGAGATACATAAATAATATTAAAGAACGCATTTTAGCTATAACCATAGACTGTGAATATTAATGGACGGAGCCTGGGTGACGTCACCCGTCTGTTTGGCTACTGCAGGGGGCTTCGGAGTCCCATCGATAGCCGTCTCCATGCTAAAAATGCTGTCTCACCCTAACTATAAGTCAACCTAACGACAGGCTGAGAGCTGGATTTTGTATTTTATTTTATTGTATTGTAATATATACATATAACATTATAACAGAAAATAGACACACAGTTGACTCACTACTTAAACAGAGAAGACCTTAACTAAAAACGGAGAAAAACATTTTAAAGAACTCTGAAGTAATCCCATCACCCCCTGGGCTCTTGTTGTTTTTAAGGTCACAGATTGCTTTCCTAACTTCTTCAGGGGAGATGTTATGATCACAGAAGTCCCTATCTTCTGCTGATATGGATTCACAATACCCGATAGTCTATAAAGGTGTTAGCAGTTGCTTCGCAGGAGTTGGAGGTGTATAGGTTTTTATAGAACTTATGGCACAAGTTTGCGATTTCTCTAGAGTCATTCATTTTTACATCACCCACCTAAAGGTTGATCTATCGTAGAATATAATGTTTTGCTTTTCTCCATTCAAAAAATAGTAGATATATATCATCCAATTTATTTTGTAATTATATACTCACTTCCCCCTTTCAGAGTAGGCCTCCTGTTGAGAAACTAAGTAAGTTGCACAATGACCTCCTCTTCAGCTGCTCTGTACTCTGGCTGAAGTACCACCCAATCTCCTGAGAAACTTCCCCAGCTCGCATTTTGAAAGCTCCCAGTTCCTTCCATAAACTTTCTGCGTTACTGCTTTGTTCCAATAAGCATTTATTTAAAAAATTGACTTGTGTTTTGACCTTCTCATATTTCAGTAGATAACTGTTTAATTTCCTGGAGCTGAAGGTTTAAAGCCTCTTGACAAACCATTACACACACACACACACACCCACCCTCCAACACAACACAACACAACACCTGTGTTTGCAGCATGTCCCTTCTTAATCCCCAAAACTTGTTTTTCGAAGCATTCTTTTGATAACATTAAAAGTCTCTCTTGTTTATTGCAATACATTCAGAGCTTTGTGATATGTTATTAGGAATGCTCATATCCTGATGATGATATAAAATCACAATACATTTCAACCACACAAACATTTATATTATCTTTGGGTTTTGTATTTATGTGTTCTATAAAGACAATAAACCACTGCTTTTAATCACAAGGATTATAGCTTCTTTCTGCCTTGACATATTCCCTGGTACAGTATCTGAATGATACACAATATTATTTGTGTATGATCAATGTAACTAAAGGAAAGAAACCTGATGACCCTCATTGCTTATGCCTAACAAGAATTAAGGACACACAGGATGTAGCAGTATAGCCTCTTGCTAGAAGATCAAAACCACATTTCAACATTTTCAGGCCAAAATCTGGGAAGAAGCGAAACCTTCAGGAATACAAACAGGCTGCTAACAAAAGCCTAGCTGTTGTTCCCTAAATACACCAGAGCAATCCAAAAACATCTGTGTGAAACACTCCCTCAAACAATGTTTCAATCTAATTTCAATCTTACGATCCCTGACGAGCTCTCATTGGTAACGTCCCGGCTCAGGGCTGGTTACAAAAAGGAAGGCCACACACATATAGAGCAGTTAAGGAATAGTTTTATTTTACATAAAGTCTAAAACATTTAAAGTAATGTCATTTATCAGTATGAGAAGTCAGTCATTTCTGTGTGGGCGAGTGATAATGAGGGATGCTTGTGATGGGTGCAGCAAACCAAACAAAGGAAAAGGCTGAGGTGGATGTAGCAGACCCAGCGGAGGGAGTTACTACACACAGACACAAAACTCCACAAAGCCGTCTTCCCAATGTTATGTTATACTACTGGGCAGCTAATCTACACAAAATAGCTCATTGGATTTCAGTGCCAGAGGATCATGGTAGTCCAGAGTGGGTGAACATGGAAAGAAGCCTCAATGACCCAACAAACTTGGGCTCTTTAGTCTGCTCCCCATTGCCTATCAATTTTAAAGGGGCAGGTAACCCTGTCATTAAAGTCTCTTTAAAGATATGGTCACAGTGTAGGACCCACTTAGGGTTAAAGCAAGCCCTTTCCTGCATGCCACTCACCAATAATCCACTTTTTAAACCATCAATGCTAGATGCAGCATTCCTGCAATGGTCTAGAAAGGGCTTGAGCAAGGTGTCAGCTCTGTTCAAAGATAATATTTTCATGTCTTTCGCTCAGATGGTAAGAGGTTTTGGTATTCCACAATCTAATTTCTTTCGGTACCTTCAGATCAGGGATTTTGTTCAGAAGAATTTTACAACATTCCCTTCTCTAACCCCCCATCAGCTGGTTAGAGGATTGTATCCGTGAAAGCCCTTCTGAGCATAATTCTATATCGCAAGTATGTGACATCTTACTGTCGACAGCCTCGCCCAGCTTGAACCATCTAAAGTCAAAGTGGGTGGATGATTTTGGCGAAAAAGACTCACAGAGGAAACCTGGAAATCAGCTGTTGCTGGGATCCACTCAGCCTCTATTTGTGTCAGACTTAATGTTATTCAGTTTAAAATAATTCACAGACTTCACCTATCAAGGACCAGACTTTTTTCCTGAAATTGACCCAACCTGTCAACGGTGTAACCGGGACCCAGCAACTCTTTTCCACACTTTCTGGTCATGCCCAGGGATGAGAACATTTTGGAATAGGATTTTTGAGACATTTTCGTACATGTGTAATAAGGACATTGATCCGGTGCCGCAGTTGGCAATATTTGGTGTGGCTCAGAGGGACCTGTGTCTCCCCCGAGCCCAGACCCGCGCTTTGACCTTTTCATCATTACTGGCAAGACGGTGTTGTTGACTGTTTTGAATATTGTGTGATGTAGATATAGACTGGATCCTGGTAAAGATAAAAGTTATTCACAGAACATCTAGGCCCTTAAGAGAGCTTCTAATGTGAGAAACTGGGAGGAGGAGTGAGGAGACCCTTAAGAGAACCAGAACCGTGGAAAAAGACTCAGAGATAAGTGATTACACACACAAATGACAGCTCTGTCAAACAGCCTCATATTAATATCATGCATGGTGAATAATGCTTCTAAATACACTTGTATTCTGGTCCAATTCAGAGATATTACAGGTCTGAGTGCTGCTAACTGGATCTGATTATCTACCAAAAATCCAACATGACCAGAGCTCTCTCATACCTGGCAGTTGTATCAACCAGATCCTATTTGGTGCTGAATGTTTCTGCCAACAGATGAAGCAAATGAAAGCACTTTGAGCTCAGGGTTTAGACAGAAATATTCCCTGTTTTCTCCTTAAAAGTGTCAGTAAAAAAGCTTGTGTAAAGAAAATGAGTCTGGTTTTGCTGTATGCATTATGTTACAACGTCTGCAGGTAATCTGACTCTGCGTATCCGATTACAAACCGATAACAACACAACACATACATGCAAACAGCTTACAACCATACACTGTGCACATGTTGGTAAGGATTCATTTTAAATCCATAAAGTTTAATATAGAGAAATATAAAAGGGGGAGTGACATTCATTCCCTGCGATTGGTGAACAACAATGAACACGACTGCTCTGATCTTTGTGAGCGTAATCAAACTGCTGCTTTCTGTTCTCCAGTATGTTTTCTTAGCTCTTTTGTTGGTATTGATTCTGTAGAATTACATCGATATAAAATCAAATATTCCATTAGCGGACTCTGTTGCTTCGTCCGCCACTTCCGAATCATTCTTTTTACATCAGGTCTTGACTTACAATCAATGACCTAGAGCAGCGGTTCTCAACTGGGCCAGCCTAAAGAATTCCAACTTCAACGTATTTCAGCATTAAGACTTCATCAGGAAGTCAAATGGATGAAAAGAAACACTAAGCCATTTGTAGTGGTACTCAACCAGTAGGAATTCTCCACTTGGAGCTGGAGGTGTGGCATTCGTCCGGTCCATGACCCACTGAAAACAACCCAACGACCCACCTTTGGGTCCCAACCCACCAGTTGAGAACCACTGAACTAGACCGATTAATTTATTTCACATATTAATTCCACAAGATGAATCCCCAATATTTGATTTGAGTATTGACGAATGGATGTTTTGACCCATAGATGCACTCAGAAGTAATCAGACCATAAGGGGGTCAAAAATGACCCTTATAAGAATCGATGTGTTTAAACACATTTTTGTGTGTTTGGTTAACAATATTCACTTGTACTGTATTAAATAATTGTACAAACACACACGCACACACACAGTCCCTCTCACTCTCTCGCTCTTTCTTTTTCTCTCTTTCTCACACAAACATCTGGTCAGTTCCCAGCTTTCTAAACACAAAGAGTAAAGAAACGTCACCGATTTAATCTGCTGCACAAAATAAGCAGCTTCTATCCTCCCTTCAATAACTGAATGATGGCAGCAGCTATACACACACACACACTTGCTCAGCCTCGTGTTGAATAATGTATCAGCCGGGTCACATGTTGTCAGGTCTGAATGATTAAAGTTGCCGTCTCCTCTCGTCATTATTTCCTGCAGCTCTGTAGAGGACGTGGACTCAACATACACAGAAGAACAACAGGTGAGTGTTTACCTGTCTGCTCAGATGTGTTTCTCTAATCTACAGTCTGGTGGTTTTTTTATCAGAATCTTTGTGCAACAGTGAGAAAAGCCTCTGAGGTCTTCTCTCTGAGAAATTCAACCTGTTGATGTTAATCAGTGTTTGATTCCAATTCAGGTTTTTGATTTCATTCCTTTTCGGAGTTAGGAGGTAAATTCAGACTTGTAGAAGTCGTTCATGTGTTTTAATTGTTCAGTTTTGGCTTCACAGTCGTACCTTTTCCGTTGTGAAATCAGATCTTTTTGGTCTTCATTAATGTTTCAGAGAGGGAGTCTCGCTCTAGTGGGTGAAAGGAACAGCTGATGGTATCCCATCTTCCCCTGCAGGCTCACATCATCAGGCCTACCTGCATGATATCAGCCGCTTATTTAAAAGCAGGTGTTCATGGTTGTTTGTTGGATTTTTAGAGAATAGTTTTACATATTTCTGTTTTCTTGTTGTATTGAGTTGTGTAGTCTGTTTGAATTTCTGTCTCCTCACAAATAGAATGAAGTTGAATGGAGTTTTATTCTAAGCATTAAAAGGTTCTCCTCTGAGCAGCAGTCCTGACCTGGAGTCAGGAGAGGAGGATTTAATTGGACAATAAAACATTATCACATAAAAAATGTAGGCAGATACAAGCATGTTCTTTAGATTTTGCATTCTTAGGTTTCACATTTTTTACCAAACAAAACATATAAGAATCCTCCTCTGAAATGAAGTGATTGCAATGAGGACGTGGCTTTGAGGCAGCTTTGAGGACAGTTTTAGTTGCAGGTCACAGATTGTTTGGGAGAAGCTTTTACATAAAAAAAAACAAAAAACAAACTGCGGTTTACTTGGTCAAATATATTAATGTAGCAGCTGAATTTACTGTTGCAGATTTGTTGTCTGTAAACTTTCATATAAGAAAGTTAATGGTATATTTTTCCTTGTTTTATTGATATTTTTGCATCAGTAAACAATCTGAATAATTTTTACGTCTATGCCTTCCACAGTTTTTGTCCTTTGTTGGATTTGTGGCTCCTGAGGAATAAGTCTAAACCATGAGAGTGAAAGAATGAAAGAGGGAATGTCAGAGAAACAGTAGGAGGTCACAGACACACACACACACACACACACACATATAAACAGGTAACAGACAGGTGCGGCGATGACGGCGTGGCTCAGCCGGCTCTCTCTGGGCGACGCCTGGTACAACATGTACTCTCGCCTCCTGAGGACCAAACCTGTGGGCTCCATGGCTCAGAGCTCTGACGACCTTACCGAGCTTGCAGAAGGCTCAGGGGCCGGGCTCGCCAAGGTCCTGACCACAGTGGACCTGGTGTCGCTCGGGGTGGGCAGCTGCGTTGGCACAGGGATGTACGTGGTCGCCGGGCTGGTTGCCAAGGCGATGGCTGGTCCTGGAGTCATCCTGTCTTTTATCATTGCTGCTGTGGCCTCAATACTGTCAGGTGAGACAAAACATTGATTGACATGAGGTGGAGAATACATTGATTTACTCTGGAACTGCACTGCGGAAGATCTTTGTTGTACATTTCCAAAGAGTAACACTTAATGGGTCTAAAAGTCTGGAAACGCAAAGAAGAACATTCTGTCTGTCGCTTTCTGATACAAGCCTGTGTAAATCTAAACGAGTGTATTTGTGTCATTTACAAGTTAAAAGCCTCTCATTCCACTTTTTATGAGCTACATTTACCTGACAGGTGCTGATCAATTAATTACTGGCACAGCTTTTTTTCTCTGACAGTCAGGCACATGTGTTTGTTTCGAGAAGTTTAAAGTTAGGTTTAGTCAGTATCCAATATGGCGACCACCATCGTTTGGCTTCAAACACCTACTGAGAAACCAACGGGTGACGTTGCTGAGAGTTTGTCTATGTTTTATACAGTCAATGTTCAAGTTTCTTAATACTTGTTTTTGACAAGATTAAGCTCCGTGGCTCATGAGGAAGAAACATTTCATGGAAAATGTAAAAAAAAATATCTTAATGATTTATGTACTCCTGGGGAATGCACTTATTTTAAGACCAGAGAAATACTCTTTTGAACTTTTTCTCGGTCCTCCATGCAGAAACTAAATTTCTGCTTATGTTGTTGTCACCGGTCAATATCATCAAAGTTTACCCTCTAGGTTTTTTTTCCCTTTTTTGTTTTTTTTCCCCTCATCAAGAGCAAAACTTCAACAGGATGTATAAGCTGAGCCTTTTCTACTTGCACCAATTAATAAATGACTTATGGGTAAATAAAATGACATTAACTTTGGGAATTGAGGAAAAGATAGAACATGACAAACAAACTAAATACTTTTGTAAATTAACGGAACAGACTGAATGTTCAGCTGCTGATTTGTTAATTCATTGTAACCACAGTTTAGTCGTCTTACAACCTTATACCTCTGTGTTTTCATTTGAAGGTGTGTGCTATGCAGAGTTTGGAGTCCGGGTCCCAAAGACGACCGGCTCGGCCTACACCTACAGCTATGTGACGGTAGGGGAGTTTGTGGCCTTTTTCATCGGCTGGAACCTGATCCTGGAGTATCTGATCGGCACAGCGGCGGGGGCGTCGGCTCTCAGCAGCATGTTCGACTCTCTGGCCAATCACAGCATCAGTAACTACATGATAACTCACCTGGGCACGATCAGAGGACTCGGTCAGTACCATCAATATGTTTGACATTCACTAGCTCATTAATGTATCTCCTATTTGTTAAAACAGTCTGAATCTGGATCTTTTTTTTTAAACTCAAATGGTCCTGGTATGTCTGTTTGTCTCAGGTAAAGGGGAGGACACGTACCCTGACCTTCTTGCCCTGTTTATCGTACTGCTGGTCACAGTGATTGTTGCTCTCGGGGTTCGTAATACAGTGGGGTTCAACAACATCCTCAATGTGGTCAACCTTGTGGTGTGGGTCTTCATGGTCATTGCAGGGCTCTTTTTCCTCTCCGCCAGCAACTGGGAGAGTGGAAAGTTCCTGCCTTACGGCTGGTCAGGGGTGAGATATCTACTCAGCTTGGTTGTAATTGTTTTAGTTAAAATCCCCAAACTGCTTTCATAATGATATTGAACTCAGTCTTAACAGTTCTTGATGTACACAATAACAGGTTTTTGGAAACTCTTGTTGTTGTTCAGGTGATGCAAGGGGCAGCTACTTGCTTCTACGCCTTCATCGGCTTTGACATCATCGCAACGACAGGAGAAGAGGCGAAGAACCCAAACACCTCCATCCCGTACGCCATCACCGCCTCACTGGTCACCTGCCTCACTGCCTACGTGTCGGTCAGTGCGCGGCTTTTGCATGTCTATGGTTGCGGAACATTTTTAATTTCTTTAAAAAATTCGGACATGGATGTAGTCTCAGTGACATCACCCGCTGATTTCTGAAGAGGGGTTTTGAAGCCCACATTTTGGGCGGTGCCATATTGGAAAGGCTGACCTTGGCTCACTTTCGGTTAATTAAGAGGCGCAGATGAGGCTTAACACTCCTGGCAAACAGCTACGATGTGTCCACGTGTCAGTCATATGGGAATCAGAGGATCCCTGGCTCAAGATCTAGTACAGAACGAATTACAGAAATGTGTCTGGTTGCTGGAGAGATGCCTGTCTACATCCCGACACTGAAATCTCTCCGTTAGTGGACGTCCACAGTTTGTGCATTTGTGCGTTTTTCTGACCTACTGTATGTGTGTGTCCAATAACAGAGAGAAAAACTGAATTTCCCTCAAGATTTATAGAGTATGTCATCTCTTTTCTTTTCTCTTTGCTACGTTTCTATTTGTTGGTTATTGCTTTGGCGCCTTAAGCTAAACATTCAGGCCTTTACTATCTTCATTTTTGGAGCCAAAAGTACTTCAAACATACACAGATGTTCCATTAACATATCATTATTTATTAAACAACGCACAGAAAGAGAAAGTCTAAGAGTGTCTTTGTCCTTTAGTCCAGCACTTGTAAAACGACAATAATTCATCGGCCCCCCCTCTGCACCCTTTGTCTCCACAGGTGAGCGTGATCCTGACTCTCATGGTTCCTTACAACCTGATCGACGGCTCTGCCCCTCTCATGGAGATGTTTGAGGCGCACGGCTTCCTGTGGGGGAAATACACGGTGGCCGTGGGCTCTATAGCCGGACTCACCGTCTCTCTGCTCGGCTCTTTGTTCCCCATGCCCAGAGTCATCTACGCCATGTCCAGGGACGGACTGCTCTTCAGGTAGGAACACACTCAAAACACAGGTAGGGGTTTGTGGTTTGTTCCTTGTTAACCTTTGGCTGCATGTCTCTCTAGGTTCTTGTCACATGTGTCATCGCTCACACACACCCCCGCTGTGGCGTGTGTGGTGTCGGGGAGCTTTGCGGCCCTCCTCGCTCTGCTGGTGAGCCTCAGAGACCTGATCGAGATGATGTCCATCGGCACCCTGCTCGCTTACACTCTGGTCAGTGTGTGCGTTCTTTTACTGCGATACCAGCCTGATGAACAGACGGACACACACCAGTTTACCTCCCAGGATGACATGGACGGCCTGAATCACCAGGATGATGGCGCTGTCCCCACTAAAGACGACCAGATGTTGATTGGCGGTGCGGACGGTGACGGCTCGACGTCTTACCACGCTGGAGGGACTGAAGGAGAAGGAGATGACTCTGAATTCCACACAGGCCACGCCTCTTTGCTAAAAAGGCTTCTGGGAGGTCATTACTATACCCTGCGGCTGCGGCTGGGGATTCCAGATGCATCAGCTCGTCCCACCCCTGCCACTGGTCGCATAGTGACCCGTTGTACCCTCCTCCTCTTCTTCACGTCCTTCTTCCTCTGGTCCACTGTTATTTTTGGCGTCGAGCAGGGAGCAGGTGCTGGGGCGGTGTTCTCAGGCCTCATGGCCACATTAATGGCGGGGTCTTGGGTGAAGCTTTTAATAACGATCGTACAGCAGCCAGAGAGTGGGAGGAGACTGCCCTACATGGCGCCCGGTGTGCCTTTCGTCCCTGCGGCAGCCATATTGGTCAACAGCTACCTCATGCTCAAACTGTCTCCTCTCACCTGGGCCAGGTTCACTGTCTGGTGCTTCATAGGTGAGACGAATCATTCTTTATGGATTTGATCAGAACCATTAAGTTTAAATAAAAGCAGTTGATAGTCCTACAGTAAAACATTTACTTAAAGTCAGGGCTCCTTTCAGTAATGTTTTCAGGCTCTAAAAATATTAATCCGAGCCTGCTAGTGGCAAAAACAAGTGTTATTTGATCCTGCACATTTGCCACAAAGGTTTACATTGCAGCTGTAACAGGCTGTGTCACGTCCATCAGCTGAAGTAATCTACCACTCAACACTTCTGTAACTATTACTGATTTAGACCCCAAAATATGTTGAAGTATAAAATCACCTAAATTCCCCTTTAAAGAGGCTCTACTGAACACCTGGTTTGGCATGTGGTTTGAGTAGACTGAAGATTTGTACTGTGCTTATTTTTAGTTTTTTGTCCATCATTCATGCTGATGCTGCTCTTCCCTTTTACTTTCTCTTGTTCTGTAAATCCGATCGTTATGAAGTAGTTTTAATCTCGACAAAGTGTACAACTGATGAATTTGCAGTTTGCTAACATTGCTAAACATGAAAAAATTGAAATGTTTCTGTCCTTTTAGTTTTGAGAAATCATTGCAAACTAGTAGATGAAGTATAAAAGTGGATGTAGATTTGGATGACAGGTTTTTCTCTTTTTAATGAGAGCAGCAGAAAGATGAAGAAACTGTACAACGACTCTTTGTTTTGTATTAGTTCTGCAGTTGTTTCACAGCTGAAGAAGAAAGGGGAAAGTATCCGGCTCTCTGGTATAAATCCTTCCAGCTGGACGGTTTCTCTACCTGCTCTCTACCCCTCTCAGGTTCTGTCTTTAATGGTAACCATGTGTCCGCCTGTAGGTTTGTTGATCTACGGTTGTTACGGAGTGTGGCACAGTACGCTGGAGATGAATGCCCGGGAGCAGCAGGCGCACGCCAGCTCCTACCAGCGCTACGACGACCACCTGGACGACACCTTCTCCCCCGATGACAACTTTCACCCCCAGGACCAGGAGGAGAAACCCTACCAGGGCTGGTCTGCTCCAGAGGAGAGCGGACACCCGAACCAGCAAGAGAAGCAATACGAGGACCTGGATGGAGAGCAGCACCCGAGCCAGTATGAAGCCACTGGGGACCAGTATGGGTACCAGTCTGCACCAGGAGACCAGTATGAGAGCAGAGGAGGCAGGACGACAGGACGGACCAATCATGGCTTTGATGCAGATGAAGAAGAGGACTGATACTTCCTGATTTTTCCCCTCTTGAAACGAAAAAATCTGAAATTATGAATAAATTAAGAAAACTTTGAAAGTGCCTCCTGCATAAGACACTGACTCAAATAATCTACATGGCGATCATAGTCATATTCATACCTTTGTCTGCTTGGGAGGAACATCTTTTTTGGAGTTTAGGGATGAAGGTGGAGGAGTGGATCCAGTAACGGACACCTCCCACCTCAGAGATCATGTAAGGTGGCTGCAGCAGCTGCAGAGGAGCTTTTTTCCACAGTTACACTGAAGAGCTCTTTTGTATCAGAAAGAATGAACCTTTGAATCAAAGTTAGGATCTTAACTAATCTGTGAAGCTCAATATTTAAAGGACTCAAACCAAGAACAACAACAAAAATAATGAGCAAAGATTACAGACAAACTCCTGCACATTGTCTAAATTGTAGAATTTATTGACAACTTTTCCATATGTGCAGGTGTGCAAAGAACATGTTATGATGTTTTTTTTTAAGCTTTGGTACTTTTCCAATACTGTCCATAATTAAAAAAAAACAAAGATTGTATCATTATAAAACACATTGGTATTGAAATAGTATCAAAGTATCAAACACTTTGTTCAAACACTTGCAGGTGACATGCCTCACCACTCACTCTTATACCATCATCTAAAAGAGTCGTGAAATCACCATCGAGTCATTTCACACTGATGCATTTTATGAGTATTGGTGCTTCAGGTAAATACAGGTGACAAGAAGAAACACATGGCTAACATTGTGAAACAGTTAAAGTAAAAAAGTGTCAGGTATGTTTCATAATGTGGCTTTGATATGTTTTCGTACTTTAGCATATTGCGAACAGACTGTTACTTCTTTATATTCCTCATGACAGCGTTTTGAAGCCCTGACAGTTCATTTAAAGTTTGTGTTTCTTGTTTGAGTGAATGGTTTTTACAGTAAAGGAGGATTTGCTCGACTCAGTGGCTGCAGCAAAAATAAGGGTTGTATTGATGTGTGTTCATGAGGATAAGTGTTATATTTATTTTTTGTTGTCGGAATAAATTTCTCATTTGGAGTGAATTTATTTATTTATTTAGAGATTTATTTATAAATGGCATTACTGGTAGCGTCATCTAAAAATCTGACCATACAGGTACACACTGATATATATATTAGAGTAAATATGGAGCAGGATGCAAAAAGAAATGCAGGTTATATCAAACCAAAATTACTCAATCTATGTGCTTCAGTTTAAACTTCAGAAATGTGTTCATGCAATTTAAAGTCAGATAATCACCAATAGAACAGAAGTCATCAAAACTAAAATGACTAAAGCTGCTGTTTTCAAATCAAGAATGTTTAAGACGCAAAAAAAGAAAAACAAATTAAATGATGTTGTGTAAATAGGTCTACAAAATCCTTTAGGCAATTGATTGATTGATTACTTTACACCACTTCATTATGCAGATCGGTACATGTTAAGGAGGATAAAGACTTTCAAACACATGATCTAAAGTACAACAGTCGTAGTTTTGTATTTAAGCTTGTGAAAGACCATTTAATAAAAAAGTTGAGGCATTTAGTTGCTACAATGATGGACAGCAACAGTAGCATGAAATCTGTAAAACTGCACACATCTCCGAACGAATTGGACTGCGCCTTCGATGAAAGCTATTTCTGTTATTTGATTTTCAAACAAAAGCCGCATTTCCACTGCAGGAACTTTCCCCAGGGACGGGGAACCTTTAGAGGAACTCTGTGCGATTTCAATTCAAAGAACAAAGAACCAGGGTTTCCAAAAAGTGCAGGAACATTTGGGGGTGTTGCTTCCATCATTGAATGATTCTGATTGGTTGTTTCTTTTTTTTCAGCTGCCATTTTAGACATTTTAAGCCACAAAGTAGCGTGTTTCTTGTTGTTGACAAACTAATGCAGTTACAGATGAAATTGTACAACAGATGGAGGAAAATGAAGTCCAAGCCTTAAAGAACATTTCTGAGCATTTTATTGAAATGAATATAGTGCCAATAATGATGCTTTTGTTGTGTAGAAAAAAAAACTATAGGTAAAAAACAGCTGTCCCTTTTTAAATGTCTGTAGACTAATTTGTGTTTTTTCTTTCAGTCTTAAGAAACATTTGAAATACTATGCATGTCCAAATCCAGGGGATGCATCCTTTGGAGTGAGCTTTTGAAGACCGTTCGCATCACAGAGGTTAGTTGAAGGCTGTCTCGGATTCATCTGCTGCATCCTTCCTGGACTAACATATACGGAGATTCATTGCATCAATTCAAACGAGCTGGCAGACTCTGAAGTGGTCGAGTAACACACTTTTTAATGTTTGTAGCTGGTTTCAACTCAATCAAATAGATACTAATACCATTGTTAAAAAAAAAAAACGGGGCCTGAAACTACAGATTATCTTTAATATTGATAGTTCAGTTACGAGACATTAGATATGTTTGCTAATTCTTCAAATACTTGGTTGTGCACTGTGTGCTCTTTTTTTTGTCTGTCCTTGCTCTTTGCTGCTGTAACACTAAATGTCTCCGTTGTAGGATGAATAAAGGTGCAGCTTCTCTTAGTTCCGGGGCAGATGTGGAGGTTGCTAGGTGAATAGGGTGACGCTTAGAAACTAAAGTGTAATACCGTCACAGCTGGTGATACAAACAAGTAATTTTCTGTAGTCCAGACTGTCTTACTTGGTCCTTTGAAGGATGCAGCCCACTTAATGAGACATAGCAACAGGCAGAATGGGGCTTAAGGAACCTTTTAGTTCCCTGAATATTATTTTGATGTAAACCAAAAGCTTGCTTGAGTTGCAAAATTTGACTAGAGGAAAAGGATCATACAAGTGTGGCTCTTAAGCTTATCGTAAAGGAATTTAGGGATAAATGTTACAAAATACTTGTCCTAACAAATGGCTGGTAAAAAAAAATGTTATCATGGCTCTATGCACGGAAATTATGAATCACTCCCAAATATGTCTCAATACGCTAAATGTAGAAAAAGAAATACCAGACTTGATTACGACAGTCTACACAGTCTATAATCAATCTTCACACTCTTGCACTCTTGGCATGGTTGGCGGGTGGGTCCAGCGGCGTGGCCGTGCCCCGCTGTCTGGAGAAGTAGAAGCTGTTGTCTCTGCTTGGGGTCCCGGGGTCGACGCCATGGCAGCACAAGATCATGGTGCCGCCCATGAGGCAGAGGGCAGAACCAACCCAGCCGGCGTACAACGAGAAACCAAACGACATGAGGCCTTCGTCCTGGTGAGCGCCGATCGGGAACCAGACGGTGGATATGATGCCAAACACAGCTGGAACAGACAATACAGGAGACACAGAAGAGGGTTTTAAAGATGAAAGAGAAAAATAAGGCAAGAAAAGAAGTTATATATGGATCGAAAGTTGCATGAGTTTCTGTTAAAGTCTGGAACCATCTGGCTGCCCATCCCTGAGGCTGTTGACAGGAAGTATCGGTCTCTGCCAACAGGAAACAGGCCAGTCTGATGGATGAACCCAGTCAGGATGAGGTTTAGTCTGACAGACCATGACCCTCCTTACCTCTCCAACCTCCAAAAAAAGCTGAGAACAACCAGACAAATGTACATCCTCATGCCACTCTGCTCTAAAACCAGAATCATTTAAAAAAAATGTAAAAGCATTGTCTCCTAATTTCCAAAATATCCCTCATCAAAAAAAATTGTAAATTCACTAGGACTCCAACAAAAGGAATTGGACGTCATCCTGCACACTGTTTGAATTGCACAAACATGTTGGCAATGTTTAGAAATGTTGCAAAAGTTTTACGTGCAGTGTGTCTTTCCTTACCCATAAGGAGGAACAGGACGCCTCCCACCCGAGCGCGGCGCTGCTTGATGGCGGCGGTGTCATTCTGCAGCCTGACGCAGGGCATCGACATGAGCACCTGCAGCATGGCAGGTAGGCCGAGCAGACATGCACAGATCATCAGAGCGCGAGATGTCTGGATGTAAGCTGAGAGAGAGAGATAACAGAAGCATGTGTTTACTCGTTTTTTTTTTACACATTTCAGAGGTTCTCAACTGGGACCCACCACCAGCTCCTTCATGAGAAATGTTGATTCAGTTTCCTGACATCAGATTTATTTTATGAAAATTAAACATGTTTGAAAAATGTCTTCACAGACTTTTTGACTAATTTCTTCCAGGCACACATTTGCGACCCATTGGAAAAGGCTCCGGACCCACTTTGGGGTCTCGACCAAGCAGTTGAGAACCACTCTGTTAAATTTTTAGACATTTACAGTCAGGAATCTACACACATGCTCAGTCAAAGTCATGGGTTCTAAATCTTATTTAACACTTCTGCATGCATATATAGATTCATCTTTACCCTGATAATAACAAACAATCAAAAACCCACATCTAGACAGAAACAAGTATTTAAAAGTTTGTGATAAATGACTAACTGCGAATCAAAGTTTTGAGTAAGTACAGAATTGGATAAAGTTTAAATATTCAATTCAAGTACAAATACCTCAAACTACTTCAGCACAGAGCATCAGTATATGTTCTGCATTCCACATCTGTGTGCAGAGGAAGGAGCCAATAAAAATAAAGAAGCTCTTTTGTCAGTTAAAATATGTTTAGATGTAACTGTACTATTTAAAATTTGTTGTACTGAAAAGTTTTTTTTTGAGAGGGGTTCTTATATCTAGAATGAACATTCAGCAGGTTATGGGTTCTCCTTGATAGAGGGAAGACAAAATTTCAATTTACAGGTAAGAAAATAAGATTATTAAGTGTAGACGTTAAAGAAAAGTCACCAAAAATCAATACTACACGTCTCTTAAGTTTCCCCCTCATGAAACAGAACAATGCATTATGGGTCGTAAAGAAAAATCCCCCTAATAACTGTACACACAAACAGTTATTTAAATATATGAAATTGTAATAAGGATAAGTCATCAGTCACCCCCCTCTCCTCCTCTGTCTCACCGGGCAGGGTGAGGATCTGGTTGATGTCCACGCAGTGATAAAGCGCAGGAGAGATTACGCACTGCGCCCACAGTCCCCGCGAGCCCAGCTCTTCCATACGGACACACGTGGCCACCGTGTAGTCACAGGTCCGGACCCAGTCGTTGGTGGCCGTGGCGACGATGATCCCCACCCAGCCCGCGCAGCTCGCCGCGCTGCCAAAGATCTGTCTGCACATGTGCGCCATGGAGCCGCTGTGCGTTTTTACGCGGCGAAAAAGAATAGTAAAAATTTCTTAAAAATGCGTTTTTTTAAAAACAGGTTGCAGTGTTTAGATGTTTCTTCCTTATCTTTTGGAGATGTATGGATAACAATATTTAGTTTGTTTCAACAGAGGATTAAAAAATGTAAAGTCGGAGTTTTTGTTTTTTTCCTCGTTAGTTTATAAAATATAAATGAAATCAAAATTCCACGAAAGATCTCGGATTATACTAATAAAGTTTTGTTTTTGATTGAGTTTGAGCTCAGAAAAGTATAAAATTGAAAAATAATCCAACCGCGTCCCGTCAGTGCGCCCCAGACTGATCAGCAGAAAAAAACGCCTAGAATAAGATTTATCATCGGGTGTGGTGAAAAACAAACCTAACAGTTAACGTCTGAGCCAATCAGAGCGCGTATGAGACCCTAACCTAAACCAGACACAGAGATACAGACATACCAAATCAAGAGAGAGAAGTAAAAAAAAAATCAAAAAAAAAATCCATCAGAGACTCAGCAGATACTCACTGACCTGTACGCATGCGCAGATGAGAGGTTTTTAGATCGGGTCCGGAGGTAATTTTGTCACATGAATCCAAATCCAGTTTTAAAATCACTCACCTGGCTCACTGACGCCCCCTGCTGGTCTCCTTCCTCATGTCAAACAGCCTCAATTGAATTCAAACAATAAGATAAACAATACATTTTGATTAATTATTCATTTATTAAATAATTTCAAGCAGGATACCATAAAAATGTGACGATTAAAGACACCAGTCTCTACCCTGATAGTGACTTTTTTAATCCACAGACATGTTTTGTCCAGAATATAGTGATATAAAACATTAAACTTTCATTAATCACTTACAAAGCCTACCTATCATCATCATTATTATTATTGTTTTTTTTACACACACTGGTTATGTTAGCTACTGGATATTTTTGTCATTGACGTCACGTTCTAAAAAAACTAAATAGACAAATTTATATATTAAATGTTCAAAATCCTTCATGAAATAGCTTCAAATGTACACTCTCCAGCTGCATGTAAAATGTACACAAAGTTACAAAAACACCCCCGCTCTCCTGCTACAGTCGGAGGGACAAAAAATGATGAATCTTCCTCTGGACTCTGGTGTCTTCATGCTTCTTTAACCTCCTCTAAGGCCACTCCTCGATTTTTAATCTCATAAATTACCTTTAACCCTTTTTGTGACTTTGTTCTGTCATCCTTGGTGTCAGCTTTTGATTTTTCCTTCCTTCTTTTTTTCCATGTTTTTGTCGCCAGTTTGCCTTCAAATTTCTCTGTTTCTTCTCTGCAATCCTTCTGTCTGTGTGCTCACTGGTTTTTCAGTGAGTTGATGTGAGCGCAGATCTTGAGAGCTGGTCCTAGTTTGATGTTCATGCTGGTCATCAGGTGGTCCTCGGTCAGCAGCAGCAGAGCCTGACCGTCAATCTCCTGCAGACGGAAAGCCTCAGCCACATCACTGCAGCCTGAAAGACAGCGAGACACAAACTGTAAGTGCCAACACATAGGGCATCTTATATGAACATTTTATTGTTGTTTTAGTACTGATGGTGGGTGCTTGAGTGCAGCTCAGTAAAGTCACTGTCAGAGGTAGTGGTTTTTGACCGTGAAGCAAAAGGTGCAGCTCATGTTATGAATATTCCTTTTGTCAGTCAGAAATAAAGACTATATCCCTATCAATCCCTTTTTTCACTTCAAAACTTTGAGATTCCGTCAAATATTGTTATGGGGTGAAAAATGTTTTCCAAAACATATTTTAGCTGAAAGTGGAACCTGTTGATAAAATTAAGACCATTTCTGTAGTAGTTTTGTGGTAGCGTATAATGACACAAAAATATAAATGATTTAAATATGAATGAGCTATTTAAAAATATATATTTTCTCTTAATGAATTTTCAAAAAGGTTCTGGAGACATTTTAACCGGCTCCTGTTCTTGTAGATGGTGTTTAGAATTGATGATCTTCTATTCATGTACTCGAGTCATAATCAAAGTAAGAGCTGCGTTTAATCATTGAAGACCAGCTATAATGAATATCTTTAAGAAATGTATTTCTCAATGCAACTAGTATTTGATATTAAATGCAGCTGTTAACTGATTAAGGATGGCTACACACGAGACGACTTTCAAATCTTGACCAATCTGAAAAAAAAAAAAACATGGGGGAGGCGCTGACTCGATCAGGAGCTGTAAAGATAATCGCCTTGAAAACTAGCTTGTAAAACAAAGCCCTTCATCACAAATATGTGGCTGATGGTTGAGTTTTTCTTCTTTATTTCTTCATTATGTAATCAGGTTTTTGTTATAAACAGTGTTCAATAAGTAAAATCTCAATAAGGTGAAGATCGTCTCATTAAGGTTCCTTCATCAGCAGCTGTTTATTGTTTAATCCAGCTAGATGGCTGAGATTCCTCTTAACATGCACGATGTGATTTCCCTCCTGGGTTGACCAATGAAGACAACTAAATGAATGCTCTGCAATCTTGTTCTAACAGTGCTCCTTTAACCTGCATTATATCTGAAAATCTCTCACCATAAAACCATCTTTCTGAAGTGAACCTTTCAGATTGAGTTTGTCACTCGAACTTTCACGGCGTTTCTGTTTTCATCAACATGTTCACAGTGATGTTACTCACACTGACAGTTTGTGGTTAAAAGTATGCACATGAGCACACTCAGCAGTTCATTTTAATGATTTGCGAAACACTGTATTGGGTAAGGAGCCCCCCAATCATCTGCTTACAATTAAGTCGCTTCAATGTATTTATAAATCAAACTGACAACTTTGACAGAGACCGCCAGTTTTCAGGAATCTCCACATGTGCGATGTTGTCTGATATCTTCTTGTGTGTGCTGTGTGTGTTTTTGTGTGTGGGTGTGTGTGTGTGTCTACCTGGCAGGGTGTGTATGAAGGCCGTCACCTCCTCCACGCTCCACTGGGAGATGGCGGGTTTAAACGTGGTCGTGGGTGTTGAGGAGGAGGAGGTCAGGGCTGGTGCAGACGCCCTCCTCCCTCTCCGGACCGCCCGGCGCTCCATCCTGGCCGTCATGGCAACAGCTGGATCCTCCTCTCCACCGTCGTCTTCTTCCTCCTCCTCCTCCTCCTCCTCCGCTCCTGCCTCCATGTCTTCCTCCTCATCGTCCTCCTCCTCTTCGTCCTCTGCAGCCGCTGCCTTCTCCTTTCCCTCCTTCTCCCGCCGACCGGCGCGCCACAGATCACGAGGCTAAAGGGACACATGAGAAAAAAGAAGTAATGAATATGTCGGCCCTGATCAAGCAGGTGAGTTCGTCAATTTGTTTTATATGTGAGGATGAAGGGGTTTAAAACGTGTACTTCTTAAATGTTTCAATAAATGTGTTATTAATGCAACTATGTAAAACTCTTTTATTTCAAGTTAAAGTCCTACAATTAAAACACAATTACATTAAATGTACAAAAGTGTCAACAGATAAATATGCCTTAAATATCACTCAAAATAAAATTAGTTGATTTGCTGAAAAATGTCTCCTGTCTGGAATACCGAGAGGCAAGTAAGAAAAACAATTCTGGTGATCCATTATCTAGGTCTGATCTATGACGGAAGAAAAAGTGAAATAGTTGTATTATGTATTATTATGTATTATTTTTTTTCTATGTTGAGAAAGTAATAGAAAAAAGGGGTCAATGAATTATAAAACAAGTTAGCCTTGATCATTTTTTGTTTTGTTTTTGTGTGTGTCTGTGACAGCTCATGAAGAAAAAAGCACTGACAGGTGAAAAAAAAGAAAAAGTGTTTGTTGGTGTAATACTCCTAATGGCCACAGGAGGCTGTATTTCACCATCAACCTATGATCCAAATACACCTGAGAAATTCATGTTTTCTTCTGGGTGAGTTTTAATTTCCATAGGTCCTCTTAACACATGGAAACTAGAACTGTTACATCATGTGTTGGCAGTTACCTATCATTACTTCCATCACTAATAAAATACTGTGGGAAGTGGTTGATTGTGTTTAAATAACACACTATATAAAGCAAAAGTGTTTCGGGGAGCTCCCCCTACTGGCTTCTGACTTTATAGTTAGTTCTCAGAAAAAATTAGATTAGTAACTACTTTTTAGTTTCAGGTTTAACAGCTTTTTCATATTCTCTTTTACCAAACGCTTCCTTGTAAAAGTAGCAGATACTGGGGTTGACATTTCAGTGAACTTTTTTTTAGTGTTCTAAGAGCAACAGGAAAGTAAGCTGTAGAGAAAGTGTAGTGAGGTTTGTTCAGTGTGTGGTGATGGTTAGTTCAGGGTCCATACCAGCCGCAGCAACAGAGGTTTCCCAGGAACAGACTCCGCCCTGTTCAGAACAGGGCGTGGCCTCTCTGACCGACTCCCTGCACTCAGAGCTCGCAGACGCTTTGTCAGACGAACGTTGAACCTGCCATAGAGAGATAGATAGATAGAGAGAGGGAGAAAAAGGGCAGAGAGAGAGGGGGGGGGAGAGCAGACGACAGATGAGGTGTTATTTCCTCGTTCTGGTGCTTTGATCCACGCTCATATCTGCTGCTAACACCTGTGTGTGTTTCTGTTCATAGGCCACACACCACATCCTGTCAGCACTGTGTTTCAGAAACACCAGAAAAACAAAACTGCATCTCAGAAACAATGTCTTCAGGTCACACAGAACAAAGGACGGCTTTTTGCACTCGAGTCAATGAACCAAGGTCTCACCCGCGTGCACAGGACGTGGAGCAGAAGCGTTTAGACCTCATGAAGTTGTGGGCGTGGCCTCTTTTCCCACAGAACTGACAGTGCAGCACCGTCCGGTCCCTGTGGGTCAACCCTGTAGGTATCAGATAAAAAACATTATCACGGTGAACTGGGTTTTAGTTTAAAGTAGTCATTCATTAGTCATACATTAATGACTTTTTTGATCTATTTAAAAAGAAGCCCTGCATTTAAAATACAACTCAAATGAACGTACATCCAAATATACTTTAAATAAGTTTAAATCTTCAAAACAATTAAAGTAAAAGTACTGTATTTGCTGAAAATTGCACTCTGTACAGGAGCCCTGAGAGGCAAGCGAGAGAAAATTCCAGTGATTTATCTTTTAAGTCTGATTTCTATCTAAAACTTCAAAACACAAAGAAAAAAGAATCTTAAAATAGTCGTGTCAAGTTACTTTTATGTAGTTAAAAAATACTTTTTTCCATTAGGATAAAGCTAAAGTTTTATCAGTTATAAACAAGTTAGCCATGATGCCATTTCTTGCTGTCTGAAAACTTGAGAAAAAAATTAAAATAAAATGTTTGTTTAACTCATTTCGACTCAGGCCAAGCTGCTGTGGATTGTCTATTTCTATTTCTATGCAGAAACACAAGAATGAAAAACTGGAAAAAATGATTTAATCTTACATTATGAAACCAAAACTTGCTATACTATAAAAAAAATCTATCATAGAGTATTCATTCTGGAGAATTTAAAGCTTGCTTACTGTTGCCGTGGTTGTCTACGTCTCCGGCCTCCTCCTCCTCTGACTCCGTGGAGTGTTCAGCTTTTTTCGCCGTGTCCGGCACAGGCGACGCTGCTTTCCCATTGGTCCCGTTTACTTCCTGTGGTTTGGTCACCTGCTCTGGAACGAGGAGGGACGAACGGTTCACCTGCAAGATAAAGAGGTACTAAGACATACAAAGAAATGCTTTTTATGAGTCTGTGTGTATGTTTTAACATATTCCTCACAGAACACAGGTATGGTTTATTGTGAAAATAATCTATATTTACAGATAGAGAATCTTTACACAAGGGTCTGGATTCTCAGCATTTTGTAGTACTCTGAACAAAATAATATCTGTGTTACACTAAATAACCCAAACCCAACCCAACAGTTCAAGTCAGTGGTAAATGAGCAACCATTGCTTACATTATAAATTCATGAATCAATAATGTGATTTCTTAAACAGATTGTAAAAAACAGATTATAAACCGTCCTCGGTCTGTGTGTGCAGGTGTGTGTCCTTACAGGAAACGGTTGCAGCCCTTCCTGGATGACAAATCCCTCCACCAGGTGGGTCAGAACCTGTCGTCCCTCAGGCCACGGCCTCGGCTCCCAGGGGCTGTTCAGGGATTGGCTGAAGCTGTCAGACTCGTCTTCTGATTGGCCGAGAGGCTCTGTCTCCGTCCCGGCTTCAGTGAGGTGCTGCTGTGGTTCTCCGACCGTTTTGTCGACCTTCTCAGCCTCGCGCTGCGATAGGCTGAGGTCGGTCGGGTGGGCGGTCAGAGCTGGTAGGAGGGGAGGAGGGTGCTCTGCCGATGGGGTGATGAAGGGCGAGGAGGGCGGAGACTGAGAGGAGAGGCTGGAGAGCGCTGGGAGGAGAGAGACAGTGACGAGAGTTAGTGTTGACGGATACAAACAGACACTTCTGTTCTTTATCATTTGAGCTCTTCGGCTTTAATAACAGAAACATTTAAAGCTTCAGCATTTGTGAGACTTCAGGCTGAATTAAAATGTCTAAACTCCAGACATTTGAAGAACTTCATACTGTGACACCTTCATGATGGCAGGAGAGAGACTGCCTGACTATATAAACTGCTAATAGACCAGCATAGACTACAAGAATAAAATGCATTTCAATAACCTGAACATGCTTCATCATGTTAGTCTGAGCTGCAGAGTCACCTTCAGCCTGAACATTTAGTTGACTTGGAAACATTTTAAAACCAGGATAAAGGATCATTCGAGCACTATATGCACATGTTTCTCTGCTAAACGCTCCTGCTTTGTTGATTAATGTAATATCTGTTTATTGTCTGTCTTTTTGTTCACCGTGTGAAACTTTTTCGCTGCTGTCTTGGCCAGGACTCTCTCGAAAAAATAATCTTGTGTCTCAACAAGAACATTTTCCTGGTAAAATAAAGGTTAAATTAAAAAAACAATGATAATACATATATTTACAGCAGCTTCTCTTTTGTGATATTTTGTGA
This sequence comes from Labrus mixtus, assembly GCF_963584025.1. Taxonomy (NCBI): domain Eukaryota; kingdom Metazoa; phylum Chordata; class Actinopteri; order Labriformes; family Labridae; genus Labrus; species Labrus mixtus. The sequence goes on along the minus strand of NC_083630.1, from coordinate 16,711,032 downwards.
ACAATCAAGTCAATGAAAGAAATGCTGTTGTCACACGTTCTCTCTATACACTACAGCGCCCTGCACTTTGCTAGAATATACTGTACATTTTCCACAAGGAGAATCCCACATAACTAAACATCAACTCATGTCCTTGTAGAGTCCGTACATAACAGAGACCTAGACTGTCCTTCTTTATCAGTCCATCAAGCTTTAGAATTTGAATTGCCGATATGAAGAGCTCTGTTGAGTGCAATATCCCTCGTAATATCTAAAATGGAATTCATTGTGGGAATCTGAAAAGTCATGATTGCCTTGATTTCAGAGAAGATGCAGCAACACATTTTTTTAAATTCTGTCCGACCTGCAGCGCTGAGTTGCAGTTGCGCAATGAGTTGCTGTTACCTGACTGGTTGTCGGACTGTGTCGACATGTTCTCACAGAAGTCCTCATGGCTGACCGGCTGGACGTCCCGGTGAGACTCTGAGAGCCTCTGACTGTGGACAGACACCTCTGGGACTGGAGCTGGTACTGGTAGTGTCACTGGGGCTGGAACTGGAGCAGATATGAGACCCTTGACGGGTTTCGGATCCACGTAGGAGTCTTTAACAGTGTCAGGCTTTGGGATTGGTTCTGTGTTCTGGAACTGATGGGAAACCTGACTGTTTAGGTTCTCAGATTGGTCCATAGCAGTCTCTTCCTCCTCTTCCTCCTCCATCTTTTTCTCCTTACCTCTTTCTATCCTCGCTCTGCCTCTCTCTCCCTCCTCCATCACTTCCATGTCTTCTTCCTCTTTGCCTCTTCCTACCTCCTGTATCTGTTTCTGAGCGCTCGCTTCCTTCCCCGGTGAAAGCCGCGTTTTCTCCTCCTTCTCTTTCTCTCTTTGGTCATCTTTCTGCACCTTTAGGTCTTTCCCAACACCCCCCTCCTCTCTGATTCCTTGTCTCACTACTCGTGCTCTCTCTCTCTGCTCCTCACTCTCCTTGGCCTCTCTTTTCTGGGTTAGAGTTTGTGTTAGAGGACCCGCCTGACTCGGAGGGGATGCTGGACTCAGGAGGGACGGAGGCGAGGAAAGAGGAGAGGTGTTTTTTGGCAACGTTGGGTTTAGAGGAAGAGGAAGCAAGTCTTCACCACTCAGAGTCCTCTTTGATTGGCTGGACTGCTCAGGGGACTCTACGATTGGAGGCGATGACTGCACAGTGTGGGTGAAGGTGCCGGATTGCGTCTGGCGGCCCGAGGAGAGGGCGATGATTTGCAGCTGCCTCGCAGCAGAAGGCGAGCGCTCAAATTGGGAAGAAACAGACATCGGGTTTGTTACTGACAAAGAGCTGTGCTGTGATTGGCTGGGCCTGAGCATGGTTTGAGTTAACGGACAGCTCTTGAGCCCGGACAGCGGCCTGTGGATGGAGGAGGACTGGCTAGAAGGGGCAGCAGCGATCGGTTGGAGGGTTGAGTTTAGCCGCGGTGACATCGCTCTGTGGCCGTTTGGAGAGTGAAGTCTGGGTCTCAGAGGGACGGCTCGGACTGGAGAGTAAAGAGCTGAGTAAATAGAGAGCAAGAGGATGACAGGAAGACATTTAAGAAGGAAGAACACAGAATATATCTATAATCCTGTTGCTTTTTATAGAATAGATAGAATATCCTGGAGGCAAAAGTGGAAAAAATTGTTTCAATCGTTACCTGATTTTACACACTCATGTCAAAATGACTTATATGTGCAAAAAGTTTTGGTACTGCTCTTACAGACTTCTTCAGCCTGCACAAATATCCCCATCAAAATGTGTTATTTTCAACTGACAGGCTCAGATTGTTATTCTAAAAGTCTGATATCATTACAGAAAGGATCCCTGCAGAGATACAGCTTCATGGTTTTTTAAACTAGAAACATTGCTCCCTTCACAGCCACCAGACTCCATTGACAAAAACAGTCATTCTACCTGGTGGGAACGTGGGAATCTCTCGTCTCACTTGAATAAATAGTTATTTATGTTTGATAAATACTGAGTTGGATACAAATATATGAATCAAGTCAAACAATAACACAAAACACTTCATGTTTTTTTACTTCCAACACCAAAAGTGATAGAAGTCAAACTCTGGTGTCCTGCAAGGTAACATTTGTGATTTTGTCATTGGAGTCTGGTGGCATTAAAGAGAGCACTTTTGCTCTTTGTTTGTTTGGTAACCCATCAGTGTGAGATAAAGCAGTCTTATAAGCTCAGCGGTAAAAAATTGTGATCTTATTTTAGTTCCCTGATAAGTCTGGCGAGTTGGCTTTGATTTAACAAACGAATGAGCTGAAATCTTTTCTTTTGAGAATACTTAGCAAGGGTTGTCGCGATAGCAGATTTTGAACTTCCATATTCTACAATTCACTTAGCAGACGCTTTTATCCAAAGCGACGTACATCAGAGAGTAAGTACAACACAAGCAAGGATCTAGCAAAAAGGGAACAATGTCAGTAAGAGCAAACGATCAGCTTTGAGTCTGATTGGACACACAGGTGCTGACAGGAAGTGACCAGAGGCAAAGCACAACATTGATGTCAGTTCTTGAGAGCTCTAATCAGTATAGAAACCATCTTATAAGTCGTCGTTATCAAACAAAAACAATCGTCACAACCATCATCATCATCATCAATAATATGGAGACCATCATCATTAAGTTAGTAGGTCTTCATGAAAGAGCTGGGTCTTTAGCTTTTTCTTAAAGGTGCAAAGAGACTCTGCAGATCGATATGGAGTTTGGAAGTTCATTCCACCACCGGGGGACGACAGAGGAGAAGAGTCTAGTCAGAGACTTAGGACCCTGTTGTGAAGGTTGGATCAGACGCCTTTCATTGGCAGAGCGTAGTGGGCGGGAGACCATATGATTCAAGTAAAAATTAAACAAGATTGTTACCTTTTAGATACCAGGGCATCAGAAATAGAAGTCCTAGACACTCATCATTGAGTACATTTTTCTTTTTAAACACCAAAAATTGCAGGCAGCTCCAGCACACTGTCTTCAATGTGCAAATAAGTTGGTCGCTGCCTGTATTTGTACAATTAAGACAGTGTGCTCTTGTTTGCTTACACTTTTTAATGGACACGTTCTTCTCCTTCACACCTGTCGTATGAAATATGTTTGCAAAGCCTCTTTCTACTTCTACTTCATTCGTAATAAGCAACCTGTACACAGAGCTGTGAGAGTCGCAATGTAACTTTTGCGTCTTCTTGAGACTCTGAAATGACTTAAGAAACGTCAGTATGAACCGACCTATTTTTTTAAAGCTTCTGTCCTTTTTGATTCTGTCGATCGTTAAACAACAGCGATTGTATCGTTTTAAAACACAGGGTATTGAAAAGTATAGAAGTATCGAATGTTTTGACTTTATAGTCATCTACAGTTGGTTGCTAAATGTATTTTTTTGCCCCTGGTTTTGCCTCTCAGGTTAAACTACCAGCCTACCTAAACTGAGTTTAATGGGTTCATAGGCAGCCTTGTTCACATACTTTCTGCAGTTATATTAATCATGTTTTTTTATATTTACAGTTACAGTTTATTTATAATTTTGCCCCCCCTCCTCCTTCTATCTTTATAACCCTGCAGGTTAATCGTGTTGAATACATTTTAATATTAACACAGAATGAAGCCCAGATGATGATTATACTCTTGCACCATTATGACACGTTAGTCAACCTTTAGGGACCTACTTGGCGGGGGGACGGAGAGGTGGCGGCTGGGCGTGGTCGGGCTCTCTGTTGCCGTGGTGCTGGGCTGTGGTCGCGGCCTGAGAGGGGGGAAGACGGGGGCGTGAGGGCGAGAGAGGGGGGGAGGCACTGAGGAGGGCGGCTTCAGGCGAAGTGAGGGAGGGATGGTGAGGGCCCCGGGGGGAGGAGGCCTCAGGGTGAGACTCTGGAGCTGGCGAGGAGGGAGAGGGCGACAGAGAGAGATGATCATTAAGATCTGAGAGAAACAGAATATGTCTTCAACCCCGCAAGTGAAAATCAAACATTCACATAAGAAAAGTCGTACTGCTTGACTGCTCACCTGAGCGGAGGCAGGGTTAGAGGAAGTAGGAGAGGAGGAGGAGGAGGAGGAGGAAGAAGAGGAGGACAGGGCAGGTCGCATAGCAGACGTAAGAATCAGCTGCAGGAGGAAAAGGAGAGACAGGAAAAAAAGTAGTAAAAACAGGAAGAAATATGAAGAGCAGGAAGTTGGCGAGGTGGGAGAGCTTCCCAATGAACATGTTTGTGAGAGAATCAAATCTGTTGACTGAATAATTTACTCTTTATTTATCATGTCCTCCATTATCAGGGCTCAATTCACTCCCTCTTCTACCTCTATTCTTCAAACTTCTATCCCTGTCATTCATTTTTACAGTACCTCATCCTAGAGTCAAATTTGTTTAGAAAACTCCAGGCAGAGTAAAACACATTCATTCATTCATGCCTCTTATAAACAACCAATCGCCAATAAATACATCCATATGTTAGTGTGAATGTAAACCCTGTCTGACGTTTGTGGCTCTCAGCTCAGAGCTCATTGGTTCCTGCAGAAACTGTGGATCTTTAGAAACAAATTGATTCAATTCAATAAAAAGTATAGTAAATGATTTACTACATGAGAAATGAGAAAAATTGTGTAGAACTTACCTAGAGTGTGTTCATATTTCCTAATTACCTTGAATGCATCATTACTCAGACTTTTGCATCCCCCCACTATGTACTTTAAATACTGGTAATCTCACCTGCTGACGCTGTACTTCCTTCACTGAGCAATGTATGTATGTATGTGCATGTATACTAATGTGATTTGTGTGTGTTTCTATGTTTACCATCTGAGCTCTGAGCAGCACCTGGTCTTGGCCAGACCCTTTGAGACCTTTCCCCAGGAGCAAGGTCTGCTGGGATACCCTCTGCCTGACAGGGGACGGGATCTGGTTGGCTCGCACAAGACCAGGTGTGCCCACAGGATGAGTCTGTGATACCTGGGAGAGGAGAGGTGAGGAAAGGGGAGGAGAGGAGAGGAGTAGAGAGGAGAAGGGGGAGGAGGAGAGGAGAAGTGAGGGAAGAAGCAAATCATGGAAAGCTTCAGAGCTAAAACATCCTCTTGTTACATTTCACTGAAAAAGCAAGACAGACGTGTGTGTCCAGGCACGTGTGTGTTCAGCGGGTTTAAACCGTTAAATGTACATAAACACACTTTGAAAAAGTATAATGGTGATGGAAACGTAGAATGGTGGGGCTAAGTCCTTCCACCTCTGACCTGCAATTGGAGGTAGTGACAAAGGTGTAATTCAGTTCAATTCAATTCAAAACCTTTATTTTAACTTGAAAGACACTGAGGTTTCCCTCATTTACAGTGACGTCGAGCTCACAGCATAGAAGAGGAGATGCAAATAAAAGCATGTAGCAAAGAAGAAAAAAAAACAGCTAAAACAAACAAACAGAGAAAACAGTACATATCCAGAAAACAGCCAGCAACACAGCTAAAAACAGTTACAAAGTGATGAACAATGGTCCGTTACTATGGCCTTAAAGGCTGCATGTGAGGACAGAGCACTAATTTTAATAGGGTAATGGGGGGAATGAGCTAGTAATGTCTAATGTTGGAGGCGGCGAGGCGGAATGGCGCTATGTATATGTGCGTGCCTGAGTGTGTGTACCTGTCGGCCAGGTGGGTTCGCTGGTGTGTGAAAGGGCTTGATGGGTGTGGAGGTCGACGTGGAAACAGGCCTTGTGTTCCCGTTTGTCAGGCTGGTGGAGGTCTTGGTTGCCATGACAGTGCTGCTGTGCGTTGCAGAAGAAGCCGAAGATGAAGGAGAGGGGAGGAGTGGCGAGGCGGTGCTGGCTACAACAGCAGAGGAAGAGGAGGAGGAGGCAGGGGGGAGAAAAGAGGAGGTGGAGGACGAAGACGTTTTGGAGACACCTGCCGGGGAGGGAAGGATTGGGCGAGAGTACGTGCGGAGGGCGGGGACGGCCGTGGAGGTGAGTTTAGGTGGAGCGGGGACGAGGATGTGTGGAGACGGAGCCGACGCCGCCTTTGGGATGTGAGTTGCGGTGACGGAGGGAGCAGGGGTGAGAGGGGGAGGGGGAGAGGAGGTGGTTGGCGTCAGCATAGGAGTGGGGCAGTCCAGGAGCATTGGGTTGGGGGTTAGGCGGGGAGGGGTGGGCGTTGTTGGGGTGGAGGGGTCAGCCGCGGTGGAGGATGTCGAAAGGCTGGTTCCATTGGTGGCCTCGCAGTGTTCTGATTGGTTCTGACGAAGTGGATCCCGGTCCATCATTCAACACTGTAGCAAACTGGAAGAAACAGAGAAATCAAAACATTACATTTTTAACATGTTTTTTGATGCAACAACAATATTGACAATATGTGTCTGTCGAGAGGGGCTTAAATTAGAACATATCAAATATTTTGAAAAAAAAAAAAAACTATCCTGAAAATAATAATCCAATCTTTTCCTCCCAGTCCAATCAAATCTTTTCCTCGTTCAACTCAACTGTGTAAAAAACGGACAACAAAAGCCCTCTCAAAGTGAAGCCAAAACATCTGCAGCTCCCCCTACTCACTGGCCTGCAGTAAAGGCCTTGAGCGCACACTCCTCCATGGTAACAGATGGGACACGGTCATACTATAAAATCAAAATACAGGGGGTCTCCGGTGTCCTGGTGCGCACGCCCCATGCATGGAGGCTGTGGTCTTCAGCGCAGCATGCCCGGGTTCGAATCTGATCTGTGGCTCCTTTCCTGCATGTCGTTTTTTTAACTCTCTTTGTCCACTCCCCTTTGTCTAAAATAAAGGCATAAAAAGCACCAAAAAATACATCTTTTAAAAAAAAATCTAAATACAAGCCGAATTATTTTTCTCAAAAATAGTTTCCGTCTTTGAAGTAAGATTTATGGCCAAGTATTTATTTTTTTCGAACAAGTTAAGCTTTGATTAGTTATCTGATTGAAAAATGATGCCCCCTGCGTGGCTGAGTGCACTGGATTATCAGAGTGGAGGTGGAACGGTGAGAGGAAACGTTTCAAACACTAACACAAGAGTCATTGAACCTTCCATATTTGTCAGTGTCTGCTTCGAACCTACACAATAATCTGCTCTGCTGTGTACTGTACCCACATGAGTGACCTTTGACCTTTTGTCTTTAAGTTTAATGTTTGTTTTGGGTAGCGGGAGGGAGGGGATGTCTACACTGCATCTCCAACAGCCGTGTCGCTCTTGCGCAATATGTCAGTGCCTGTCTCGGGGGTATTTCGGATCATATTTTTACAATGGGAGGAGATGAAGACAAGCCGTCCATCTTTATATACAGTCCTGACATGAGGACACAGTGACCTTGAATTTTGACCAACAAAAATAGCGTCACATTCAGGGAGGAAACGGACACATCCTCTTCATGTTTACAATTTATCTGGTTTGCTGTTTCCTGTTTGGAAAGTATACACAGGTAGACCTGGCTGTGAACCCACAACCGCCAGTATGCAAATCCATCGCTCTCAACCATAAGCCACCAAATTTCTTCAGACCCCACCTCCCGTCTGTTATCAATCAACTACTTCAGCACTCTCGGGTCTGCCTCATAGAGCCGTACAGTTAAACACCTGTGCAGTCTTATTTTATCATCATAAGTCAATGTGGGTAATTTTGAAAACTGATCAGTTTATTTCAACCTGTTTTCTATGTGTAATATTCTGACTTAGAATATTCAAGGCATTAATTACAGTATTTTCAAGAGCCAAGACTAAAAGCCTGTGACATAATTGAAGTACTGTAGCTTGTTTTTTTTTTTTTTTATCAGAACTCCAAGACAAGCAAAACACTGAGTGAAGAAAGTTCAGAGAGGCTTTTACGACCAACTTCAGCCAAACAACGAGATGGCTTTTGTGCTGCAAAACTCAACAAATCTCTTTTGATTTTATTCAACAGTGGATGTCTCAAGCCAAAGCGATCCCCTTTGAAAATTCGGTTTATATACGGCATAGAAAAACCTTGAAAAAAATATATATGCAGAGAAGGACAAAATATTGAGGATGATAAAAGCTCCCGCACACGTTCTCACTTTATGCTGCCATATTTATTGAATCACACAATGTTCTGTAAATATAAAGCATTAAACTGCTCTTTCTCAGGTAGATGGGCAGTAGGACAGTAGAGCAGTAGAGCGGCTCCTAACCCCCTTTTTTCTAAATGGTTAAACCAAAATGTTTATCATTTAGCTGTAGAGTATTTTTCAAATAAGTCAGGGGAACTTTTACATTTAAAGACCATACCACCGACAGTACGTGGTTCTCTGCAGACTGACACATGACACCATCACTATCAATTTCAGCTGTGTTTTGCATTAGAGCCATGGCAGCGTTAGCCTGACCTGACACAGCAGAGACGAGTGAAAATCATCCCACAGGGACTTACAGAGTGAGTGTTCTGCTCACCTCTGAGTTTATAATGATAGTAGACTTTATTTATATCTCCTGAAGCCACAAACCACCAATTATTATCATTAATCAATGACATGCCATGTGTGTAGAATAATGGTTACTCATAATAAGCTTTGTTATGACAGATCAACAGGTTGAATTATAAATATACATAATGATGTTGACAGCAAAGCTTATTATGAAAAACCAATATTCTGCACATAGGGCAAATCATTCATTTCATCTCAGAGTTCTTATAGGGTTTTTCTAACTATCACAAACCACAACAGTAATATGATTAGTTACTGTCTGAAAGTGAGAGTTTATCTTTAGGTATTATCACTATAATCTTATAGTTTACATACATTGTTGCAAAACAGTTGGCATGTTTTTCCATCATTTTTGAACATTTATTTTTCATCCAATGAAAAGTCAGTTCATCAAGAATACTGTTAAGAGACCGCACAATAAATGGCAATTTCATCTTTCCGCAATAAGAGCCTTCCCATCAAACTGCTTTCTCTTTCTTCATTTTGTATACAGGTCAGAATTTAATCATGTTTTCACTATTCTTCTTCCCATGTGGGATTATTTTGGCTCTTAAGCTTGAGTAAAGCATCTAAACACGACTAATTTAAGGCACATTTTCCCACATATCTTGTAAATTAATGCTGCAATTTTTCAATAACTTTCATTCTCAGTCCTATATTCTTTTTTAAATGTAAGGCTAACATAAGTGGAATTAATGCCACTTATTCTTGCAGTAAATTGATTGTTTTTCAAATGACAATTTAACACACTCCAAAAGCCCATGATGACTTTTTCAACTGTCTAGTTATGTCTGATCAGCTATCTCGTGTTTGAATATGTTCATCACATTTCGTAGAGATCTTTTATTCATAATTTGTACATGTTTAGAACCTTATTATAGTATGCTTGATGTCTTGTTTTTACAATATGTGCCTAAATGTTGTGATGCGACTTGATTGTGATGTAGCTGGTATAACTGTGTAATTTCCTGAAAAGGATTAATGAAGTGTATCTCTCGAGAAAAAGATGATAAAATCACAAATCATCACATCTGATCAACGAAACTTTGACACGTCTGATTAAAGAAACCTCTACGATTAGCAAAAAAAAAATGCTTCCCAACTATTTCTGTGCATCACCTCAAGGATAAATACACCAACTGTGTCAGCTGTGAATCTATGTGTACAGATTTGTCAAGTCATGATCAACAGAAAATGAGTGTAAGGGTCCCAATGCGTTTTGAGAACTACTCATATGTCACTAATGCACATTAGGTGATCTTAACGGTGGATCCAGCTGGTTTGAATTTGGATTGATAATGTGTTTCTGCAGGCTGAATTTGAGCTAATTTCACGCAACATCACCACGCAAGCAGGTGCCACTCCACGCACAGCGGGCTGATGCTGACATCTGGCCCGCAGCCTGTAACCTGCGCTAACCAGCGTCACCACATTCATGCAGACCCAAACTATGACAGCAATGAGTCATTGTGCATGTCGGTGACAGTTAGGCCAGAGATCATGCATGTGACTATCAAAAAAAAAAGATGGAGACAGGCCTCACAGTGGAGAAGTCTTACGATAAAAAAAACATTTGGGCAAACTGTCATGTCCCCGCGCCGCGTAAAGCTCTTTCCGTCACCTACCGCCTGATGTCCGCGTCGTCCTGTAGCTTATTCCCGGTTACGTCCATCCGAGGGAGAACGCATGTTTATAAAGTCTGTTGCTGTTATCTGATGAACGGCTCTGGGCTTCGACAGGCAGAAATGGGCGTGTTTGAAGCCCCACTTCCTCGTCTGACAGCGCAGGAGCTGCTGAGGAGTGCGCGTCACGCTCCCCCGGATAATAATCTCAGCAGCCTCACCTCTGATTATCTGCGTTTATCCCCCGCAGAGAGGCAAAAAAACGCAAAGTTACAATGCCAGACAGGCCCTTGTGATGTGCATGGGCTTGTGTGTGTGTGTGTGTGTGTGTGTGTGTGTGTGTGTCGCACTTTGATTATGGTCTCAGCACAGCTCGGGGCTTTTCCCGCGGAGCTGTCCGTAAATCCAGCATCCGGAGCGGTTACGTTGCCAGCCAGTTCCCCGGTGAAGCTCTAGAGTCACACCTGCCGGGTCTGCGTGGGGAATCGGCCCGGCTCGGGGCCCCAGTGTAGCGGCTGCGAGGGGCCTGGTTAGTCCGCTGGTGGAGAAACGCAATGGAAGGCAGATTTCACAGAGAGGCAGATGCGAGACAGCACCACTCAGAGCTCAGGAGGACCGAGAGGACTCACACGCACACAGCCAGGCTGCAGCATGCACATTATACAAGGTTAAGCACTGGAATAACACAGGCTTATTCATGTACTGAGGTGAACAAAGTATTCAGATTAGAGTCCTGCATGAACGTCTGAATGATTGAAAATGACAAAGTAGGGGAGACTGGGGCCAGTGCAACATTTTTGTAATACACTTAGCTACTCAGGGACTACATTCACTGACCAATTAAAATGAAACTAAATTCTGTCCACTAATTAACCAAACCATTTAAAGATGATGAAATATAATCTATAATGTTTATTATTAATGTAGAACTCACTTATCCAAACCCTGAGCACAGTTATAACAGGACAGACCAGGGACAGATACAATAATAAATAAAAGATAAAAAAAAAAAAATCATTTTCAATTATTAATAATAATAATAATAATAATAAAGTTTATTTGACATAACACCTTTAACAGAATGAGGTCACAAAACCATATACCATTACATTAATAACAACAATAAAAAATCATAATGGATTAACAAAGAAGAAAGAAAACAACCTTTGTAAGAAAAGTGAGTGCAGACGAAGAGAGTTTCACATTTTTACAAATAAAATACAGGCAGGCTACTTTAAGTCTACTTTGATGTAACACATCCAGATAAATATTTTTTATTATTTAAATGTGACACAGGAAGGCTTTGACAATTAGTTATGTAACAATCTCTAATTAAACGTTTATTTATTGTCAAAATTCACTCATGTTGGCCATAAAACGTCAACATGTTGGTTGACAAAGAGATGCTTAACAATGTGACTTTGAAGTCGACCGAAAATTAATTGAACAAAATAAGTTTTGATTATTTAAAAATATATATATAATAAAAAGTTTAGGACAATATGACAAAAAAACGTTTACATCTCCAAAATAATAGTAGGCCTATATGGTATTTTATACTTCTAAATTCGGTGCTGTTCATGTGACCTGAATTGAGTAGCGTGTTAGTAATCGGATGAAGCTCTGTGATTGGTCGGACAGACTGACTTAACTTCATGAGCCTCGGAAACCTACTGACAACAAATACTGTGCTGCGTCACTTACTTTAATCTGCATCAAACTCAATACACACACAACAGGGAACAGGAGGGCTTGCCTTCAAAATAAGATGAAGATTCGCTAAAGGACTGCAGCACAAAGCAAAACAAATAAAAACAAACACTAAGAGAAGGAAAACAATTATTAATGCGTCAACTCAAAATTTAAAGCACTACAAGAATAACACATGTCACATCGAAATGCAAATAAACGTGTACCAGCACTAGTAACACATCCCAAATAGATATACGAAGACAAATAGCCAATTAAGCTTTTTTCATACATGCACTCGTGAAAATTTCTGGAGAATTTCAGGACAGGCTGCCCCTGAATTGTCCTGACCTCACACCAAGGAGATTGGTGTGTCAGGGCCTTTAGACAGGAGGAGGGGATTCAGGAGGCAGGATCTGAAAATGACAACGCAGAACTGGCAGAGAAAGCAAAAGTGTCTGACACTGAAATGCCTTTTTAATCAACGTGTAACTGGACGTCCTCTCAGTATACAAGAAGGAGTGAGAAAGTATTGACAAGCATAAAGAGAGTATAAAGCTGCTTTTATATATGCACGACAGTCACCGTGTTATGTAAGCGTAAGCAGCCCTCTCACTTCACAGAAAAATTTGACTAGGAGGTTGGCAAGAAAAATTCAGGTAAAATTGTGATGAATCATTTTTTTAAATTTGCGTTGAGTTTTGTGCATGTGAACACACCAACGTTTTTTCCAACAAGATTTCATGTGGGGCCCAAAACACCTATGGGCTAAGTTTGTCTTTTTATTTAGGGTGGGGGATGGTTGCAAAAATAACTCAATAAATTGTCCAATTGTATCCTTTTGTTTTTTTGTTTAAAGTGTGTCCTTTCCTTTTCTCTTTGCTTGTCAGTAACATATGTTTTCAGGCCTTTATTTTGAAACCACGTACCGGAAACCCTTCCCAGATATAATTGGCTTGACCACAGTTGCTAGGGTACAAACTGCCCCATGGCAACGGAACCACTCAGAGGAAGAGTTGAGATTTTAATATTTTTATTCTTTAATTGTCACAAAAAAATGACGGATTTCTTTCAGGAAACAGAAGCGTTACCTTGAATTCAAGAATGCCAGCCACAAAAGTAATCAAGCAATCCCGGGTGGAGGCCTCGAGAAAAACCGTCGAGCGAACTAAACCGGTGAAGGTAAAAGCGGTTAACGGAGCTCAGCGTGAACTCAGAGTGCCCTCGGTGCGTAAAAGCCGCGCGTCAAGCTGCCCCAGGTGTCCGCAGCGGGACAGGTGTGAGGAGGGGAGCACCGGAGTGATGCGCACGGCCCTCAAACCGGGCTGTGAAAGGAGATCCAGGTCCAGCTCCACCGCTCACAGAAACAACCTGGACTGTCGGAAGGCGGCAAACTCTGCGAGGAGTGCCAATGTGAACCAAAAATGCCAGAAGATGAGCGCGTGTCAGAGGGAGCAGCGGGCAGTCAGGGTGGAGGCTAAGCATGCTATTCAAAGGTGAGATAGAACAGTACAGGTGTGTGGTTGTGTTATTAAAGTTAATATAAGGCTATATTTGGCAGGAACTTGCATGTACTTCTGCTTGAAATTTAAATGGATTCAGAGGATTCAAGCTCCTGTGAAGCGTTTTTAACTTGTTAAAAAACGTATTAAAATTGATACTGATGACTCTTTATAACCCATTCAAAATGTTTAGCAGATTATTTCTACATTCTGTTGTTTAATGCCTGCATGGGGATTATTATGTTTTATTTTACAGGGGACAGTGCATATAATTGAACATTTCTGTAAATGTGCCAGGGTTAGCCAAAAGACTAGTTTCCATCCGAAGTCCCTGGCCATATTTTAGGATAGGCTCCCTAAGAAGCAAGAAAGGGTTCAGGAAAAAAACACAAAAATTGGGGTGCAAACAACACCTTGCAATGAAACAATGCCAAAACGAGAAATAACATGACAGAATTGGAGCAAGCACGTTATCACAGGAATAAAATACATGAAGCATGCAAGACAAGCGAGAAGCATTAAACTAACATTCAAAAATACAATATTTAACAGGTATTAGTAAAAGCCGAAATGCAGTAACCTTAAACAATAAAACAAGCAACATATGCAAGTGAGGAAACATATGAAACAGGAGTGAGCTAAGCTCAACAACTCAAGCATGCAGCAGTAAAACAGGAGGAATTCACAGACAACCAGACACAAGGTGGTTTTTGTAACTCAGTCTGACTGTCTCTGCTGAGATGTCAATCAGAAATTTATTTGAACTATTTATTGCAGGAACTTGCACTTCACATGTCAGAAAAAGGCATAATTTGACTTGTATGTGGTCTGCAGAAGAACAATACCTGTCAGGGTGTCAGACAAGATGAATGATTGACATCTCACTAAAGAAAGTGACAGTTTTTACATTTTCCACAACAAATATTCACAATGAGTGACACGTTTAACTTTACAATAAAGCAGGATGATATTTTGAGTAGAAAACACTACTTACAAACAGGAAAAAATCAGCATAGATTATGGAGGTAAGGCTTTGTCAAAAGGGGGCGCCAAATTCCACATAAATTAAAAGTTCCTCACAGGAGCTTTAAGTTTATTTTTTGTCAATTTTTTCCCCGAATAATCAGTAAAACCTCAAACAGTTTTGTTTAACTTTTCTTACTTGGATAACTTACAGGTGAGAGGTACTTTTGAGCTAAAGCTGTGGGAATAACTTTGACAGAAAGTAAAATAATATTTTTTCTTCCTTTTACTATTCTGTCTTTGGTCAATTAAGTTTTTTAATGTCTGTTTAAAGATGTTTTTTTATACAACATTTCTGCTTTGTTAGGCCAGAATAAATAAGATTATATTAAACTATATCTTCTGTGTAAACTGGTGGGCTGTGTGCAGTCTCACTGGGATCACCTGTATCAAAGGCAGGTAGATTTCCTGCTGCTGTCCGTCACCATCTGTTGCTCTTAATCCCACACGCTTTACCTCCCACTGTCCTCACAGAGCCGCAGGTCAATGACCGTAAACCTGCACAAAAACATGTGCTTTGTTTCACTATGCTTTTCTGTGTGAGATTTGACTGCAGCCAGGAGATGCTTACCGTCCATGAATGTGCACATTTGTATATGATAAAGTGGTGTTTGTCCACCTGCAGATCCTGTGGAGTGAAATCTGACTTTATTTACTTTCCTTCCATTTAAAAAAAAAAACTAGTCTTGTTGATTCTTTTGAATATAATGAAGATTTACTCACAAACTCAGCTGATATCTGGAGGGCAGAAAAGGTCACATAATGGAGTCCAAAAGAGACGACGAATCAAACATTACAATTTATCTTCCAAGATAACAAAATGTAATCCAGATTGTTTTAGAGCAGCACTGACAGCTCACGGACTCTGCTGGTGGAGGATGAGTTGTCTGTCTAAAACTTTGATGTGATCCACAGCAGAGAATAAATCAGAACGTGTTGTTCCGTTTCAGTCACAAAGCTTTCACCGTCATCCCTCCGAACCCAAAGAAAAGAAGAGAGATCCAGAGAAGTGAGTCCACACACTCTTGTTAGTGTTTCGTCTGTGGTGTGTGATTCAAAAAGGATGGATTTCTTTATCCTTTCATGTGGAGTTTAAATTTATTGTGATTTGTGATTGGTTGAGCAGAGGCGGAGGCGGAGCTCGCCGCTTTAGAGGAGCTTCGGCTGAGCAGAGCAATGGCGTATGTCTCCATCAACCCCAGTAGTGTTGGTGAGTGCACACAAAGGAATATACCCATGTTTTATTTTCTATATTTTTCATTAGAAGTCAAATTTAAGTTTTTTAAACAATGGCTCTATTTTTTATACATTTTTTTGGGATGTTAATTACTTATTAGCAGAAAAGATTGGAAGTTCTCCCGCAGATTGAAGCCACAAAACAGGCTGTAATGGCGGCAACATAATCCTCCTTGTAGTCAAATGTGTGCTCAAAAGTGCTTGTTTTTTCTTTTCTTTTTTTTGGCATCTTGCCTTTATTGATAGGACAGACTGAAGACAGACAAGAAATGTGGGGTGAGTGGGTTAGGCATGCATCAAATAATCGTAGCCAGGATGCACCAAGGATGACAGCCTCTGTAAATGGGGCGCCTGCTCCATCGACCTAGACAAACCAGTGCCCAATTAGTGTTTGTTTTGCCACTTCCAGACATAGATTGTTAAAGAGCCCACATTCTCCTTATTTTCACCTTTCATGTTGTCAGCCTGTGAAACCTATAGAGTAGCTTTGCATAATTTGCAGCTCAAAAAACTCATTTATCTGATACTGGCCTCAGTTAAACCCCAAATTTCAGCCTCTGCCTGAAACAATAAGTTTCAGCTGCTGTCTCTTTAAGGCCCCCTCCCCAAGTGCCCACTTTCTTCTGATTGGCCAGCTGTCCGGAAGCCTTCCAGCTTTATTGGCTGTTTGTGGTTATAAAAAAAGAGGATTATGCTGCATTCATGTGGTGTCGGACACATCGGAATATCGAGTTTCCGAGTTGTAAAATGCTCATGCAAGTATTGCACATCAACTTTTTGCTCAAATATAACTTGTAACAGTAACATTTCACTGATCTTCTTCGTAGCATCAACGCTTTTTTGTGCTATTGTTACAACATTCAGACTTTCCGAACTGAAATCACGTGAACATGCTGAAGTCGGAAGAAAGACTTCCCAACTCAGGACTTGGACCACCCGAGCAGCACATGAATGCAGCATTGTCCTTAAACAAAAAGGTCTATCTTTGTAGGCATCCCTCTGTAATGTTATCAGACACTTATACAAATAACAATCTGAGCCTGTCAGTGACAAAAACAACACTCTTCGATTAGGGGCATGGATTTGTTACCAAATCAGCCTGTTTACAGAAATTTACAGAAACAATTCCATGTTTTATACATTTTAGTCAAATGTAGAATAGCTTACAGGTAAAACAAAAGTATTCTCCTTTAATCAGACTGTGCAAGCGTGTGTGTTTTTGTTTGTCTTCAGGCGGCTGTATGAGTCTGGAGGAAGTACGTTCGAAGCAGCAGCAGGAAATGATGAAAGCAAAGAGGAAACAGAAGCCGGTCAGACACCTTATGACTCATTTATATTTATATTTTACATTTTAAGAGTTTAGCTAAGCTAAGAGGGCGTTTAAAGCATGAAACTATCTAAACTACACCCCACATTCATGTAAACCAGATCCAGAATGCAGTGTAACAAGTCTTAAACTACACGTCTTCATAGTGATATTGTTGGACTTTAATATTTTCATATAGCTCCTATGAGACTGCCAGTTCAAGGGGTGACCTTTACACCTCTGTGACGTCTCACCTTTACTATGACTGTCACGAAGACGTAATGGGGGGGGCTGCATCAGAGGTGGAAACAGAGGCGTTACATGGACGAGTGGGATCGGTGGAGGCAGCGGGAGAGAACGGCGTTTTGTGTGTGTTTGCACGTTTGACTGTGTGTGTGTGTGTGTGTGTGTGTGTGTGTGTGTGTGTGGAGCTCTCGCTGTGTGTGTACACGCCCTGCAACGCAGAATGGCATTGTGAAATGACACCAATATTACGCCGTTGTGGGATTCTTATGAATGTTCAAAGGAATAATGATGGTGGAGTTTAGTTATGGTGCTTCTGAAGAGTGCTATACTTAGGGTTTAGGAAACATTTTTGTTACACATAATAAAAAAACAAAAAAGGCGTCGTATTGAGGCAGTCCTAGACGGGCACTCCTGCATTCTGCAAAATGACTCTTTTTGTAATGGGGATTGATAGCTTTGAAGCCATCATCTGTTTCTGTTTTCTTTTTTAAGGCACCTAAACTTATTACAAAAGATAGGTCTATATCAGTAGAGATCCTTTCTGGGATTTTGTTGGACACTAAGAACAGTAGAAGAATCAAAAAGTCTGGCATTAATCCTTTAAATGTATTTTCTCTACATATGCATTTATTAAATCAGATAACTTTTTGTGCCAAAGTTGTTCATTGAGTGTTTTCGGTGTTGTCGTTTCAGATCAGGACACAGGTTTTGGAAGAAAAGCCTGTTCTGGAAATATAAGCATCATCCCTCCTCGCTGTTTTTATTTTTATTTTATTTTTTAACCGAAAGCTCTCATGGTTATTAACTGGATTAAAAACATGTCATAAAAATAACAAAACATTTAAAGAAAAGTCTGTACTTAACATTATTTGTATACAAAGCCTGACACTGCTTGTGTATTTTTTGATATTTAATTAAAACTTTGTAAAGAATCCTTAGGTATGTGTGTTTTATAATTTGCAATATATTTATTCAGGACCTATGTATCGTGATACATTTTGTTTTGTTAGGATCTTGCTATTAAACAACCCCATTTTAAACTATTGAAAATCATAAAAACAACAACAGAAAATAAAATCCTTTTGCTTTGCCCACATGTATATACAGTACAGTGAACACTCTTTTGTCCGATTAAAGGCATGTCTTGTAAATGTATGACGTCTTTCTTACATATCGCACATATAGAAAATGATGATGGCAGAGATTGAAAGGGATGTAAATGTGCTGTCACTTTAAATGCGTCTGTGTACACTCACATTTTTTCACTACAGGCAATAATCAATCTTATTTTGCTCAACCTTTTGATTTATTTGGCAGTTCATTCTTTCCTCTTTTTCCTCAAATGGTCTCTGCTTGCACTTAGGTTTTCTCTGCATGTGCTTAAACTGTATGCTTTCACTCAGATATATTTTGATTTGCACACTTGTTTTCTGCCTCTGCTTTTCTCCTCATACTTAAGTTGCTTCTGTTGACTTGTAAAATGTCTGCCTTCAGATTTTTGTTTAATCACAAGCAGAGCAGCTTAAAGTGCCAGCAGGGACTTTATGACAGGGATTACAAAAATATGAATATTTGTTTCTATTTGTACAATAGAGTAGAAAGATAAACTAAAATATATTTCAGTGCATTGCACTACATTTGGTGAAAAAAAGTGATTATTTTTAGCAGAAGGATGATGTGCCTAAAAAAATAATTTCAACATATACTACCCCCTTAACAAATAATCTCAACAGTTAAGGTAAGGATAAATATCTTGGGATCGATTTGAATCTTTTCATTATTCTCTCGGTTTGTTTCTGTAATTCTCTTTTCCACCAGCAGAGATCGTTTTCTGCCTTTTTTTTCAGAGGCGGGGAAAGTGCAAGGGAGGGATAGTGATGATCAAAAAAAGGCATAATGTTAAAATGACAGGCATGTGTTTGGACAACATTTGCTATCATCTAGGGATAAACTTAAATTTAAAAAAGATTAAATAATGTTATCAGAGCATAGAACCTTTGATACACAGCAGTGAGATGAGGTCACAGCCAAACACAATGAACCATTGCACTGCTGTATAATAATACATAGGTTAATAACATATAATACTTTTTTTTCATTTGGGCATCCTCATTTTACATTTTAAAATAATTGGATGACACAATTACACAGGTTAAAGGACAAGGGGCTGAATGTCAGCATCGTGCGTCTGGATCGGGCATGCATAATTAAAAATGTCATTTTAGGTGACTGAAAGTTCCAAATGCGCATGCGTGAGAGCTATGGCTGCATTTGAAGCAGCTGCAATTGTTTTGTATAGCCATTATTGTAGTCCAAAAGAGACGCCATTCTGTTACGCCGGTGACGCATTCACGAACTCCCCGTAAACTCAGGCTTTTCAAAGCCGACTACTCAGGGATTACGGATGTTATTTTGATATCTTTTATCAGCGGTTCCTGAATCGGAGTTCATGTGTGTCATTATACATCAAACAAATCGTATGACTTACTTTGGTAATATGGATTCAAACATTATGAGCATAAACATAATGATAACAAAACATTTATTTAGCCTAATGTAATTATTTATTATTTTCATATTTTTGGATTTATTAAAAATGTAAGGATCACCACAGAAAAAAACACTGTTTTTGCAAAAAAGTGCATCGATCCTAGAATATATATAAAAAAAGGAAAGGGCATGTCAATCTCAAAACGTCCTCCAGAATTTATTTTGGGTATTCATTGCAGGTTGAAAAAGCCTATACATATTTTTTCAGTGATTTGTTCATTTTTAGAATAATATAAATCTATGCAAACGAGTCCATATCTGTTTCTTCAAATACAAATAAGAGAAACTGTAATCAACCTTTATGACAAATGCAGTACTAAACCTTTTTGAATGAGCTTAACTCCAATTTGTCTTATCCATTTTAAAGTTGTATGTTTTCTTTTCAATGTGTGATATAACATTTAATTCTGAACTATCAAGGGAAATATTGTCACTATTTATATGAATTGTACAATTCTTTATACTTAAAAATCCTTGCTACTGTGCTGAGGTT
The DNA here is from genome assembly GCF_963584025.1 of Labrus mixtus. NCBI lineage: Eukaryota > Metazoa > Chordata > Actinopteri > Labriformes > Labridae > Labrus > Labrus mixtus. The sequence goes on along the minus strand of NC_083630.1, from coordinate 16,690,931 downwards.
TGATATAAAACAGCCATATTCTGATTAAATTAGCTGGGTGTTACTTTTGCACAAACAGGGAATCATGTTTATTTATAAAAAATAAATAGAAAGCAAAACTATTTAATTTTTATTCAAATAAACCTGCTAAAATGAACACCCAGAATGATATTCTGTTGTGCATTTTTTGAATTTGAATCTTTGGAATATGCATGTTTATTATTCCAGGACTACTAATTTAAATGTATCAATAAAATGTATCATCTACTTGTGTTTATTACCGTTATTAGCCTACTGGTATATCATTTATATTTTCCATTGTTTTGTTATCTGTTGTTTAATGTTCTGTGAAAAAAGGCAACAACATTAGTATTTCAAAGTAGTGATTTTCTGTATTTAAATATATTGTGCTGTTAGAAACTAGAAAGCAACCTGATAACAACCCATATTTTATTAAATATTTTTATTGTAATTGAAAGGATATCATTTACACACGCCATGGCATTGACATACAAACGTGAATAGCTTTTTTTAAACAAGGCACTGCAACACAACAAAAGTTATACAATTCGAACTAAAATTTAAAGAAAAAAAAAGTGATATCTATATATAATTCAGTAAAAGGGAATGAAACGAAATAAACACATTTATATAAAAAATAATTAAAGGTAAAGTAGATTTTTGTACACAGAAATCCATTAGAGGTCATTATATATTTTTTTAGTTCATAATGAGCTCTGAGGAAATATTTTGCATGTCTCTCTTAAAAGGCCTACGTCATTTGTTTGCGCTTTCTTTTCGCTGTGACTAAAATTTCCGACAGCCCCTGAACGCCGCGTGATTCGGTGGCTGCTGAGCTGATCTTTGTGCGAACGAAGCAGAGCGGTCGCAGTTAGCAACGGACAGCAAACACACTCCGAGCGACGAAAAGACGGCGGAGGAGACAGCGTCCGGGTCCTTAAATCCACTCATTCTACGGTTATACAGCGACAGAGACTGCCTTAAAAATGGTAAGAAGACAATTCAGAGTTGAAATTGTTCGCTGAAGACGCTTGTTTTCTTACGACAATCAATCTAGCCTAAAGCTAACTCGCTAATGCTAAACTGTTAGCGAACTGTTTTCCTGACTCATTATTGAGCAGCCTGAGAAGCTAGGCTGCCATTTTACACCAACAACACAGACAGCTGCTCCGTCCTGACCACTGCGGTTACCTCAACCACAGCAGATTCTAATTCAGATATTTTCTAAACATTACACATATTCATAAATCAACAAAACACACGTTGTAAATAGAGACTTTACGCCGATTTAAAGGCAGTCCACCCAAGCTAACGTTACATGGAAGCTAACTGGCTAATCGAGGCTGAGAAGCTAATGTTGCGTAGCAGAGACTGACACCATTTGCAGCTTAGTGTGGGATAATCTCAACAAATATTTTAAAAAGAGGTCAACGCACAGCTTCAGTGTATTTCGTGGGATGAGTTGGAGGTCTTTATGTAGTCAAACACACTACAGTTGGTGATTAAACTGAACAGATCGGCCCTGCTCTGTCTCGGAGTGAAGGGTAGAGATTTGAACCTGCCACGGGAGGACACCCACACTCCTGGATACCTGGTGAACACCTGGGCCCAGTTATTATAATGTTTGTTTATCACATTATACCTATCAGATTAAACCCAATCCCAAATCTGGAAAACCACTATAAATGATTTTAAAATCGGATTTAGGCATGGACTTAAATTTTAGTTTGGTCCGGATCAGACATTCATTAAGTTTTGTACAAAACTTAAGAGTAGAATTCGGATCATTGGTAAACAGGAAATAGTAAATGAAGAGTGTTAATCTAAATTATAGGCTGGATTCAAAGCGGACTAAACATCAAATTATAAAGAGGTGAGAAAATATAGTTTTATTTGGTATTCTGTGGTCCTGTCGTTCGCCCTAATGTAAAGATACTTATTCATACTTTGATACTTTCTTAATATTATATCAGGGATGGGCAACTTTGGTCACCTTCATTTAATTCTCACTGCCAGAGGGGCCAAATTGTAGTATACTAAAACAATTACAATCAATTATGTCTCAAATTTAACTTAACATATACCAGTGATGAAATATTATTATGGACATATTTTTGGTTTTTATGATTTCATGGCAGATTTTGTCATGTTTTCTTCATGTTTCTAATTAATTGATATTTAAAAATTGACCTGAGGGCCACGTTGAGGGTTGATGGGGGCCGCCAGTTGCCCACCCCTGTATTATATGATTTAAAACTTTACATTTACAATAGTATCTAAACGTGCCCTAGCATTAAAAAAACTTTATTTTAGGGCTGGGAGATATGGACCAAATCATCTCAGTATTTTTAGCTGAATGGCAATACACAATATATATCTCAATATTTGTAAAGACATAACAAAAACAAGCCAGTTCTAAGTCAAATCCTCATGGGCCACAGTACAAATACCACACAGGCACTTTTATTAACAGTCAGCTGCACAATGTAAACATGTACATGAAAACTGACAGAAAAAGTAAATGACCTTGAATTCAATTAAAAAAACTATATTTTATTTTATTCAAAGGCACATAAAGCAATACCATGAAACATAATGTTTCAGTGCAGTGCAAGGTAGACTTAAATAAAAAGTAAAGTAGAATAAAGATATAAATGTACAGTGATCAGACTGACAGCGGGAGACCTATGTAAACATAGCAATATGCAATAGAAGAATATTGAATGAGCAAGGGGATAATAGTGCAATGGAGAACAATAGCACAACGGGAACCAAATATATAAACATAGCTGGATGATGTACCTGTTCCTCTTTTTGAAATAACAAATAAATAATGAGATAAATGTTCTCCTTAAATAAGATAAAAATATATAAAACGCGATAATTTGCTGCATAATAAGATACACACAGCTGTTTTTTTTGTTATACAGGTGTTTTTTGTAGTTGTGCTCAGAGAGGGAGAGTGGTGGAGCAGGTGAAAAGGGAAAGACAGTGAGAGGAGAAATAGGCCAACTGGTGGCTCTACAGACGAAACATGAACATTATTTTAATGCAACACAAACTATTTGATATGACCGATATTGTCTCAGCCAAAAGTTGATATATTTCCCAGCTCTATTTCACATGAGACAGGTGCAACAGACAGATGAAATGAATCTATCAAAAATGGCAACCAAACTCCTACAGTCTGTCTAAATATCTGAAATATGTTAGAAATGTAATTTTGGTACCATCTACTCATCAACTATGGAAGTTTTTTTCTCCACATTTTTTAAAATTATAACAGAATATTAGCAATGGTATGATTATACCACAGAGTGATACCACACAGACAAAAATTATTGTTTGACAATTTCTATCGTCATACTACATTTTGTTTTTTTTCAAAATAAGTCAGGGCCCTCTGTTCTGCTTTAAAGTAAGGAAAACGTTTCCTTCATTTTCTCACAGTTGGCCTAGGTTCTTGCTTACCTAAGTTGTCAAAGTGTATGGTCAATAATTTATATATATATATATATATATAATCAGATGGGTTTTCAATCAAAATTATCAATAATCTATTCTCCAATTGTTCAAATTGAAGTTGGCAGTAATTGATGCTTGAGAAACTGGTTATTTATCGCACCAATTTTAACTTCATGTCAGCTTGAAGGATCTTTAGTTCATGTCATGCTTATGCTGGGACTGCTCTGCTGTGAAATGTTAATATTGTGAGCTTACATCTTCGAAATAGCATCCACCTTTTCTATTTGATCTTGTCAGTTGCTTTGTCTAGTTTCCTCTGCCAAAAATATTTTATTTTATTGAGCAACAAGGTTTAACTGCATGTGCAGACACGTCTTTCCCCCTCCGAATCAACCTGTTGGAGTGGGAGGATCTGCGTGTGTTTTTACAGACCGTAGGGTGGGTGTATGTTGGTATTCAGAACATTCTACTGTAGGATGACAATTTTGGATGTAGGATAAAGCAGCTGCAGACTGATCCATTATTACAAACATGGTTATTCGGAGACTTATGCCCCGGGGCAAAAAGCAACAAAGGAAGCGCTCATATCCTCACTTACATCTATCACTCTTGTGGGATGTGAAATGCTGCAAACAGTCATTTCCTGGAGGTTTCATTAATGTTTTGTAGATGCTGGTAGGTTACTTTCATAAATTCCATGTCCTTCAACTCTGATAGATAATTTAGGGCCTTTGTTCTTTGATGGGGCGATTTGGGCTGGCAGTGCCCACAACTTCAGTTCCAGAGTGCTTCTTTCAGTTTTTTTCTTGTTTGGTTACGAAAGTTAACTTCCATCTTCTCTGTAGTGACAATTAGGCCTGCTTCAGATAGCTCCCTGTGCTAAATATTTGCTTTTATTCAAGGAAATATCACCAAAAAAACATGGAAATACTGTAAAAGAATCTTGTCATGGCATTAGCAGCAGCTCTACACCTCTAATATGCTCCCTCACAAAGACAAGTCACATTAGCTTCTCCTCTGATGTTATCAGAAGTCTGACAATTTCTTGATTTTGATTGGTTGCTGAGTGAGAAGTGAGCGTGGCGCTGTTCCAACAGTTCAAATGTTTTCAATTTAGGGTGCTGTGAGTGCAGAGACCCCATGGGCTTTTTTGCGCTGAGCGTTGAAAACACTGAACTGCGTTGTTTCTTTATTGTAAATGGGCACTGCCAGTGTGGAAAAACATAGCGTTAGTGGGCACAGGCCTTTAATATAATGGAAAATATCTATCTTAGGTGTTTTCTTCAGGGATGTACTACAGAAAACACATGTTGCACCAGATCTGCTCTTTTGCAAGAGTTTACTTACACTTCCTGAGTTAAGCAGACTGATCCTCTGCATGTTCACCATCATGTTGGCATACATGACTGAAATGAGTCTGCATTAGTGTTTTGGAGCAGAAAAATAATCATGCTACTCTTATGGCAGCAATTATCAGCAAAATGTAAACATTAGGGGTGTCATCATCACCGACCTAAATAGACACATTGAACAAAGTGAGTTTTAAATTCTAATCATCAATGCATTTTTGTGCATTTTGAAAGAATACAAATATGTCAACTATGACATTTAATCTGCAGTAGCACTTTTGGAGACACTATGGTCAAATTTGACAGGTAAACATGTTGGAAAAATGCCTTCCAAGTTTGCATGCAGGAAATACTCTTCAAAGAGAATATTTCTTCTTTGCTGTTACAGGTCAAAAAGAGTATTGCTGTGATATTCCTCTTTACAGTCAGGAATATATGCTGCAATTGATCCCAGCCTTGTAAACTGTTAGCTTGTTGGTCCCAAATCATTTCTACATATATCTGAACTATTAATCAGAAACTCCTGCATATTAAGGGCAATTTAAGAAATTCTAAAAAGATTCTGCTGATCACATGCAATGTTTATGTTTCACAATGTCATTTTCTCTCACTGTTATTGACAAGTGTTATAACACATTATTGTTTAAATAAATTGCTAATTTCACACTAAAAGTCCCATTTAAACTAGCCTGATTGCAAGTTTCAGTAATGTTAATAAATCCTAATCCTTTTGTAAAGCACTTTGTGACTCTGCTCTTGAAAGGTGCTATATAACATTTTTTATTATTATTAAAATGCACTCTGACCAAGGAGTAACTAAATGATTAAAAAAAAAAAGGCCAGAGTCAAATCCTGAGATTTCGCATTTTAATGATAATAGAAGTCAAATTGTATAAAATAAATATAAAGTATGAATAAATCTAAACATACTGTTAAATCTGGAAAATAAGTCGCACCGGTATATAACGCACCCTGTTTTTGGAGCTCTCTCAGACAAAAAAAAAAGTTTAAGCTGTCCTCCTGCGTGACAATTTATATTGTGTTCAGCAAAGTGTTCTACAACGTGAAGTTTCTGTGCAGCTCTGTCGCTCTTTTAGTTGGCTGCTGCATCCGCGATAATGACAGTGCGTGTCAGCGTTTTATACCTGTATATTGGTCGCACCGGTGTATAAGGCGCAGCCAACTCTTCAGAGGTAAAAATAGGTATTAAAAGTGAGTTCGGATTTTACGCTAATCTGAAAATTCAAGTAAAGTGGATTATTGATTTGGAGAAATAGTTAATGAAGATTTAGAACCGATATGCTTATTGCTGTGCAAATATGAGATGAATTCACTGCATTCCTGACAAACCGAGATTTAAAACAAGGTCTGACAATTGGTCTATCCTAGCTCCTCCTTTACCCGGTCTGACCCATTCAGGTCTGTGTGTTTAACATGTACAAGGTGCAGTGAAGTGACAGCACAGAGGGCAGTCACTGTAAAGTCAATCCAAAGGGACTGATAGTCTCTGCTTGGGTGCTCCTCTGAATGCTGAGCAGAGCAGGAGAGAAATCAAAAGCTGCTTACGCTAATGAAATGTCCTCCCCCGCTGCCCAACCCAGTACATGATGGGTTTGCATATTCACCAACACGTGTGTCTGTGTCGCAGAAGATGATCTTGTCACTGTGATCAAGAATCAGCAGAAGCCTCAGTGCTCCTCATGACTCACCGTCAGAGTTTGATGGTTTTGTTTTGGTCAACAAAAATTGAGGAAGGAGATGAAACGCTGTAATCAAAGTCATAGATGTGTTTTTGTGGCGTGACTCTGCGTTCTGTGGAAATCATAAGTGATGGCAGTTTCTCTGTTTGTTTTTAGTTATAGTTTGCATTGTTTGTGTATTTTTAAATGTAGGGTATTAGGTTGTTGAGTCTAGCCAGGACACACAGTGACCAGGGTAATCAGATTTACTCGGCTGAGCCTTTTTTCCCACGAGCACTGCTCTTCCCCTTTCTTCCTCACTGTCTTTCTCATTTCTCTCTATCCACCAGTCCCACATCCTTCCCATTCTGCTAATCTCAAGCACTCTGATTCCTGAGTCGTTGTAATACACACTCTACTACATACAGCAGAAAATAGTTTTTCAGTGTTGGAGAGTAAAATCCCCCGGCTAAATGCAGGTGAGGTTTGGCTGTTTGGTTTACCTGCCGGCTTCTCTGGCAGGTGAACAGTTGTCACCTAGACATCCAAATATGAAAACCTGGTGGGATTTTGGAGGCATGTTGCTGCTAACAGTAGGGTAAGAAACATACTTTTGGGTCATTTTACTTTTACTTTTTTGCACTCAGAAATTTGCTCGTCGGCAGGAAAACTTAGTGTCCTTGTGAGTATGTCTCTTCCAAATTGCCATGGCTATTTGCTTTTTAAATAATGCTGCCTTGTCGTGCCATTAATAAGAGTTCCCCAGGCTTCGTAATCAAGAGTCATATTTGGAATTCCTTTCTTCTCATACAACGTTGTTTAAAAATATACTGATAAAGTTGCATGTGACGCTCTCATGACATTGGTCACAAAACATTTGATAATTTCTGGAAATAACTGCACTTAGAGAGGCACCAATCCAACTTTATTTCCTCACAATACTGATTATGATGCAATCCCTGTGGCCTGCTGTTTCCTATAAAATGTGTTTTACTCATTTACTATGTGGAAGTCAAAAGCATACTGTAATTGAATGGGCATTTGTATTATGTTTTTGAACTGATTGACTTTATAATTAACATAACTGAGCAGTAATTTACTGTATACTGCTTGTAACAGATTTAAAAGCAACTCAAATTAACATTGTAGATACATTTTAACTTAACATGGTTGACTAGATGGGACATCAATTCTTCTTTTACCTGTGCAAAGCGCATCTTATGATGAAACATAGCAAAATCACAAGATTAATTTTTAAATACATCAACAGTATAAACTCCCCATAATATACCATGCTAACTAGTTGTATAGTTACCCTGATGCTGAAAGCCTTAGTTAGTAGTTAACCTTAACCGATAAAGAAATATTGAGATTAATCTTGACATGGGTAGTAAAACTGGAATTCATAAGTGTTCACATCAGCCAAAATATGTCAGTATCCACACAGAAACTTACCCAGTGATTGGAAATAAGCTGTTAACTAATATTTATAGTTCGAATGTGTTCGAATGTTACGTGTCATATTCTACTTTTTTTTTTTTTAGTCACAGCATGATTTAGCAATTATTAAAGTAATTTCTGTGTAACTATCTGTCCCCAAATCCCTGCTATGACCCTTTATTGTGCTCTTTCTAAGTGTTAAGGAGTAAAGAACTGCTCTATAGCTTCTCATGGCCAAGTGACAGCATCATAAACACAAACAGGCCTACTATACTGTCAACAGTACTACAGCCCAGACACTTTTAGGCTTGTTGTTCCCTGAAAAGAACATGTTCCCTGAAACCAGTTGTGATCTTAAACATTTGCTCCCTTCATGCCGCGTGTGGAGGTAGAACGGGGCATCCATCGTCAATGACCCTGCAAGTGATTACTGTATCAAAATAGACTCTCTAGAAACTGTTGTCACTCAACATGCATTAACATCCTGTTACTCCTGGCCACACAGCAGTCAAACTGATTCTAGGTCAGATACTGTAGAGCGGCACACATCTGATACCTTTTATTTTGGTAATCGGATATCTAATCCCAGAGCTGCTGTGAAGGGCACCTTTCCTTACCACCAGTGAATAGATGCACTGAAGAGAATGAACACTCTATCTTCTGTAGTCAAATGGCCACTCTGAGGCATTGTCTGCCCCGGTTGCTATGGCAACTGCAGGAGCACCTCAGGTAGGGCTTCCTTTCTGAGTTAAGCGAGTATTTGCCAAAGAGGAGTGGAGGGTGAAATGGGCCTGGAGTCCAGGCTGAGCTTTGTGAGCTCGCTGCCAACAGATCAAACCCTGCATCTTAGATCAACTCGACAACCAGCATCTTCATCCTTTGAGTGCCGATGATGAGGTTAGGACAGAATAAAAAAAACACCTGAGAGTGCTGTGAATTGGCTATTACAAGCTGTTTATGAGTCAAGTTAAACATTTCTCTCAGAGCCATTTCCCAGTCTTATGAATTTCCCAGTCTTATGAATTTCCCTTCGCGGGATAAACAAAGTATAAATTATTATATTATGTTGATGCTTGAAAATAAGTTTAAATAAGCCATCTGCCCTATGTGTACATTTCTGTTTTTAATTGGTGTTCATGATCTGCCCACCAGTTGCTTACATCCTGCAGGGATGTTAAAGTCCTAAAAGTAAATATTTTCATTAAAAGGAGAAATCATCTCATTTTAAAATCAAGACTAGTCTTTGTCGATATGGACAACACACTTCTTGCACTCGGCCATGCACATCTGTTTGAAATGCTGCAATAAATTCATGATGCTTCTGTTGTAAGCCATTTTCACATATGCATCCCTGAATATTATAGGACTGACCCTGAAATCCTCCTGATCTGATTGTTCACACAAGCACCTCACAGCAGACGGCTATCCTTGTCTGGGGGTCTCCTGAGGCAAGACATTGACTTTGAGATTTGCTTCAAATGTAAAGTGGGTTATAGCATTCATATGGCTATTTAATGTGAATTCTCAGGCATCACCCTAAACTGTCATTTAAGATGTATTGATGATATGTTTTTGTTGCCAAGCTCCTGCTTCAACTAGTACATCTCCAGTAGTGGTGTGTGATATAACGATCTTAGATCGTGAAGGATTTTAATGTGCTGAAGATCTGCCAAATCGTAGAACCGGGCTAATGTATTTATTCTATCATGCTACAGTTTATGCTCCGACACAGCCGTGTCTGCCCCTCCCTTTTTGCTCTGGTGAAAACGAAAACAAAACTTAAGAGTAAAATCTGCAAAAACAACTCCATCCCGGTTATATGCAACTGTTCTTATATTTTTCCAAACCGACACGGCGTGAGCAACAGTTAACTTAAATGCTTAGTTTGCACAGTTAGGTCTACATCTCGGATAGCGACACAAGAAACCATTTAACGAGTCCAAGAGACATTCACAGTCTGCAGAGAGACAGACAGAGCGGAGCTCAGACAGACAGTCAGTGATGGGAGATATAACCCCGGTGTTTAAAATGTTGCTGTCTGTGTTTTCTGCTTTCTCTCAGTTTTTAAAAGTTACTATCAAGCCTCTCCACCCGAAGCTCACCTGTTGTGATAACGGAACTTATAGGGATTAGGCTAAACGACGTTACATGTTGTGTGCAGCAGGCAGGTGAGCGTAACCATGGTGACGGTCTGTCTGTCAATCAATGATGTCCCGCCCCCTCTATGAATTAAACTTTTCTGTCAGTAAAACTTACTTTGATCATCAGTCACAGAATGAACACATTCTGTATTATGTTTGATTATATAGAAACTAAGGTTAGTCCAATGATGTCATAAAAAAAACAAAGGCTGCAGAGCCTGTATGAAGCTACAGCTGTAGGAACTCTGCAGGGCTAAAATAGATCAGAAACACAAGAACTTGAAGTCTACATGTTTTGAATGAATGCATCACTATGTGAAAATGTACCTGATGAACATAGCTAAATCATAATTTAAAAAAATGCAGAAAACCTTGAAAATGTGCGTCAATATTGATCAAATCGAGGGAAAGACGTTTCTGTTGCTAAAAATGTTCTGGGGGGAGACCTCCAGACCTCCTACAAAGATGGTTTTCAAATAAGACTAAACTTGTCAGCACAGTTTTTGTGCATTTAAAAACATTATGCAGGGAAAGAAGTTTGGAAATGTTGAACTGGTCAGCTACTTGCAAATTAGTCTTAAGATCAGTATGAAAAAAAAAAAATTGTGATATGATATTTTTCCCATATCACCCACCTCTAGTCTCCAGTGTAGCATTGTTGTATTCCTGAAACAATGCCACCATCTGACTTTGTGGACTAAGTTTTTTTTCATCATCGTAGGCATATTACATGTCTCAGATTTGATGCTTGTTTATATTGTACCATTCTTTGACTATTTATTTGCTGTCATATAAGATGTCATTGAAAAAGGAGGGTGAAATATTGCAGGGCAGGTGCAATATACGCTGGTCCATGAAACTTTCTTGCCACTTGAAGGTATCAACTTATTTTTGTGTCAGAGTAGACTTCCTTGTTCTTCTGTGTCTTATTGTTTTTTTTTTAATTTTTTGACAGATGTACTGATTGTGATTGCAGTTTTGTCTGTCACTGTTGCCCAAGACAGATTTCCATCGTGGCACAATACAGACAATCCTCATGTTGGAGTTCTTACTTTAATTTAACAGAAAAAGAGTGTCCAATGAGAACCTTCAACTGGCCTGAGAGTTTTTAGATTAACCAGTTCCTGTGACTTCCTGCATGTTGCTGGAAGCTGAACCAAACGTCTTGTTTTGCTTAATCCTGTTGAGGAATAAGAAAAGGCCTTACTGTTCCTTTCAGTTGAAACTCCTGCAAAGATGTTGAGTCATTCTGAGCAAAAAAAACACTGCTTGTTATCACTTTAAGCGATCTAGCTTTAGTCAGGTATTGGCACAAAATTCAATGTAGCCCATAACCTCCATTTAGCATCTCATTCATCCTAAATGTTGCTAAACAGAAGGGTAGTTTATTATGGCTGTAATTAAGTGTTAGGAGAGTGCAGCTGCAGTGCTGTGGTCAGTTTGTGGCAGAGGGGGAAGGGATGCTGGAGAAAGAGGCGTAGAGTGGACAACAGATTTTAGTGACTGATGAAGGCTGACTCCAAGTCCTGATGAACTGGTGCTGGGTCATATTTTTTAGTCTGTCTCAGTGTGTCATCACCTTTTCTAATACTATGCCCAGAAAACCACAAGAAATTAAAAAAATCTTCTGCTAAGAGTTTTGTTAAAACTACTACACTCGGCATGCTTACATTTTATTAATTGGATTGAGGCTTGTGTATATTGGCCATGCTTTCACAGCATTTGGGTGCAGCCAGATGAAGCTCATGCTAGCTATCAGCTACCCTCAGGCCGTTTTCACATACGCACTCCGGATAATATCTAGATAATTACAGGAGGAACGCTCCGGAGATTCTCCCGACCTAGCCGTTCACATATGCTCCTAACAGCGGGGCACTTTCCCTGTCAGAGGGGAGGGGGATCGGGGGATTTCCTGAGGTAAGACGTGACGTAAATAAACAACACGGAAGTAGCGGCCGAAGCAACAGAGTCCGTTACACAACGTTATAATGAGAATATTAGCCTTTATATCAATGCTATGTGTAATCCAATGGAATGACAACATTCACAAAAGAGCGGAGAACAACATAGTGACCCTGTCCCATCCCACCCACACAAAAATAATCCAATCCAGTCCCATCCCAATCCCAAACAAAATCCCGGTCCAGCATGCTCCTGTATTCTTTTCACAAAAACAAATGTATATATTTCCTGTGACCCACGGGTCTCCTGAAAAAATGTCAGCCTCCTTTGCAAACACAGGTGTTGTGTAAAACATGAAGACCAGCAGATACAAAAAATGGAGTTACAGTTGATATGAACTCTTGAAGTTGTTTATTTATTGAACTTTCTACTGTTATTGCAGTTTGGGGCAATGTAATCACACATCATATATTTTTATCATGTCATGCATGCCTGTCAGTTATTGTTTAATAATTGAAGTAATTTATCCTTGAAAAATTCCAAATATTTTCTCTGTTGTGAGCATGTAAGAACATTCATTACCTCTGTAATGTGTTGCAAATTAATTCATCATTTTAGGTATGGGACAAATATTTTTCAGATTTTCTGACATATCAACCAAGTTATTTATAGATTATTAGAAACAATGTCAATTGTAGCCATTAATAATTTAGGTCTAAGATAATGTTAAGTACACCAGTACATAAGTTTCAGTCATGAGATTAAACTAGTCATTTAAAATTGAAACCACATGATTCTTTTGATGATGTTTGGCTGCAACTAAAAAATTATGCCATAATCTCCCAATTTGGGATCGAATGAGTTCATCTGTGTAAAATAAGAAGTGACAGTAATCTCCTTGCCCTTTTCTGCTTCATGTTTAGGATAGGGCAGAAGAAGCTAAAACTGAAACTCATAGTCCATGGGTTGATTGATGTAAAAATAATTATTCTAAATTTGAGTATTTGCTTTAGCTTTTTTAATGTTAAACAGTTAAAACAAGCAGCTTGAATACATAACCTATGCTTTAGGAAACTTAGATAATCAATTTCACATATTATTTCTCACAGATATGATTCGCTTGCTGAAAGAAGTTATTGCTGTGTTCTTGTGAGGATTCCAAATAAAATATCTAAATATAGTTTGCTGTATATAAAAAGAGTATGAGCAACATGCCACAAACACCTACATACTGCATATTGTTTTATTAAAAGAAGCAAACATCAATATTTTGTTCTCCCACGTTTTTGAAAGCAGCAGCAGGTCTGTCCTGTCACTGACGCTGCTCAGACGTCAGGCGTTCATTCATTGTCCGACACTCGCTGACAGAGACAGGAAATGCACAGAGCAGGTCAATCAACTTCCTCCCCTCGTGGCACTAACTGACTGTTGCACTTGGGCTAGTCTCTGGCCCTAATAGCTGTGAATGGCAAGAGAAGGGCAGCACGGCATGCCTGCTCCTTCTAAATATAGAAGTGCTGCCTACATGGACCCAACAGTTTCTGCCTGCACAGCCTCCCTTTAGTCTCTGATTCTCTCATGCTGCATTTAAACAACAAGGCTCTGTTTCTTTCTGGGAGACCAGTGCTATCTTCCTGTAATATTAAATGCTGAGTAATAACAATAATGACTTATCTCGGTTTGGTACCTGCGTATTCAAATTCAACATGAGCCCTTAAATATTCTTTGTATCTCATTGTTTTAACAAGCTGTTTGTCTTTCTTCCCATCTTTTGTTTTCATGCACAGCAACCAAAATGATCATGTTTGCCTCAAGAAAAAAGTATCACATTTTGTTGGTGTTGTGGCAGGATGAAGAATAGACTGCAATTTAAGATTGTTATCGTTAATTAATTCACCACTTACACTGTATTACCCAGTTTCAAACACCTAGTTTTGTCTTGTCTAACTGTGAAATATAGAATGATATTGAGCTTGAAATTTTTAATTGTTCGATCAGTTGGGGCTCCTCACAATTAAATGTTTTCTCTAAATCTATGTTAGGTGTTTTTAGAAAGAAAATTAGGTTGGAGTTTTTTATTAAAAACATTTTATTCTCTTTTATGTCTCATCTCTGTCTGCTGCTTTATTTAAAACAAGTTGAAGATTTTCACTTTGGGACATCACATTTTTTGTTCTCTCTGTCCTGACACTACGTGCCACCACGTTGCCTCAATTTGTTAAAACAATAAAAACTGTGCATCTCTGGCTCTCTCTGTGCCCTAAAAGGTGTTGATGCTGCAAACTCCAGCTCTCGTTTACCTACCACTCTTGTCCTTTGGGTGGGGATGAAATTACAGCTTTAGGTCGATCTATTAGCCTTTAATTTTGCAGCCACCATGGACAGACATCAGTGTCACTGTCAAATCAGTTGAAATTACTCTTGTGATTGTGTTGCAGTCCTGACCTGACCTGATATTGAGCTGAGGAAAAATCTGTTGATGTAGGAATTGTTATTCTTGTCTTAATGATTGGGAACAGATTCACAAATGCCACATGTTTCTTTGTACGTTGATGATCAAGTTGAGGGATCAAAGCATAGTGCAACTCGCTGATGTACAATATTCACATGCAAAAAGGCAAAGTAATTTGGTGCATTGTGTATTTGGAAACGTATAACTTTCAAGAGCTTTGCATGGAAAAAGTGAAGTATTTTGTGGATACTTAATTGTCCATTAAGAGACTAGCTAGCATGAGTGGAGTGCAACATTAAACTACGACAGTAACAAACAAAACTTACACTTAGCCAAAAATATATTCACTCTATCTTTGATTTTTTTAAGACCTGCACTTTTACATTGTTTTGAGTTATCTCCCCGTTATAGCATCAAGGCTGTTCTCCAAAATTGAAGAGGTAACATTAATGTGGCATTGTCAAAGCAGTTCATCTTGGCCTAAAATCCTTAAACAGCGTGATACAAGTCTGTGCCCTGCTCAAAGCTCTAGATTAGGCTTAAAAGTAAAATGTAACTCTGTGTCCAAATAGAAATGTGGAAGACATGGGGACTGGGCACTGATTTTACCGTACTGTTGAGGGAAATGAGGGAGGCGTTAAACTGGACTAATCTGTTATTATCTGAGTGACGTCAGAGTCTGTCACTAGCGTGTCTCCAGGGATCAGAGCCAGGTGTCTGAAGATAAATCCATATTACCTCCCTGACAGATTACTAACAAAGTATTGAGGAAACTGAGACTTTTTTATTATGTTGTAATTTTAGGAATTACAATCAATCCTGAAATGATTTGTTGTATCTTGTTTCGAGGGCACAGTCAATCAAAGCTAAATCAAAGATTGCTAATGATTTTTCTTTACCTTATTTCTTTTGAAGGTCATCTGGTGAGGAGTGCCAAAGCTTTTAGGTGGAGGAGTGGCAGACAGCGCCACCCAGGTGTGCAGAGTGGGACTGCATCCCGCTTCACAACTTGTCGACCAGGTTCCTGAAGCGCCTCAGCCGCCGCCAAATGGACTTCGCACTCTGAGAGCAGAGCTAGTCAGGACAGAAACCAACTGAGGAGAGGAGCCGGGGGACAGCGCCCACCGGAGCAGGAAAGGGAGGGCATTCTTCGTAAGGGAGAGGAGAGGACGAAGGGCTTCATAATGTCGTCAAACAGGACCCAGAACCCCCACGGACTGAAACAGATAGGCCTGGACCAGATATGGGACGACCTGCGGGCTGGCATCCAGCAGGTGTACACACGGCAGAGCATGGCTAAGTCACGCTACATGGAACTCTACACGTATCCTGAAAGAGCAGGGGAGGGTATCTCTGCAGAGTTTTGGTTATAGTTTGATGGTCTAATAGAATTTTTCTGTAATAATTACTCGCAAAACAGGAAATTAATTGGCAACAGTTTTGTGAAAGTTTTTACGTTTTTCTATAGTCAGGTGAAATTATCTGGAATTTGAAATATGAATATTTGTCATTATTGTCATTTAAAGGAACAAATGATAGAGGAAATTATTATCACATCTAAAGAACAAAATGTTGACAATAATATATTTTTTGTAAATAACCATCACTCCGAGCAATGCTACAATACTTTCATGCCAGGGTTCAATATCTACCTCTCTTTTGTTCAGTTTTCGGTTCGATTCGGTTCTGACCGTCCGTACTGTTGGTGTTTGTTTTTCGTAGCCTATTCCATTATCAGCAGTTTTAGGTAAATTTTACAAGAACAGAAAGGGGTTATGAAAAAACAAAAACAAAAAAAATTCCAAAACAATTTTTCATTATACACATTCCTGGTGTAAAGTGAAAGGAAGGCAGCGTATAAGAAGTGCCATGTATACCTGCTGTACAAATAGAAAGACATTTCAGTATTTTAAAATATATAGTTTTATATACTTTATACCCCTTCCGACCAAAGTCAGCAAAGGCCCGACTATCCGATGGAGCCAAAGATTATCTTGTCAGATTCTCCTGTGGTGTGAGATGTGTTAAAAGTGATTTTAACCTCCACGATCTGCTCTGAAGACAATGGGGGTCGCCCCAATTTGAAAATAAATTCATAAGTATTGAACATGTTCAATCAGAAATCCTGTGGTGTGGGGAGAATACAGGGAACGGCCTTGCTTGGACTCTGAATTGTCACGTGGAACGCAAAAATAGCCAATAGACAACAGCAAACGCAAATCATTAATTTAGATGGGTGTCATAAATTCAGGACCAACTTGTTGATTTGTGGCAATAACATGAGTGTTTATACAATGTGACCTGTAAAACAAACCACAATCCAACTGACGAGGAAGGGATTGGACCAAAATATTTAGGATGTACACACTAACAGCTAGCCACATTTAGCTGGACCATCATTTTTGTTTCCATTTAGGTGGCGTTTGCCCGCGCGAGATTACAAGTTTTTATAGTCGAGACTCTGGTTGTTGGTAAATGAATCGGTTTGTGGTGTGCTGAGTTGATCGTCTCGTTGCACACCACACTCTATAAGGATGGCACTGTTAATCAGTCATGATTTGTTGTCATGTGTGGGGTCTCTCACATTTTCAAAATCGTTTAAGATTTTAACAATCTTTTAATGTGCCAGGTCCTAGTTTCAAAATCTGCTTCCCCTGTACTCCGTTCACCCTCACCCCGTCAGCTGGTAACAACTGGTGTCTGTGTATAACAATCAGCAGCTTCATGTTAGTAACGGTACTGCCTGCTGCAGTCAGTTGCTGTAAACTTAGACAAACTCCATAGTGTTTCCATTTGTGTAGGCGATGTGTAAAACTATGTTTTCAGACATTTTTTTGTTTACCCTCTTCTCTTCCTTGCTGAAACCGAAATGTACCCACACCACTGATTTGAAAGATGGCAGTGTTTCCTCATACTGCTGTCTAGAGCTGGGTATTGTCCACAACCTCACAATTCAATTTGATTTCAATTCTTTGGGTCAGGATTCGATTCAATATCGATTCGATATGTATCAATATGCTTCAATATCGATTTATTAATACATACAGATGACAGGAATACCCAGATAACTTATCACAGTGCTTTCTGATATTTGTTAAATAATTATGTATGCATTGTTTGTATGGGTTTCGAACAAATTGACTCAAATGTATTTTATTGTTGCATTATTCTTTAGTAAACAAATAATAAAGCATTACAAGTACAGCAAGTACAGTATGATCTAAAGTGCACATTTGTGCCTGAGCTCAATTTGAAGCAAAATCATTAAACATAACAGTGCTGTAATGAAATGTTAAGTGCATAATTGTGCCTTACCTGAATTCACAGTGCCCCTAGTGGAGGGGGGGTGTCATTACAATGAAAAAAAAATCTATCTCAGGATATCCCTGAATAGATATTGAATTGTGAAAATAATAATTGCAATGCATTGATGAATCATTTTTTTTTAACCTTACTGCTGTCTCTCCTCATCGCTCGCTATTTAAAAGTAGTTTTTTAAATCTGACGCCAGTGTTGTCAGCTTTCCCTAACACGCAAAACAAAGCTAATCTGGAGAGAATTACTTGCATGCATGGAAGCTAGTTTTACCCAAAAACTGAAAATACTGCAATTCACAAGTTCGTATGAAACAGTCAATGTCACACCGAACAGTTCAATTTTATATCCAGAATTGTTGCAGCCCTAATCACTACTCTTTTATTTTATTTACCGTCAATTTGCCACTTGTTCAGTCAACGGTCAGTCTTGTTGCGTGGTGTTGTGTACTTAATAGCACCTGTCTGCTATTTCCTTCTTACCAAGACCAAAACCTGTTTGATTGCTGTTTGCCAATGCAATGAGTTCCAGCAGAAAAAATTAGGCTTGAGGACGACTAACAAACCAAACTAAACTTCAAGTCCCTATGAAATGAAAACTGCATTTTCCCTGTTTAAATCCAGTGTCCCTGTGTTAAATGTTCCTTTATCTGCCAAATGTATTTCAAAATATCACTTAACTGATATTTCTTCACCAAAATAACTTTTTTTCTCTTCCTTTTTTGAGTTTTCTCTTCCTATAAAATGTTTCAAATGTCTGATGACTCATCCTGCACTAAGAGGCGTTAACACATTTTTCAGCTAATTAAAACAATCCAATCAAATTAATTCCAACCTTATATCCCGCCTGCTGTCTTGTGCCTGGTTCTATACCGTTTCAGTTGGAAATATGTTCAAATGTTTTTAAAGGTGGAACAGTTTTAATTATTTTAAGATTACAAACATGACCAGCAGATTTTATTTCAAGTACAATGAAAAGGATGTCATTATGCCTGTGATGTGCAGTATCTCTGTGTTTATTCCTTAACTTCTCCCTCAGACATGTATATAACTATTGTACCAGCGTCCATCAGTCCAGCCAGGGCAGGGGCTCTGTGCCTCCAGCAAAGCCCTCCAAAAAGTCCACCACTCCGGGTGGGGCTCAGTTTGTAGGCCTGGAGCTCTACAAGCGACTCAAAGAGTTTCTGAAGAACTATTTGACCAGCCTGCTCAAGGTGAGGGCACAGACCTAAGAGGACCGAATAACACTTTCATTTCCAGGATGTCTTAGATTCGTATAATCTCGCTGCATCATTTCTCTTCATGTCGGGCTTGGTCTTTCAGGATGGCGAGGATCTAATGGACGAGTGTGTGTTGAAGTTTTACACCCAGCAGTGGGAGGATTACCGTTTTTCTAGTAAGGTCCTCAACGGGATCTGCGCCTACCTCAACCGCCACTGGGTCAGACGAGAGTGTGATGAGGGACGCAAAGGAATCTATGAGATATACTCGGTATGTCTTACATCTGTTTTCAGCACTTTACAGATAGTTGTGGTGCCTTTTTTTTTTTATATCTGTGCTCTATGCGTATGAATATTTTGAAAGAACTACAAATCATTTTGGAAATACCTCAGTTGATTACTTCAGCAGGATCAGCTAAATTGTCTGTGCAGGCTGCATGTTTGACTTTGGACAAATGCAAAAGTTAACATGTTTTAATCAAAGTGTTACTTCTGTACTTTTTGATACTTGTTTTAAAGTTATACAGTCTCTTATTCTAATTTTTAATATCAAAAAAGCTTGGATGTATGTTTGACTTTCTTTATGTCAAATCATGCACTGAGAAATATGAATATCAAATAAAACGATGTGATGCTTAGAAGGTCTGATGTGACAGAGGCTCTGTGTTTGTTTTGATACAGCATCACTTCAAAATGATTTAAGCAGGATAATTTAATTTTATAGTTTAATGAGTAGAGAGTGGGCCTTTGTCAGAGCCGTGTCCTGCTCATATGAAGTGTTTCAGGGGCTTGGACTTCACTATAAAAGACAGTGATTTAAGTATTTTTCAGAGCGTTCTGGTGTGATAGGGATTGTACTGATAAAAAGGGAAGGCGACAAACAAACATGAAGTGTCAACCTTTTAACCCTCTCACTGTCTCCCCCTCCTCACCCTCCCCCCTCTCACACCTCTGTTTCCTCCCAGCTGGCACTTGTGACCTGGAGGGAGTGTTTATTCCGACCCCTCAACAAACAGGTGTGTTTGTTTTGTTTTTATAGGAGTTGAGTGACAAATAACGACTCTAACAACGAAGTGATTTAAGAAGTGTAAACACATTTTGATTAATATTTAAAGGTTCTTGTTTAGCTTGCGGGTCTTAATCCTGCCTGCTGTGCCCTCTATTTCCTTCATTTATCAACTTGTATTTTAAATGTAAGAATAATGAACAAATTCTAAACAAAGTTTTCTTTGATAGGTAACAAATGCTGTGCTAAAGCTGATAGAGAGAGAGAGGAACGGCGAGACCATCAACACTAGACTGATCAGTGGTGTGGTCCAGTCATACGGTAGGTCAATACATACAGAGCAGCAGATAAAAGTAGACCACCTGTTCTTTGCAAACATTAAATAAAGAAAGAAGAAACTTTACTTCATGGTCGGAAATTGGCTGGATTAGCAGTTTGTGAAATCAGCTGTAACTAAAGTTTAAAGATTGGACGGCCTTCTAGTCTTTCTATCGCTACTAAACGTTGATACCATCTTTTGTGAATGTAAACAACCCAACAGCTTCATTTGGCCTGTCAGGCTCATTTTAAAATATCTTCAGTCTTAAGTGTCATCACCAAAATCAACATAAAGGAGCAATACGTAGCTCTGACACATAGTGTCTAAACTTGGTAAAACCGCAGTCCAACTTCAAACATTGAAGACAGCTGTCACCCCCCGCCCCCTCCTCCCTAGAGTTGATGCACATTCAGATTGCCATGTCGTGGCCAATGAAGCTTCAGTGTTTAACAAGCTCTGCATCAGTGTTGCGTTCTAACATCTTTCCATTTGAACAAAAACATCTCCAATATTTATCCTAGTTTTACCACGTTTCTGGTCGGGTGGAATCGGTTACATCTGAACCAGTTAGCTTGCCCACTTCCATCGCTGCAACCTCTGTTGGTTTGCTGTTTGCCTGGCAAACTGAGGGGCGTCCAAAAACCAGAATCGAAACTTAGGGGACTAAGGTTTATAACAGGTGATGCAAAATTTGCATTATCTGTGTCTTTGTTTAATTTGAAATATTTGTAATATTTACAGCTAAACTGTTTTGTCTTTATCTCTCTTCAGTTGAGCTTGGTCTGAACGAGGAGGACGCCTTCGCCAAAGGCCCCACGCTGTCCGTGTACAAAGAGTACTTTGAATGTCAGTTCCTCACTGACACAGAACGTTTTTACACACGCGAGAGCACAGAGTTCCTGCAGCAGAACCCCGTCACTGAGTACATGAAGAAGGTGTGCTGTGCTTTTACCTCAGAAACATAGTCAAAAACTGTTCACTCATTTTATCTAATAGTTATTTTCTTTTTTGGATAAAAACTGTCATTGTGGTAACAGTCAAACTAAAGTAAGGGGTGCTTTGTTGTTTTCTTCAGGCGGAGGCTCGTCTGCTGGAGGAGCAGAGGCGTGTGCAGGTTTACCTCCATGAATCAACCCAGGACGAGCTGGCCAGGAAGTGTGAGCAGGTCCTCATAGAGAAACACCTGGAGATCTTCCACACAGAGTTCCAGAATCTTCTGGATGCCGACAAAAATGAAGGTAAACCTGCAATTTCTATTTTAATGTGTGTGGTGTCCCTTTGTTGTGCCTGCTAACTCTTTGCTGTACTGCTAATACTGACTGAGCAGCAACACCAGGGCTCCAATTTTGAGTCAATTTACTACCTTTATACACATTTACACCAGCTCATGGACAGATCCCTTTCAATACGTGTGGGTTTGTGGAGCTCCAGCTGTGTTTACATGCTGTGCTTTCCAGTGCTTCCACAATGCCGTAACGCAGTGTGAATTCTCAGACAGAGACACTAATATTCAGGCCTTGTGGAATCAATATATGTACAAAGGCTTAATGACAGTGGAGCTTTGTTATGGTACTGTTGCGGAATTGCATTATGAAAATGTCTTGTATCAGCAGTGTGATGCCATTGTTGTCATGATGGCCTAAGCCTTTAGCAGTGTACTGTCCAAACACCTTTATGCTAAAAACTAAGAGTTTTCTTTATCCAACCTTAATGTGTAGAAAATGTGGCCATGGAGAAACCAAATGTATCTAACCTCTCAAGTTATCTTTTCTTTTATTTCTTACCAAATGTTTTTTCTAGAAGACCTCTGTTTTTAATGTCACATCGATTACTGTCAATACGATTACTGAGCCCTGCTGATAATCGTGTTGTCACTCTGTGTCTCATGTCAGATCTGGGCCGGATGTACAACCTTGTGTCGCGGATCACAGACGGTCTGGGTGAACTGAAGAAACTTCTAGAGACTCACATCCACAACCAGGGCCTGGCTGCCATCGAGAAGTGTGGAGAGGCAGCGCTCAATGTACGCACAGCGTTCTTACCTCTGATACTTGAACCATCTGCTTGCTCATTTCGTCCATCAAAGCCTCCTTCAGTGTGGACATAGTCAGCTTTGAGTCTGTCAACATTAAGAGTCTAATAGTTATGGGCTGTTGCTTTTTCTTTCTCTTGAGTAATTTAGGCACCAATAAATGTACAGGAATGTGTTTCAAGAATATTCGTATGAAACTGTTTACGTTTATTAGTATGACTTCTGTTTTGTTTGTCTTGGGCATAAATAGGAAGACGACAGTTTGAAAGAAAAACTGTTGGAGCAACTAGGTCAATAATACAGTTTAAGTCATGATTGGTACCAAACATGCCCATAATTTTTCCAGGACCCCAAAGTGTATGTCCAGACCACTCTGGACGTCCATAAGAAGTACAACGCCTTGGTTATGTCTGCCTTCAACAACGATGCTGGCTTTGTGGCGGCACTGGACAAGGTCAGAAATCACTCAAGTTGACTTTACAGCAGAGAATCCAAACATCCCTCCTCAAGAAAAGACAATAATGCAGCTTTGTAATTTTCAAGTCAAAATCTCAACTTTTTTTTAAATCTTCACACAGGCGTGTGGCCGTTTCATCAACAACAACGCCGTAACCAGGATGGCTCAGTCGTCCAGCAAATCTCCCGAGCTGCTGGCCAGATACTGCGATTCTTTACTGAAGAAGAGGTAGGTATTCAGCTGGATGTGCTTGCACATGATTTACAAAAAATGACTGCTTCCCCCCAGCTATCTTCAGCATTTAATACTCAGTGTTGTGTTTTTATTTTGAAAGTCAATGGTCAACAAGTGCAATTGAAAAGATCAGCCCCTCTAGGTAGACGGAATTCTCTGTCAAAGACCGCAGCTTTTTGGTTTTTCCTTTTCAATCAATCAATCAATCATTATTTGTATAGCGCCAACTCATAACAACCCCCTGTTGGAGAACAAACTTTTCTTTTCAGCTGCCCACACCAATTGATGATAAAATCTATGCTATTGTATGTGTCTGTGTTTTTCTCTATAGCTCTAAAAACCCAGAGGAGGCAGAACTGGAGGACACACTCAACCAAGTGGTGAGACACTTTGACCTATGTGTTTGCACTAATGTACACAAACACAGATTGCTAGTGTTGATGTGACATAGGGCCACTGAACTTCTAACCTAGTTAGGTTCATGTTGTAGACTCAGAACTCTAGTCAGACTTGAGCAGCAGAGAAAACCTATTTTGTCCCAAAAGCAGAATAGAAATCACAAAATATCTCTCATATCGTTATAAACTTTCTGTATTTTTTTGTGGCAGTTTTTAAATTACCTGTATTCACCGTAGTCCAAATGTTTTTGTTTTTAAGGCTCCAGTTTCTGTAAAGGTAAATAGGTAAAGAACTTTTATTTATGAATGAATGGATGAAACCTTTAATGCCCTGAGGTGAATTTGTCTTGCGCCAATAGCGTAAAAACATGAAAGACAACAACAACCACACAGGACAACACACAATAAACATCCGACTAAATATTTGTTTATATTTAATGACTCAAAACAACTGAAAATGTTCAGTGTGTTCAGACACGCCAAAAGAAGTTTTTTGGTGTGTGGAAATTTTAGTGAAATGCATCTGAAAATGTAAATTTGTAGCTTCGTGTGAAATGTCAATCACTTATATCAATCACGTCTTTATTTTAATAGACGCTTTACAAATAAAGTTGAAAATGTATTAAGTTGGAAGATGTTACACTACTATTAAAACCCATTCACATACACAAAATGCAGTATACAACGTGAAAGTATTTCTGATATCTTCTGTAAATATTTCTGAATTTTGTTTTTTTTCTTCCAGATGGTTGTGTTCAAGTACATCGAGGACAAAGATGTTTTCCAAAAGTTTTATGCCAAGATGCTGGCTAAACGTCTAGTCCACCAGAACAGCGCCAGTGACGATGCCGAGGCCAGCATGATCTCCAAACTCAAGGTAAGGTTAACACCTGGCGCGGGGGGCTCCATTAAATACAGAATGTCATGTTTCTGCATGAAAACAAATCCATAAATTTCACCAAGCTCTCAGCTTTGTTTCTCTGCAGACTCTAAACGTCAGACTACAATCTGGTTCTGTTTTTGTTCTTGTGCAGCAAGCGTGCGGGTTCGAGTACACGTCCAAACTGCAGCGAATGTTCCAGGATATCGGAGTCAGTAAAGACCTGAACGAACAGTTCAAGAAACACCTGACCAACTCCGAGCCTCTGGACTGTGAGTAGGCACAAACACACACCAACACATAAATCAATTCAACCTAAGGAGCATTTAGTGGCTAATATTAGCATAATCCAATGGATTTATGTCAGATGTGGTTCCAAAGATTGATATTTTATTGATTTCTAAATATCACCAGAGCCACATTAGAAATTGACTGAAATACTCAGCCAATCAGTTCAGATTAAGATGAGTTTGTTTTATTGTTTCACTTTAAATTGTCAAACAGCCAGTTGTGCTCATTTTATGAGCAAATGTCACTAACTGTGGGCAGGTGTGGCTCCGGTTTGTTTACTATTAGGAAGACCAGCAGTTCAATCCTCAGCTCAAGTCCCCAAGTAAACATACCAAAATCACAAACACTGTGGATGTTTCTGTTGAAAGCTACCAGAAAGATTAGAAAATGAGCTTTCTATCCAAAGTTTGTTGATATAGAAATGTACCCGACGTGACAGAGATTTAAATTGTATTTAAAACTACACTGAACTGTTGCGAATCAAAGCAACTTTTCAGAATTTTCATGGCCGCGTGTTTTTAAAGGATACATTGTTTTATTTTGATGATTGAAAGTATTGAAAAGTGACAGAGCTTTTAAAAAAATAATACTTATTATTCATAAGACAGGTGTGTAGGAGAGGAATGAGTCTATCAATCATTGAAGGCAAACATCGGTTTCCATACCCAAATCTTTCCAATGTATTACTGAAATTTTGACAGTGTGCTGTCACTGTGGAATCAAAACAGGTCATGATATTGTTTGTTGTGATTGTTTGATAATTGAATCATTTTTCTTTGTATTCATCTCTCACAGTGGACTTCAGTATCCAGGTTCTGAGCTCTGGGTCTTGGCCTTTCCAGCAGTCCTGCACCTTCGCTCTGCCCTCTGAGGTACCTCAACATTTTTTTAACCCAGTTCTCTTTGTTCTAAATCGTTGATAAGTAAAATATGAAGCTGTTTGTGTGGAAGTTGTCTGAGCACCCAAAAGGAGTACTTCTCCTTCTGCTTTGTGAGAAAAATGCGTCACCGCGGCTGTATCTATCTTGCTACAGCAGTCACACATAATTGTTGATGACCGAGTTGAACCTTCTTTTGACAGAAAGCGGCTGCAGTCCGGGATCCTTTAGAGCTCTTGATTACAGGGTTTTGTTTTTGAAGCACATAATGAGTGCTTATTGATGCAGGTTTGTTTTATGAGCACCTTTCGTCTTTCAACCAGGACAACTCAAACTTTTCTTTGACTCTCTGCAGACTAAAGACTGCAGCGGGCCTGTAAGGGCGGTGAACACTTTATTTCTACTTTAAAATTTCCTCTTTCTCTTGCCTTGTGTTGCAGCTGGAGAGGAGCTATCAGCGCTTCACAGCATTTTATGCCAGCAGACACAGTGGCAGAAAGCTGACCTGGCTCTATCACCTGTCCAAAGGAGAGCTGGTCACAAACTGCTTCAAAAACAGGTACATGATAAAATACAGGTAGAGGGCGCTGTGTGGTTTGTGTCTTCATTACAGACAAACTGCAGATTTAGGATGATGAGTCCGAGTTAAAGTTTCTGTTGATGTTTGTTGTTATCCTTTTGCATCTTGTTTGTCAGATACTTTAGAGCAGTTGTAATGAGCTGGCTGATTTCACACTGAACCTGTTGATGTTTGTTTTCAGGTACACACTGCAGGCCTCCACCTTCCAGATGGCCATCCTGCTGCAGTACAACACAGAGGACAGCTACACTGTCCAGCAGCTCACCGACAGTACACAGATCAAAACTGTAAGGGCATTTTAACATCCTTAAATCTCTGATAACTTTTACTTTTGTCGCCCAAGATGACTTTCAGTTCACCTTTTAATCTGTTTTTTCTATCCGGTTATCTTTGGCTAATATTTAAATTCCATTCTAACTGACATTTCTTTTTTTTCAGGACATTCTGGTTCAAGTTCTGCAGATTTTGTTAAAATCCAAGCTGCTGGTGAGTAAAACAAACTGTCCCGCTCCCTTTGTCTTGTGTCAGCTGGGTTTCAGGTTTTAAGAAGTTCATCTCATGAAGGCAGAAACCTTTTTTTAATATCAATTAATCTCAGAGTTATTCCAGGATTAATCAATACATTTTATAGCCAGAAAAGAAGGCTAAAACATGGCATAAAATGCTTATCACCAGGAAGATGTCTTCAGATTGCTCCTTTTCTCCGATCAACAGTCCAAAACCAAAAGACTATTTATTCATGTATGAAATGACAGAAAAAAAGCAACAAATTCAGTCACATTTATCAGAAGCTGAGCTGAATAAGACGCAATAAATCAATACAAAATAGTTATTTAATTTAAAATCGTTTTCCTGTTCAATAACTCATTGCAGCCCCACATTAATCAGATACCTCAATAAACGGCTTCAGACGTGTGACCAGATGATTTACTCTGTTGACAACCTGTTAAACACCGCCTCATCTTTGTGTTTGGTAACTCATAATCAGACCTGAAACTTTTTTGTATTTTCTTAAGACCAAGAGGAACATCGATATAAAACTCAAGTCAGAAGGAAAATATTCCTTATTTTAACAGATAACTGAGGCCTAAAAGGGGCTCTAAAGATGTAAACTCCTGTTCTAAAAAGGACTTGTAATTCTTGTTATGAACACCGGAGGGCGCCCAATAATACCTATGTTTGTCTGAGCTTTGAGCGTCTCAAGCTTTTTTTTTTATCATCAGTGACAGATGTACAGTATGTATTTGATCTTACTGAAACCAACTCTCCTCATACTTTCTGTCAGAAAATAACTAAATGATAAAAGTGTGCAGCAACCTCACCGCTGTTTGTCCATCTGTCTGTCCATCAGGTGATGGAGGACGAGAACGCCAATGTGGACGAGGTGGAGTTCAAACCGGACACCGTCATCAAACTTTTCCTCGGATACAAGAAGTGAGAAGCCGGTTTGATTATTCCTGTTATTTTAAACTCTGATATTCCCCACAAGTCCTACACACATGATGCAGAAAAGATGCTTCAAGTTTCAAGTTTTTATTCCTTTTCTCGTCCACAGTAAGAAACTGAGAGTCAATATCAACGTCCCAATGAAGACGGAGCAAAAACAGGAGCAGGAGACAACTCACAAGAACATCGAGGAGGATCGAAAGCTCCTCATTCAGGTGACCGCTGACACCTCGACACAGTGAATGAATAAACGATGAAAAGTTTTAAATCCTTCAGATGTTAGGTTTCTCTTTAGTCCTTGTTATTCTGATTGTGTTGTGTGAAACGAAGCTTCAACACCTTTTACCTTTTTTGTTGATTCCAATTCAACACAGCTTACATAAACCTCACGTATTACCTGTAACCTTAAACGGAATCTTCCATAAGCGCCAGCTGACACAAAGACTGTTCCTGCTGAATGTGTTTGAGTGTTTTAAGACACAACAGTCTTTTTTTAACTTGATCATTAACAGGATGAGGGATTTTTATTAGCTAGTGAGCTTGGTTAGCAGCTGCTAAGTCCTAATATAAACATCAGATATTAACAGCAGCTTCAGACAGATTTTTTTTTTACTGTTTTTGTCATTGGGTTAGTTTGTTTGGGAGAGGAGGAGACCTACAGAGATTTAGCTTCCAGTAAAAATCTAAAATCAATGAAAACTAAAGAATCATAATCTTCCTGCCTAAGAGCATCTGGGAAAAGTTTGCATTAGTACTGATTGTGTGTGTGTGTGTGTGTGTTTTCAGGCTGCTATAGTGAGGATCATGAAGATGAGGAAGGTCCTGAAGCACCAGCAGCTCCTGGCTGAAGTCCTTAACCAACTGTCGTCTCGATTCAAACCCAGAGTTCCCGTCATCAAGGTGACATGCACATCTTATTCTAACTCATTAAAATGTAATACTGGGGCAGTATATGGGAGTTAATCCACTGATGAAAATAATCCTAAAATTCACAAATAACGTCTGTTAATTAATTCAAACTACAGAGAGCAGCTGTTTTAAACTGGGATGTAAATATTTTAACCCCTCCACATAGTTGTGATGTCAAAGTTTTGCAAATTCAAGCGAATTGAACTAAACCCAGTGAAGTTTTCAAACTTCACAAATAAGCCAATCACACTCGTGTGTGTTTTGTCGCCCTCTTGTGGACAGAAATGCATCGACATCCTGATAGAGAAGGAGTACCTGGAGCGAGTGGACGGCGAGAAGGACACGTACAGCTATCTGGCCTGAACATCGCCCTCCCTCCATCCCAACCGCCGGCTCTCTTAAATTTATTTTTATTTGTTATCTTCTTCATTTTTTTTTTTTAATTTTAATGTCTGAGTAATAAAGTGAGGATCCCTCTGAGCGGCGGCCATGTTGTGAGTGTGTCGCTGAAAATAAGACATCCTCCTCAAATGACAACCAACCACAAACCCCCGGGGGGGAGGAGGGTGAACTTTCTGCTCTCCCTTCAGCCATGAAGGAAACAAATACCCCTCCTGATGAGACTGGGAAACCCTGTCTACATGCTCGCCTGTCCCGTCCCATCTGTAGGACTCAAACGCACACACACATGCACACACACTTCCTTGTTGTCATATTGTAAATACCAACCATGGACTCTTAAGAGGAAAACAAAACCCTACTCCCTTCTCTACATAGCGCAAACGTAATGAATTAGCCTTCAGCCAATCAGAGGAGAGCCGCATCCAAAGGTTTCTGCATGCTACTGCCTACCTGCACCACA
This sequence comes from Labrus mixtus, assembly GCF_963584025.1. Lineage (NCBI taxonomy): Eukaryota > Metazoa > Chordata > Actinopteri > Labriformes > Labridae > Labrus > Labrus mixtus. Next base: position 16,661,677 of record NC_083630.1, on the reverse strand, counting down.
GTGACCACGAAAAAGATTAAAAAATAAAAGTCGAGTCACTGGGCAGCTGAAGCAGTCCACCGTACGACGATAAGAAATCGATGCCGGTCCTGTTATTTAAAAGTCTGCAACTGAACCGGAGGAGAAAGGTGGTGAGTCCAGAGCCGCGATGACGCTTCTTTTATCAGCTGACGTCGTCTCAGTTTTGGTTTGAGGTCGGTGGGGTTCATGCAGGAGGCCTGTTTCATTACTGAACGGTGGACATTTGTATAGTGTGGTTCATTTTCTAAATGTGTGATAAATAAAAATAAGGAAAGATTTCTCTAACGCTCGTCTCTTCCCCCGAGACTCTGTTCACACAATTATCATCATCATCATCATTGTTGGTTTTTAAAAACGACTAGCCAATTCTCACAGAGTTCCAATGTGATGCTCTTTAAGGCTGTACAGTGGAGAACCAGTCAAAAAAGCAAAAGTGAGCCCCTGTTCTCACCTCGTTTCTGAAGGGTATTCAAGTATCTTCCTAACCTTGGTCCTTTTACAGATTTTAAACTCTAAATGTACGACTGAGAATAAGAAGAACAAGGGAAGAAATCTGAGATTTTCAAAATAAAGTTCATTTATTAGAAAAAAGTAGTATAAGAAGAAATAGGATCAATTATAGATTATATGGTTAACCTATAGTCTTTTGTGCTAAAAGTATTCAGTTGGGGAAACTGTTTTCAAGTATAATTTAAAAAATGTAACTCTGAAGTTGAACAGAGAATAAGGGCTTAATAATATTAAGACTATTAAGCTGTAAAGATATATGGACTTTCATGAAGTGTATTTCATCTTCAATAAGTAGCTTTATTCTCAAAATATGACCATGTATCCTATGAATATTAGGCTATGTTCTTTGATATTACGACTTCATTGGCATGTCACTATTCTAAAAATAGTTCTGCTTTCTTGTAATTTTATAACTGAAAAGGCTCTATTGTGTCTTCGTAGTTTTTTTTTAGGCCAAATGCGCTTACTCAGACTACACCCACTCAAAGTTGTTGTTTTTGTCCCTGACAAGCTCAGATTCTAAGTATTTGACATTACAGAGAGACGTTTTTGTTAAATATATATATATATATATGTTAAACTATAAGTAGCTGCCCTTTTTAAAGCCACTGACCCATTGACAAAAACATAGATTTTACCTCACAGGAGTGGCTGGTTTCCTGCTGCTTTAATTATTCGATTTGTGTTATTGTGTATGTTTGGTGTTTAAATGGTTGGTTGGATTAAACAGAACATTTACAATCATATAATAACACAAAAAAACTATGGTTTCAAGGCAGCAGTAGACCGGTAACCCTTTGTTTTATTAAAGGTAAAATTAATATTTTTGTCAATGGAGCCTTCTGACTTTGGAGAAAGTGTCAAAGCGACTGTTTCTGGTTTCTGCCACTAAAAAGTATGAAAAGTGCAAAACAAAATTACAAAGTGCAAAGCTTGAGACAAATTGACATTTTAATTAATTTTTTTCACATTTTATAAAACTATCATAGCACCATAGCAGCAGGCCATCCCCACCAACAGTCCTGAGGAACCTACGAGACATGAGAGCTCAGGAGCGATCAGGAAAAGATGTGTTTAGTAACTAAGATTTACAGACACTGACATGCAGTAATATGATGTGAATGGAGAGAGATGGGAGCTCAAGGTGCCACTTCCCCCAGTCGTCTAAGCCTATAGCAGCATAACTAGATAATAGATAAATCCTTTAGTTACTGAAATGTCATTGTGTAAAAGAAATGATGAGTTCACCGCAGCCTTGTTGTATTTAATTATTAATTAAATACAAATTTAACAAGCACAGTAACGTCCAATTTACAATTATAGACTGAGTGGATGGAAATTAAGCAGTAAAGACAATGTGACACAAAAATAAAATACAGAAAATGACAAGGAAAGCTGTAAAAAAAAGAAGAAGGTTTTCTTCTATTAAAAAATATGAAAATTCTATTAAAGTACTGTCTGGGATCAAATTCAGTGAGCGAGTATCCGCTGCCTTGGTATAAACTTTTACCATATGAGCTGTAAGGTCATGGTGTTAAGAGATTGCTGTGCAATAAAATATAAAACACTATAGATAATATGTTCATTATTATATTCAACAACATTAAAAACTACACCAACAACAACATATGATCAACAATAATCTATATATTTTATTTCTTTATTGATTTATTGCCACCAGAGTATTACTGTGGCCTACATTTTCTATTTGTATCTGAAAAGCAGGTTTAATTTGTGAAAGTTATAGGACAAGAAGTCAAATACAAAAAAAATGTGGAAAGGAAACTCATTGTACACTAAAGAAGCTCGAAGTGGACATACATCCATATACATTTATTTTTCTCCATATATCAAGCACTCATAATTATTATATTTTTTGTGTCACAATATCTTGACGTATTAATTGTGTTATCGACCGGATAACAACACTAGTTTAAGTAAATAACTTGAGGTCTTGAGAAAACATCTTATCACAACAAAACAAGCGTTGATATCCAATGATAATGAGTTAGATCAGTCAAGAAAATAACGGAAACATACATGTACTGACAAATAACTGACATGTACTTGTATCATGGGAAAGCGAAGCAAAATAAAATGGATGGATGCGCGTCCTGTTAGGGCTACCGTACAAAATGTCATTGCAATTTGTTTTCGTCCAACGTAACGTATAAAAAGGGCTCAGGTGCAAAGTCAAGGTTAAGGATAAAGAGACAGACAAATTAAATAATAACAACAAAATAAATGACTTAACACATTATGGTTTCAAATCCAAAACGCTGATGCAACAAGTACCTGAACAGATATGATCCGGTCAAGATTTTAAAATGAATTTGTCTTGCTTTGGGAGACATAAATATTTTATCCGTAATGTAGTACTTTCTGATCATGACCAACAACAACAGATAAAGAAGAAAAAAAAGCATACAAAAAATTATCGAGACAACTATGCAAACAAATAAAAAGCAAAATTAAATAAAAACATTTTTTTTTTTTATAACTGATCAACAGAAGGTGGGCCTACATGAGTGGAAAAAAACGCCTCTTCTATTTCCAATGGTTTTGAACGCAGCATTAATACAGCGTCGAGCCGTCGGCCAATGAGCGTTAAGAATGGGCGGGGCTTAATGAACTTGTCGACCCTTGCCCTAACTGCCTGTATCCGCAGAATCTCATTTATTTTGCGAACATGCTCGCAGACTTCGTGCGGGGTCTTCTGGAGAAAGATGAGCTGTTTATCACTCAGTCGCTTCAATTTATGATAAGAGCTGCAAAAACATCAGCTGCACACCTGAGCTCCTATCTCTACCTGAGCTGTCAGCAGGTGGAGGAGACAGTTTCTCTTTAGTGGGACGCCTCCTAAGTGAAAGAGGTTCATGATAGCACGTTTGAACGACAATAAATTAGACATTATGCTTTACCACGACACGACCATAAAAACCAGCTGACGAACTTAATTCAGCCGGGAAAACCTTTACGCTTACTTGTTTAAATGTGACAACTGACACGCATCCATATAAACGATATAAAGGAGATTATAACATTTATTCGTATTTAATTAAACTGTCAATAAACATACAATTCGTGTTTTTAGTTTTATTTCGTTGACACACGAGAGAACAAAGAGAACCTGTCCACATGTCCCCATTGCAGGCCCCCCCACCGGCGAAAAGCTCTTAAATGTGATTGGCTGCACTGTCACACCGGCTCGACCAACCGTGCGCCACCACACTGAGGACACCCAGCGTCGCCTTCTGTGATTGGTCGAAACGTTTGGCGCCTCTTGAATCTGCTGCAGCCGTAGTGGGCGGTGAGTTCGAGACGGTAAAGCAGTTTGAACCGTCGGCCGTGCTGAGGCGGAAACGTTACATTATTGGCAAATTGTTTATAGAGCGGGCGAAATTAAACGGCGTATTATCATCTTAGACAGTTAATTTGTGAAAACTGCCTCGACTTAAGCGGTGAAACGACAGTTTGTTCGCCGACTGCTCGGGAGGTAAAGCCGGTCAAAGTGAATCCTCCAGAGCTAACCGCTAGTTAGCCGCGGAGCTAACGTTTCGGCTAATCCCCAACACAAAGGACGACTTTGCCTTGTCTTCTCCATATCGACTCAGAATCACTCCATTGAATGAGGACTGGTTCTCCTGTACAGGTAAGAGAAGCTGTCACGGCCGTAGTCTATGATTTGAATGGGTTCAATTGGCTTCTTGATGATTTGTGGACGCCTCAATCTTTGTTAACTCAACAACTGGTAGCTAGCTCGCCGGAGGAGGTGTCGTGCCACATTTAGTATCCCTGTCAGAAATAACACCCTGGGCAAAGATGGCAACTTGTTAGCTTTGGTTTACGGAAAGAAAACATTTATTTCAGGATGTAAACAAAGGTTACATTAAGTTGGACCGTGTTCAAAGCTGTGGTTCAAACACTTTGAGGGGAAACAAACTTGGCACGACATGAGAGCATGGAGGCTGCTTGTTATTGGATCCACAACTCAAAGTGCCAATAGTTTTGAAACACTAGATTTGAAAGCATCGGAGTACTTGTTTATTTTGTTTAGAGAGCTACTGCAACCCAAAAGAAAACAGAGAAGTTTCATGTCCAGACAGAATATCTTTTATATTTTTAGATATACACTTTTATTACATAACTTTTGATTGAGTTTGGTTTCCTATCTGTCTATGTTTTATTTGTACTTCCCTAGTCATATTTCTATTTTCTGGCTGAATGACAACATACTGGATATATCTCGATATTGTCATGTAAAGAAATAACAAAAAAGTCGGTTTTAAGTCCCATCCACATGGACAAGCAGCAGTTTCATAAACAGCCAGCTGCTGCAGCATGGGCGGTTCTAGGCTGGGGCCAACAGGGGCCCCTGTAACACTGAGCTTGCCCCCCCCCTGTGGCCACCCCTCCAAAAGGAAGAGCCCCCCTAATAACACACACACAGTATTTGACTCAACAACCGGACTCACAATCTAGTGTTAAATACTGTTACTGAAACAAATATAAATCATGGTATTTAATGATGTGCGCTTTTATTTGGCATACTATTTAGATATTTTTTTAAAGCGATCATCTTTGTCTATTTTTGACCTGGGTTTAATGTTCCCCTCTGACCAAAACAACGGGCCCCCGTTTGGCCCCCTCAGTAAAAGTGGACTAGAATCGCCACTGCAGCTGCACACTGTCAACATGACGTAAACATTTCCATAAATATAAATGTTTGTAAAATAAATAACAGTATAAATAGCAATCCTGTCCTATTTAAAATCAAGGTTGACTCAAGACAGGCTTGCATAGCCTCGCTTTGTGTGCGCACCCTAGGTTTATTAGAAGCCCAAAATGAATGGATGAATGCAAAGACGATAAATTAGTCACAGAGGGGAAAGTTCCAGTCCCGTTTTTTCAACTGCTAAACAATCCCTGATTCGCTGCTGATTGAGCTGTGCGAATAATTAAAACATTTTATTACTAATAAAGGTAAAACTGCAGAAGCCAGGGAGTTTGCATGGTAGTAATGTTTGTCTTTTTTCTTTCCCCTCTGCAGAGTACACTCTGTGACTAATTATATGATCAGTAGTATAATATCAGAAGTACGATTAAAATAGTGATAAGCCTACTGGAACTACAGTGCATTTAAGTTGATATTAGCCCTACTTAGGTGCATGTGTGTTTATGTAAAATAAAATATAAAACCCCACAGTGGTAAGTAGCTACAATGAAATGTCAAATTTATTGCAACAATATTTCTCAAAAAAAATGATAATAGGATATGCCATGGATACCTGAAAGAATAGTGGTTTTCTTTCTCTGTCTATTTATTAAATTCTCTCACTCAATTTCCATTTCAGTTTATAATGCTTTTTTGGCATGTCTCTGTCTGTCCGCCTGTCTCTCTTGTTTTACCAGCAAATCAGATACAGAGTAAGATGGGTCCTTGTGGGATGTGAATTATTAATTAGGCTTTTTATGAAATCATGTTCTTTTGACCTTTTTTCATATTTTCTCACATGTAGCTGCATTAGATGTGACTTTTGCAATATAATTAAGGTCTGTATTTATTATTGATTTTGAATCCAGAATTGCTTTGAATCGAAAATAGATTCTCAATCGAATCGTGTCCCCTAGAATCGAAATCGGATCTAATCGTGAGATGCCCACAGATTCCCAGCCCTAGTTTGTCGTTTTGCCGGTTTTAGCCTCACTGGGCTTTGGCACAGTTAACAGAGCATGTTAGTCTGTTTTTGTTGGACTGGAAATATCCAAAATATCTCTAAACTCCAAAAGCTGAGGGTGACAACTACCGTTTAAGGGCATTAGGGTAAGGGAAAGCGTCTGTGTAGGAGCACATACTACTAATCAGTTATTTGGACACTGTAGCCGGATACTACGATCTCTCTACTTCTTATTCTTCACGTTCTTAGATAGGTTTATTGAACACCGCTAGTTTCAAGACTATCAACCGTTGTAGTACCAGTGCTTTGGGCAAAAAAAGTAAACGTACAGCCCTATAAGGTATTATCATGACGAATTAAAAGTCATGTTGATGTCATTATTATCAACATAATATATAAACAATAACAATATCACGTGACAATTTCAGACAAATGCAATGGTCTGTCACCTTCCTGGCCCCAATATCATGCTGCTGAAACTACTTCTGTAAAGGCAAGAAAGTGGCCCCAGGTTTTTCATATCAAACTTTATAATCCTAGTATCCTGACAACCCTAATGCACAATAACTTTGATATTATAAGCAACACATATTTAGCTCTGTTTAGGACTTTCCCTCAAACTCTCCTTTTTTTTTTTTTTACAAGTGATCTTAAATCTTGACTCAGTCTGTGATTAAGTTTGGCAGAACTTGTCGTATCACTGCACTCCTACTCATGTCTTACAATCTGACACATAGCTTAACAGCACGTCTCCATGACAGCTCGTCTTACACCTCTGATCAAAAGTGAGAGATTGCAGTCAGACTTGCCAGGCTGGTAGGAAGGGACTAGTACTGACTAAAAAGGTGGCCTTCTGCAAAAATGTCAAAGACTAATTCTGTAAAAAGCTTACTAAAGCCTCCTGCATACCTGGAGGACTGTCAAACTTATATATAATTATAACATACTGTATAATTCTAGCTTTAGATAAAATAAAAGGACAAAATACTAAAAGGGAGCACATCCTTTCCTTCTTCCTCCCCATACATGGACATTACTTGTATTCTGCATCAAGCCTTTCTTACATAAAATTACTATATAAAATAATGTTATAGTTTTAGGCTCTTCTCTTGTCTGTTTTTTTGTGTTACTAATGTTTGGATAGACCTGTTAGTTTGGTGTGTGGCTGTGCAATATTTGGGGCATCAACCCCCAGAGTCAGTAGGGATCCCACAGTCTCTAGCATCCCAAATTAGCGGAACGCGACCTGAAAAGTTTGGCAACCCCTGCTGTACACAATAACTGTTTACGAAATGTCCCTCCTGAATCCAAATCAATCCAAAAAAATGTTTTCTTCAAAAAACATCCACCAATTAATTAGAGTGTAGCAGATACCTCCTCTAGCTTCATCTCACTGCATCAAAGTGAAAGCATGACCACTATACCCAACCTTCTATTCAATGGATAAAGTGTACGCATGACTGAGAGAGAAAGCACTGTTAATATACATAAAATAATATTGATTGTGATTAAATTAAACTTTTATTTTGTGATTATTGCAAATGCTCGTTTCCAAATAATGATGACATTCAGATAAATTGTGCTGTCCATTGTCACGTTGTTGCTTTATCTTTGAAAGCCCTGTTCATTCAAACACTTTCTAACTCCCAATTAAGACAGATTTGGAAGATTTTTTAATTTTGTGCTTCTTTTATTTGGCTGCAGGTTAATCATGGTGCTGACAGGGAAGCGCTCGGAGAAAGGTCCTGCCTGCTGGAAGAGAAGGGTGAAGTCTGAGTACATGAGACTGCGGCAGCTAAAACGCTTCAGACGGGCTGACGAGGTCAAGGTTTGTCCACACAGACCTTCACGCTAACTACTTAATCACAAAAGCCAGAAGGATAAAACTAGTTATTTAAGCAGGATATTACCAAGAATAATAGATGTTATTATCTCTTCTTACTTCCCTGCGCAACAGGTTTGCTTGCATTCTCTTTTCTTATTTTCTTTACCACAGAGATGTTTTGGTCACGTCTAAAATCTCCTGCTTGGATTGTGGAAAAACTACTTAGTCAGCTGAGAGTACCTGTGATTTCTAAAAAGGATTTAAAAAGAATACTTTCATAAGATCACATGAAATGGTACAAAATTGTCAGGATAAGAGGCAGTATTCTGCAATCTGGCAAGTTTCAGACGCTTGTGGAAACCTCTTTCTTTCTATCAATAATCACAGAGAATGGTCATTTGGCATGGCTGCCAAGTAATATCTTAATAATGATAACATAGATTTATGAAGCGCCTTGTTTTTTAGTTTTTTGCATCAATAGATAACAAAAACAATCCATCATTGGTAACTGGTCAACATGTTTCTGTTGTTCTTTGCAGTACATTTTAAATTTGTTTGTACTCCTCCAGAGCATGTTCAACACCAACCGTCAGAAAATCCTGGAGCGGACTGACATTTTGAACCAGGAGTGGAAGACGAGGCGAATCCAGCCGGTTCACATCATGACGTCTGTGGGCTCTCTTAGAGGAACCCGAGAGGTAAGTGGACAAACATTTTCTTAAGAACAATGAAATGTTGAAAATCTCTGTGAAGGTGTATATTTAGTTTTCTGGGTGTCCTTTGCAGTGCACAGTGGACAGCGGGTTTTCTGAGTTCCAGAGGCAGGTCATCCCCCTCAAGACACTCAATGCTGTGGCCTCAGTTCCTGTCATGTACTCCTGGTCACCTCTGCAGCAGAACTTTATGGTGTGTTTATGCCAGTTTTAGAAGTGAATAAAAAGTGTATCAGTGTTTTCAGTATTTGTAAGTGGTTGAGACCGGTTCTGGTTCTCTTCTTCAGCAGAAACATGCCTTGAACAGCTTAAAATGTTATCACAGAATATGATTGCTGATAATGTTTTTGAGATCTAGTCAGCTTAGAATAATAGAAGTTCATCAGAAGTTCTTAGATTGGCCTTCAGTGCTCCATCTGAAGTATGAACATGGAGTTCAAGTTCAGTAGGTATGGTGGTGCTAGTTAAGAGCTTTAAAAGGCAACCACTACATTTTAAAATCCTGAAAACAGAGGAAACATTTGATCATGATTTGGCTGCAGCTGTATTTATTATATTTGTGTATAAAGCCAAAAAATACGTATGGAAGTAAAGCATCCTGGTACTTCAGGGATCTCTGCCCTAGTAAGAAAACTTTTACCCGCCAATATAGCACACACTACCACCAACACGGTTTTAACTTTCACATGAAACATGGTGTAAATTCCCTTTAATCTCATGGTTGTGTTGCATTTTGTGCACCAGGTGGAGGATGAGACGGTGCTCCACAACATTCCCTACATGGGAGACGAGATCCTGGACCAAGACGGTACTTTTATAGAAGAGCTCATCAAGAATTATGACGGAAAAGTCCATGGAGACAGAGGTGAGGATCAGAGGTGGTTTACAATGCATCTTTTGATTCAGATGATTACATGTCAGTAATGTTTTATCATAATTCTGCACGGCAGTTGTAAACTTTTTTTTCTTTTTACTGTAAACTTTGTATTTATGTCTGGTGTTTTGCAGAGTGCGGCTTCATCAACGATGAGATTTTTGTGGAGCTGGTCAGTGCTCTGTCTCAGTACAGTGACAACGAGGACGACGATGAGGATGACGAACAGGACTTCAAAGTAGACAAGATGGAAATGTGTGACTCCAAGGAGCATCCAGAGGACTCCCGCAAGGACGGCCTCATTAACAGCGAGAGTAAGTTTAGTGAATGTGGTGACTGCATGCAGCTTTTTTGTGGTGTAGATTTGAAAGATTGTGAACACAACAGTCTCCAGTCACATCCAGAGCAGTAACATGTCTTTTCTGCTTTGTAAATACTTCTAGACTACTCTAGATGTGTGAGAATTTTTTTTAATTTGGAAATAGTTTTTTTTTTGTTAAAAGAATACACAAATTGTATAAAGAGGGCATGCAAATAAAGTTTCAACTGTCAATGTTTAAAATATATAACTACCAAGGAAGTGCATGCATTTTGAAGAAATACTAGGGGTCAGAAATATCCTACATCTTGCTTTATTGTTATGACTAAACAGCCTTTCCAAGCTTTTATTTGTTCCCCAAAACTTCAGTAAAAAGTAAAATCTGTGGTTAGAAATATTTTTTGTGTCTTGAAACTTTGTTTGTGCATGTGTCGTCTGCAGGCCAAAGCAGCAATGACAGCAACAAGAAGTTTCCCTCTGATAAGATTTTTGAAGCAATTTCCTCCATGTTTCCAGACAAAGGCTCCACTGAGGAGCTCAAAGAGAAGTAAGTGGGTTATTGAATGTGAGAGAGTGTGTATAGAAATATCATTACACAACTCAACTTTGTATAGAATGAAATAATTGAAAACAATAAAATCACTTGATCTGTGCATTTTTCTGTTTCATGTTAGTGTTTCATATAATTCACAACATAGACTTAGCATCTTTGATTTGTGTGTTTTTCAGATATAAGGAGTTGACTGAGCAGCAGCTGCCCGGAGCTCTTCCTCCTGAATGCACACCGAACATTGATGGTCCAAATGCTCGCTCTGTGCAGCGTGAGCAGAGCCTGCACTCTTTCCACACTCTGTTCTGCAGACGCTGCTTCAAATATGACTGCTTTCTCCACCGTAAGTACACACACATACATTTCAGGTATAACACATTGTGTGTCAATACAATTCTCAACTTAATAACTTTGGATAGAGTAGAAGAGCCCTGATATCCTGGATTGGTAGAAAAGTTATTCTAGCAAAAAAGTGACTTTGATCAGATCCATGCAGGTGTACAAAACTTTTAAATTAGGAGCAAAGAAAGCCCTGGTATTGGCTAAATATTTTTTAGTTCTATATCTTAAAGAAGCTGATTTGATTACCTTTTAATGACAGGAATGCCATCACAAAAAATCAGAATGTCTGAAACAAAATATAAATGCAAGATAAGAAATAAGAAGTTGTTATCCAGTTAAAAAGTTACATTTTAATACATGGTCAGTTTATTTAAAAAGCCCCATTCATACATAGAGCACTTCAAAGCTATTAATGGAGTTAGAAACAGAACATTCAGAGCATGAAGGAAACAAAATCTTGAGGAAAAAATTGGTCATTAAAATACGAAATGTATTAAAATATAAGATCCAAAAAGAGATAAATATGAAGATAAGACGTAAAATACTATTTATATTGAAAAAAAATACCAAAGAGAGATTTGACACAATTCTGTGATTGTTAAGTGATAAAATGTCAATTGTGTTTAACGGTTACAAAGACATTAAAATACATCATGCATTAAAATTTAAATCACTTAAAGTAAATCTAAGCAGATTAATTAACTGAATGAATTCAAACTAAATGAGAAGTGATTGAACTTACGAGAACAGACTCACAGAACTGATTTTATTTTGTCTTGTAGCTTTTCATGCAACTCCAAACACTTATAAGCGCAAGAACTTGGAGAACCTGGTGGACAGTAAACCCTGTGGCATCGACTGCTACATGTGCCTGGTTCAGGTGAGTGAACTTAAAACAGAAGTGTTAGTGCTGCTCATTTCTTTCCCAAAGTATTAAACTTTCCCATAGATTTAACTGAGCTGAATAACCTGAGAATATATTAGTTTGACTTGCTTCAACAGCAGCAGTGCATCATTGTGTCACTGTTTCATCTTCTCAGGATGGGATGGTGAATGAGTTTCCTGCAGGCGTGGTTGCAGAGCGGGCAAAGACACCCTCTAAACGAACTGTGGGTCGTCGCCGTGGTAGACTGCCAAACAGCAACAGCCGGCCGAGCACCCCTACGGTTTCCTCAGAAACCAAAGACACAGACAGCGATCGCGAGGGCAGCAAAGATGACGAGCAAGACAATGACAAAGACGATGACGACAAGAAGGACGACAACACCAGCAGCTCAGGTACAATCTCTTACTGGGTAAAAGAAAGGCATGCTGTCATCACAGTTTTAGTACACAAGTTCCTCAAACACTGTATTTTCCTTCTCTTGTGTGTGTTCAGAGGGAAACTCGCGTTGTCAGACTCCAGTGAAGATGAAGCTGACCGGTGAAGCCGAAGCCGTGGACTGGAGCGGAGCTGAAGCTTCTCTCTTCAGGGTTCTCATAGGAACATACTACGACAACTTCTGCGCCATCGCACGACTCATTGGCACCAAGACCTGCAGACAGGTGAGTGTCGGTCACGGTTTTTTAAATAAAGTATTTTATGGCAGGTTTCTGATGGAATGTTATCATGACTGTGTGCTGCAGGTTTACGAGTTCAGGGTCAAAGAGTCAAGCATCATCGCTCGCGCTCCTGCTGAAGATGAGGACACGCCGCCCAGAAAGAAAAAGAGGAAACACAGACTGTGGGCCACCCACTGCAGGAAGATCCAGCTGAAGAAAGGTCAGTGGTCCAGGGTTGTCAGGATACCAAAATTTAATTCTAAGATACCATAGTAGTAAAAATCTAACCATCGATACCTGTTTTGTCATTTTTGCTGGATTAATTCACATGGCTGAAAACAATTTCATCTCAAAGATTTTCTGCAATTTGAAGAAATTATTGACTTTAATTTGTACAAAGAAAAAGAAGACAAATAAGTCTGGAGAAAAGTTTTTAGTTGACCCGGTGAAATTCAGAGTATGATTGACTTGACAAGATCAAGTTTGAAATGTACACTTCCTCTGTCCCTCTACAGACGGCTCGTCCAATCACGTGTATAATTACCAGCCATGTGACCACCCCAGGCAGCCCTGTGACTCCTCATGCCCGTGTGTCACCGCTCAGAACTTCTGTGAGAAGTTTTGCCAGTGCAGCTCTGAGTGTAAGATCAAACACACCTGATTAAAGCAGCCTTATGTCTTCTGAAAAAACACTTAACCTTTTTTTCTTCGCTGTGTGGATGCAGGTCAGAACCGCTTCCCAGGCTGTCGGTGCAAAGCTCAGTGTAACACCAAGCAGTGTCCGTGCTACCTGGCAGTTAGGGAGTGTGACCCTGACCTTTGCCTGACCTGCGGCGCTGCGGATCACTGGGACAGCAAGAACGTGTCCTGCAAGAACTGCTCCATTCAGAGAGGGGCCAAGAAGGTAACTCAGAAGCTCTTTTCCATGAACTCCTGACATTTTCTAGATGATTTCAGGACAGAACCTTCCTTTCACATATGTACCGTAAAATTCAAGGCACCGTTGATGCCTTTTCGTCTAAAAAGGAGGCTATGCTGTAACTCATTTACCAGTATAAAACACTGAGAGCTCAACTAGTGTACCGGTAGCTAGCAGGATTACAAATTCCACATGGGGAAAACAGATTGTACTAAGAGCTACATAGCTGCACAGAAACGGCAGGTTATGGGCTTTGCTGAACACGATTGAAATCGTCACGCAAGAATACAGTTTAAACCATTATAAAGTGAGAGATTATCTGTCTGACTCACTGTTTAAAATTCAACATACTTCATTTTTTTGTTTGGAGGTGTTTTCAGTAACGGCCCCTTTTTGTGACACGACAACATGTTGGAGGACGTTAAATACAAACACAACATTAAAAAACCTAGCCAAGCAGAAAAGATGAATCTTGGCTCAGCGTAAATATTGTCACAAATTTGCCCACTCCCTCACCTTGAAGGTTCAGATTATTATCTGCTGTGGCCACACATCGACTCACCCTGACTTTTTATCAGTTGGCTTAAAGGAAAAGTCTGTATATAGTCGGCGTGATAAGATGCAGCTACAAGCATCGCAGCATAACACTGTCAGGAGTTCAGAGCATGTATGAAAAAGGCTAAAGAGCTGGTAAATTATGTCATTTGTACTAAAACAGTTAAAACTTGAATTTTCTGAGTGTGATCATCATCATCTGTATTTGTATTTTTTAATATACAAGATGTTTTTTAACTAGATTTCCTCTCTCTCTCTGTGTCTCCCAGCATCTCCTTCTCGCCCCCTCTGACGTGGCAGGTTGGGGCATTTTCATCAAAGAGCCGGTCCAGAAAAACGAGTTCATCTCGGAGTACTGTGGAGAGGTAGGGCTCCTCTTTGTCTCCGCAGAGATGTGTGAAGGCTTGCTCCAGATAATCTTAAAGGGTTTATTCAAAAACTTTGAAGTGGTCAGGATCAATTGGTTCATGTGAAGTTAAAACAATCGAGACCAGTTAAACTGAACTCATTACCTGAAAACTATTGTTATCTCAAATAATAAGACAAATGACTGGAAAATGACTAATTATCACAGGAATAACTAATATGTAAAAATTTAAGAAATGCTTATCTGATCTTTTTAAATGCCTCTTTTTAGCCCTGAAGTCTGAAATATATGATTTTTTTTTATGTGTGTCTAAAGTTTATATTGATATTAGTGCTCTCAGCATTAACAGGTTAATCTCAATTCAACTAAGGTCCAAAAATTGAATCCATAAATTGGTTTTAATCTCTTGCCAATTTGTCCCTTCAGGTCCGCTGTAGCGTCTTAAACGTTACTGCGGCACCTTTGCATGGCTCATTTCACTTTGATAAAAATTCTCAGACAGCTCAGTTACAGTGAAAAGTAATATCCATCTTGTGACATCAGACATTTAACTTTTTGACTTTTCCATTGAGTTATTTTTAAGTTATTGTTGATTTCAATCTACTTGTAGTTATAAAAGCAGGTTTTTAACCGAAGAGGAATTAAAGCAAACTTAGCTGTAGACGGTACAACATGCAAAATAAAAGCCTAAGAAAAACGCTTGCTTTTGTTGAATTGCAAAATGATGGAATTTCAAACATGTGATTTAAAATGAGGAAAAAAAGAAAAAAAAATCTGTAGAAAAATATTGAATTATTTCCATCTGTGTCTGCAGATAATCTCTCAGGATGAAGCTGACCGCAGAGGGAAGGTCTACGACAAATACATGTGCAGCTTCCTGTTCAACCTTAACAATGGTAAAACACACACACACACAGATTCACAGCATGAGAGGATTTTTTCTGTCTTGGATAGAAAAAGAATACAACTGAAGACATCCAAAACAAAGTGATCACTCTGGATATAAAATGTGTTGTTTTTTTCTACAGACTTTGTTGTTGATGCCACAAGGAAAGGAAACAAGATCCGCTTTGCCAATCATTCTGTAAACCCCAACTGCTATGCAAAAGGTAACACGATGAAGGAGTGTCTGCAGACTCGTGAGACGGAAGAAATATTTTGTGTTTCTCTTATTTTAACATGTCCTGTGCTGTGCAGTGATGATGGTGAACGGGGATCACAGGATAGGAATCTTTGCTAAGAGAGCCATCCAGACTGGAGAGGAGCTCTTCTTCGACTACAGGTCGGTCACACTGGCAGTCTGATCTGCACGAGTGATTTGAATGTCTAAAAAGCCAACAACAGATCAGTCAAAAATCAGAAGAAATGTTTCTGCTGCATCTATAGCATGTTAGTGTCCAGCTGCTTTGAATATGTAATGACATTCAGTCAGTTTTTAAATCCATGTAGAACAAAATGTATATAATTTATCAGTCTAACATTGTCACACTTAATAAATATTTGGGCTGGGAATCTTTGGTTGTCTTACGATTCGATTTCGATTCTTGGGGTCACGATTTGATTCAGAATCTATTCAAAACAATTCTGGATTCATGATTCTAAGTCTATTTTTGAAATATTACCTATTTCTACTCAAGTCATCTGTGAGACTGGATGAATTTCTTGTTGCTCTATTTTGCATTATTCTGAGTTAAAGAGCTAGCCTTAGCACTTAGCAGGGAGTGACTGATAGCCACAATCGATTTTTGGAAGTTATGAATCTATTTAAAATCTCAGAAGATAAGAATCTCGGCTTTTAGATAAATCGTTTTTCCTCCACCTCTAATAAATAGTTTACTCTGAAAAAATGCTTCTGACACCTTTTTGACATTTGAAGAGTCCAAGATGACGTATTATCTCTGCTTTTTGCTGACCAAACATAGTTTAATGTGATAAGAATCAGGTACATTTAAAATGTTTTTTCCTGTTTTAAAAGTTGTAACCAGCTGAATTTTTTAAGTACTGTAAAATCAGTTGCTGTTTTACAACATCAGCCCATATTTCATCCTGGACGTCTGATTACTTTTTTTTACTTATGTTACATACTTATATTTGCTTTCTGCATAATTCATACTTACTCTACAAAATATTTCAAACCAGCTGATTTTAAGAATATGGTCCAATTATATCCCTGTAGTAAAAGTATTTTGTAAATGGAAGGTCAGGTGGCCTGGAAACAAGGATTTTTCTAAATGAATAAAATTGGTCTTCCCCAAATTTTCACAGCAACTCATGCTAGGTTGTTGTTTAATTTAATTTTTTTTTGATGGGAGATTACATATTTTTCTGTATGTGTCTTGCAGGTACAGCCAGGCGGACGCTCTGAAGTACGTGGGGATCGAGCGTGAGTTGGAGATGGCCTGAGTCTGACTTCTACCTCCTGTGGATCAACAACACAAAGGCCTTACACACAAACACACACACCTTCACTTCAGGAAATCCAGACAACTTGTCAAAATGTTAGAGAGCTTCAGGAAAACTGGGAATATTTGAAGCAGAGTTTTGATGCTTTTTTTTCTATAAACAAACACTTTTCATATCTGTTTCTGAATTTTCTTCTTGGGACTTTTCTCCTGTCAACAAATCTTCCTCAGCTGGAGGTGAACTTCATCTACAGGCTGATTTAGTGTTTCCTTATATATTTGAACATGAAGTGTTTTACGGCATCAGGAGACAAACCCACGACTGTCTGTTCACCTTTCAGGGACCACAAATCCTTCACCAGCAGCTCTCGCACTGACTGGACTCTGTGTTCTCTGTGCCACATGTTGTGTTAACTGTGTGTTTTTATATGGTGTGAAGTGAACCAGACATGCACTCCTTGGAGTGCCAGTTCTCTGTCTGTAACACAGGAAGCCTCTCACAGAGCAGTGTCACCAAATCCCACAACTTTGAGGGATACTACTACCCACACTGCTAAGTTTTAAAACTGATTTTTTTTTTCACAAGCGACATGAGAGGTGACTTTCATATTAGGACTGTCAGCATTAACGTGTTTATCCTGATCAATTCAGGCCCGAAATTATTGCTTTAATTTTCTTTTGAAGTTTGTTTGTTGTCTTTTGATCACATTCATTCTTTTAAATTACGAAATAATGGGATTTGAAAATGTGATGAAAAATGCAATTCACTGCAATTTACTTGAAATTGAGCGATTTAAACAAAAAAATGTATTGTTTGACAGCCCTATTAAATCTCTTTAACAGTGGCCATCTGAGAGCCTGTTAAAACTGGAACTAGAGAATAATTGTGAATTTTGAGTCAATAATAATCTTTTTTTTTCTGATCATTTTTGATTAGTTTCAGTCTCTTGTTCCAAAGTTGTTGTCCAAATATTGAATGTCTCGTCATCTGTTGTTTTCCTGTTTGCTCTCAAAATAATTGATTACATCTTTTAATTTAAAAAACTGTTCAGTTCATAGAGGGGAGGATAGAAATTTGAAACCAGAATTTATCAGTTGAGACTGGGAAAGTGTCAGACGATGCTTTCACTGTCTGTTTGGAAAAAATCAAAACATTCCTCACCAGTTCTACAGAGTGCGGGAAATTTACAAACTGCTTCTGGGACAAAAGAAGCCATGTCTAAAGTCGAGAAAACATCCTACATGTTTGTGTTTTTTATTTTTATTTATATCTGATAATGACTCTGCTCTGTGATGCTGCCTCCACTTCAGGTGCTAAAACAAAAAAAAAAACAGCACAGTTTCACCACCACAGGAAACTCTACACAAACAGTCAAGGTGTGTGTAGTTAATATTTCCTGTTGTGAAAACACGCTGCTCTCCTCTGTGAGCGGCTTTGCTTTCACCAAACATAACCAAAAACACACACACAGATGAATATGAAGGATTTTCATTCATACATGTTCTCCTGTGACGCTCCCAGCAGCACCGTGCTCTACTCACTCTGACTCCGCCCACCGTGTTCTCTCCTGTTTGGTCATGATCAGGATGCTTCTATAAACACCAAAACAGAAACAATTTCACTTGTAACCCTTAATATTCTTGATTTTTAGGTTTGTAACTCACCTGCTGTGACCACATAATGATCTCTTTGTGTTGTTATCATTCCTGACAGTATCGAGGTAATCCACTCCTGTTTTTTTATGTGGATAACACTGCATGGTTCAAAGTTATACCTCTTTATATATATATATATCTCAGTAACAAAAAACAACAGTGTTGTTTAAGCAGAGAGTGTGTTGTTAATCAAAATAGAAAATGTATCGATTTATGGTATTCTTTTGAAATCTGAAGCAGAAAGTGACGCCTTCGAAATGCGCTTTGCTCTGATTTGTCGTTCAAAAACTCAGAGGATAGTTTAAAGTCATTAAGAACACAGAAGAGCCAGCAGTCCGAGTAGAGCACAGTGAAACTCTATAACATGTTAAATATTCCTGAGGTGTTAATTGTTTGAGTCCCCCTGTGCCCCCCCCCTCTCTGCTGTGCCTTCAGTCCTGAACACCCACCCATTTCTCCTCTCTGTGCATCAGATGTCTGATTTTAACCTTTGCATGATGTTTTCCTAAACAAAAACATTTTCATAGCTGTTTGGTGCTGCGTTCAGGAGACCTCTGACTTTTCTGTACTGCCTCCTCCTCATGACATCCAATCACATTGATGTCATCTTGATTCCTCGTGTGAAATAAGCCTTTTGATAACGTACCAACAATCACCCTTTGACTCTTTCTGTGACTTTTGGTGCTTTGAAAAATACCACAGACTCGACTTGAAGCAATACCAGCCTCTTTTTCCCTTCTCCTGTTCGAGCTCCACCTTCCTTACCTTTCACCTGTAATTTATCTCACACTTCAGAGGGACGTCTCATGCTGCTGTGATGTCTGTAGTTGATGATTTAAGACTTAACGGTCTCTCAAACCTGGTGCTTCTCTCACAGGGTTCCTGCATGTGTTGGAAAATCAACTCTGGGTATTTTCCACACATGTTCAGCGACATCTTTGTGCATAAAAATTGCAAATACGGTGTTCTGACTACAAGTAGTGACTCAAAAGTGTGAATATTTCCAACAGAAATGTGTTTATTGTTTCCTTAACCTTCACTTCATATTGAAAGAAGCCTCCGATGTGAATTGATTTCTTATGCGTTTCATTAAGCAGGATGATAAAGAACCAGTATTTTTACAGCCCAGAGCCACTACGGTTCCTGTTGTGTATTTGTTAATTAGGGTTGTGAAAAAGGAAAACAAGAGCCAATTAGACACAAAACAAACTTTTGAAGGATCTACAAGTTCCTCAAAGTGTTCCCATTCATTTAAAAACACCATTAAGTGTTGAAACCATCTTCTAAATCTCTGACTTTGATTCTTAAAACACTTCTTCAATGTAACCCGGCCGTTTGCCGAAGTCTAAACTGCAGGCTATTTATTGTTGCAGACGTCAGACTGCGTTAAAGTTTTCCCCTTTTTTGTCAAACCAGGACCACTTTTTCCTCCGATGACACAGGTGCTGATTTTTGTAATGTTTACAGGGATTTTGTTGTTCAAAGTGATGCAGATTAAAATATTATAAATGTTTTTTTGTGTTGTCTTTGTATTCTTTGAATGTTTGCCAGATTCAGGCTGCCGTGTCAGGGCGTGATATTTACGTCCCTGTGACGTTTCTCCTTCAGAGAGGGGTAATGGTGGTACCAGGTGAACCCCACTCTGTGCCGCCTATGGAGTTAGTAACAGGTGTTACAGGGGCAAGACGGGATCAGCAGAGCTAGCGGGTGAGTGCAGGGCTGTGTGTGTGTACTTGGTGCTCCTGCTATGCCCTGTTCTTTTGTACTTCTGCACTGCTGTAAGGCAATATGAATTCACAGACTGGGACACCAATATTATGCTATTGCGGAATCGATATGAATTTCTAAAAGCGTAGAAACAGATGGCCTTCATTAAGGTGCTGTAGCGCAATTGTACTCTGAAAAGGGCTGCTGAGTGTCCTTGTGAAGACCTCTTTGTTTATTTTATTTTTTTAAAGGACCCATTTGTTGACTATATTTTGACATGGAAAAAGATAGAGGCCTTCATTTGGACACTTTCTGTCTTCAAATCTGTTGTAACAACGATAACCACAGCTGTACTCTGCTGAGAGTCGCCTGTTAACACGGTCACTCTTTACACCGTAACACAGGACAACATAAACAACATCATGAACTGATTCTAGTTAAAGATGGTCTTGTGGTTTCACCTTTAGGTTTTCTGATATGTTCTGGTCAAAAACACATCAGGGAGATTCCCTGAAGCACACATACTTCAGAAAGACTCATCAACAGGAAGCCCAGTTTGACTAACCTACAGCACACAACTGTCAGGCAAACACAAATGTATGATTGGTGATGATGGTAAAACATACAACACAGCTTCGCACCGTCAGTGCCATATAATAGAGGGCACTGAGTACCGTTATTGAGATTTTTTATAAATCTGTATGTTGTTGTAAATATTTATGGATGAAGCCTGAAAGGGTCCCGAGGCTCATCGGCAGCCGCCACCATGCTGGAAATCCCATTTCAGCCTAACTTTCAGTCAACCTAAGGACAGGCTGAGAGTTGAGTCGGGTTTTAAGCCTCCTGACAAACATTGCACAGCGCCCATCTGTCAATTATGTCAGCTACTCGCCTGACTATGGATGACTCCTATTGTCCTTAAAATGTAAATGGTTGTGTGTGTATGTTTTTTTTTTTTTGTTTAGCTTTATTCAAGAAGAGTAATGCGCATATACAGTCAGGTTTACAATGTAAATCAAGTAAAAGGCAGATTAAATAACTAAATAACATACAGTAGGCTACATAAAGGAAAGTACATATGAAAGACAGTAATATACAGAATATAAAGTAAAATAAACCAATAAAGACAAATTTAAATAGTGAAGTCATTATTTAAATAGAGGGGGAAAGGTTTTATAATAATGCAGACATTTGTTTTATTTTCTGTTGTTAATTAAAAGTAGTGATTTCAGTCGGGACTTTAACTCTAGATTAAAAATTGATTCAATTAATCCACGCTCGTTTGTTTTGATTAGGAGGCGGACGTGAAGTGACGATTTAAGCTTAATTTCGCACAGCATTGTAGGTGGTAATATACAATTCATTTCCTGAAAGCACACATCCGATCTATACTGCATAAAACCAGGAAGTTAGTATCCATACTGAAATGTTCAGTATACTGAGGTGGACCCAAAAACGGCATACTGAATGACCAGGAGAGTTCAGTATACTGAAAAGTAGGTACTGCTTACTGACCTGTGACTATTCGGAGAATCTTCAGTAGCCCGAGTTCAGACCAGATCCAAATATAAGTTGTGCTGTAACTGTGTACGAACTGTCACCGGTATCCACAGACTGCGCTGATGGGGAAGAGAAGTCAACACAGAGATCCAAAGAGGGACCTTGGGACCATCTTACCAGGTAAATGGACATTGATAACATCACGCTCACACACACAAAGGCTTTCAAACCCGTAAAAACTCTCACTGTGGGAAATGACGAAGTTTTTTTGTCCTACAATTATTTGATGTAGGCTATTGTGATTCAATATACCGGCGGACACACCTTCGTAACGGAATGTGATGTTATTTTCGAATGGGTTAATACCGTATATATACGATCTTCTTTGGTTAACGGGTAGGGGTGTGTCACATAACAATATACAGAAAGTAAAGTGGACTGCACAATAGGATTCTCAAAGAGCTCAGGGTTGTGACAGTGAAGCTTATAACCCGTAGAGATGTTGTGTTATATATAGAGAGGGTGCGTTCGAATTGTCCCTCCTATCTCCTTTCACTATCCACTTTACCTTAACCCCGGGGAAAACGTCATGAGGTCAAGGAAAGATGTTAGGAGAATTCATAAAGGACTTAGGGAAAGGCGATCGCGTTGCTCTGACAATCCGACCACATTTCCACTAGGCGACGTCATTAAATGCGACGGGCCGGCGGAGGTTAATGACGCGAAACTACAATGTTCCGAAAATGGACTACAAAAAACGCATCTAAAAAACTTTCCCCTGTGCCTTCTTACCGGTGAAATAATCCTAATTACCACGAGGTTTGGATTGAGATAAAAGCAATATAGACTATCAGGCTACAAGTAACAAAAGTGAAACCATCACCTTCCTGTCCACTCAGAAATCAACATCAAAATAAATATGAAATTAATTGTTACATTTGTGCAAGACAAGAATGTACAACTGAAGAAATGCACAAAACATTCTGAATTGAATGAAATATGTTGAATAAAACATCATCTGGCTCAAAATGTCTCTGATCCCTTTTCACCTGAAAGACAGGGTGATGTTGTTTATGGTGATTATAATCTGATTATATGGCTTTGCATAATATCTCAAGAACCTTAATCAAGGCAAGGATTTCAGCATCTGTGACTGAAGGAAAGTTTAACGTTATTTATGATATTGCTTACAGCTTACAATTGGTCTGGTAGCTGGAGAGGTGCCAGGCCACTTCCTGAGCACTGCCGAGGTTGTTGCGGCCGCAAGGAATTGTGGGGCGGCATATCTCATCTCCTTTGGTAAAGGATGGTCCAGTGTATCCTATGCTAAAGGAGGTTATAAAGGAAGCATTGACTCACCTTTCCTTAACTTTTAGAGAATTCGAACGGCTCATGGCCGCCGCTTAAATGCTTCCGGGGTTAAGGTAAAGTGGATAGTGAAAGGAGATAGGAGGGACAATTCGAACGCACCCATAGTCTTACCTAGTTTGTATAATATCTGTAGTGTTAACTTTGAAGGATTCAGACTCATGATACAGAATCTTGAATGTCATGATTCATGTTGTTGAAAAGGACAAGCAGAGACTTGAATTCTCGCCCTCAGAATAGAAATCTTGTTCCGGGTTTATATAATAAAAGAGGGAACAAGACATGCTCTGTTTTCTGAATTACCAAGATATCTAATTTTGCCAAAGGGCATCATAGATGTATCATCTTACATCGTTGAAGCAGTTCATACCGGCTCAGCTGATCCGGAAGAAACACTGCAACGTTGTCCAGCAGATCAGAACCTGATCAGAACAGGCTTCACATCTGAACATCTTCAAGTCCTAAGGTGCCTGCGCTAAGTCGACAAACTAATAACATAATAACATCTATGGTACCTAAAGACACAAGGAACTCCAAAAATCTTAAACCCAAACTATTTAATGGATTTAACCAAGCTTTCTCCATCTGTTGGGATTCTGATATCTCTTTATTTGAGAAAAAAAGAGCAGTTTTATTTTTCCATAAATACTATTCTCGCAATTACTAATCCGTTAATTCTGAAAAATTGAGCAGATTTTCATTTTTCAATTGAATGCAAGACACTTCAGTACATTTTAAATACATGCCTGAAGTTTGTGACAAAACAGCATTTTGCTCTTGTAAACAGCAGTGGCCAAGGCGGCATCTATGTGTATTTATCTACGTAGACCATGTCCAATGCCGGCTCACACCAGAACGACTCCTCACTATTTCGCCTCTATGGTATGGTGACAGGAGGACGTAACAAGCCTTTGACTTCCACACTAAGAAATACATTTGCTAAAAATGATTATTATTTTATTTTTTATTCTTTATCAGTCAGTCTAAGGGAGAACAACACAGAGAACATGGTCAGATATGGCCCTCCCATCAATTATCCGTCATGTCCTCGTTGCATACCCCTGCTTGTGCATGATCCACTGTGCTATAGTCCACGTCTTCCAACTGAGCCAGGGCCAAGGAGCACTCACACTAGTCAAACAAACTGGACATTGGGGGTCAAACGTGCTTGGGCACGGTACGAATTGCCTAGTGTAAGTGCAAACCTGATTGTATGTGGTATGTATCAATGTGGAACTGTGTTTCAAAGAGACATCCTTATACACTAAAAAAGAATGAACATGTCATTCTGTTCTTTATTTAAGGGCCTGGGACCAGATAAAGAAAACTCAGCTGCAACATAAAGAAGATATTCAAGTTGAGAAAGAGAAGATGGAAGAAGAAAAAGGAGAAACGGCCGTCACCTCCTCTGCTGGGAGTGAGGCCTGCAGCAGTGAGCAAACAGCTGAATCCTCACAGGTGGGGAAGATAAATTTAGACAGAAAAGACCCGTTATTTAATACAGCGCTTCAAGAGTGTTTAAAGTATCTTGACAAATATAGAGAAATGCATTTGACCTCAACCCAGTTAAAGGCCATGAGTCTGAAAGAAGTGAGAATATCTGAGAGACAACTTGTCCAACTACTTCCTGTTTCTTCTCAAGAACCCACTAAAAAAATGTTATCCGAACTACGAAAAAATGAAGACTACAGCGGTTTTAATACTGTTCCACCTATTCAAGGTATGTCAGGAGGACTGTTTCCTGACTACAATAGAACACCGACATATCAATGCCATGGTTTACATTTGCCTGTAGAAACGTCACATCCCTGCAACATAAGCCTTCCTGATTGTGGTTCTTCATCCACGCTCTTCCGCTGGTCTTCATCTCCTTGGCTTAGACACTGGAATACGGTTGCAGATGACTCATTACCTACAGAGCAGGAACAGTTGAATAAAGACAAATCTGAGTCATTACAACCAAATGAAGAAAGTCAAACTTCCATGTCAGACAGACACGCAACTAAAGATGAGAAGATTTTGGGACACAATAAACAAAGTCAACAATCAACTGAATCAGGCTCCTCTCTTGTGTTTGGCAGGAGCCAGTGTGTGGAGAAAAGTAATCAGCAGACACCATACTTTCCCTCACCTTACAATCGGTTTATTCTGCCATCACATTACTTGTCACATTACTTGTCGTGCCCACAAAGAACCCCTGATATTTTCCAAGGTCCCATCAATGAGGAGGAACAAAAAGAAGAGAATCGCTCCATCAGTGACCCTTTCAGCCTTTTTGAACAGCCTCAAATTTCTTCAGATGATGTTAGTCTTCCACATGACCACTCACATGAAACATCAGACCAATTTGTTTGCAAAAGTGTCTTCCCCATGATTCCTCCCAAAAAACTAGGCAAACGTAGATTTTCAAGTAAGCCTGTGGGTGATCATCATACACTCGAAGAGACAAGGACTAGACGCTCTGATTCTGATCAGTGGCCCCTATCCACTCTGGTTCCTCCTATAGATTACTGTTTTTTTACTAGTTTGAACATGGAAGCCCAGACCTTAGATCTCCAACAATCAAGTGACACTGAAGAAATTGGAGCACAAGATCTATTGGACTGCTTGTCTTTCCAGTCTGAACACAAGTCAGGAAGGGACAATGCTGCTCAGGAAGAGCTGGATGCAGCTGTTACAGCTGTGAGCTGCTCCGTACCAAACACCCAGCCAGCCCGTTCTCCGATACAAATCTGCTCCTCAGGTCCTGTTTTCAGAGCTTATGGATCCTTACCTCGTTCTTACAGCCTCCCCTCACTGAGTCACATGACCTCTGCAGACAACACCTTAACACGGTCATGTAGTTTACCTGAGCTTTGGTTAAAAGCCAGCTGTGAGCAGTTTACACCTGATATCAGTGATGATGAAGACGATGAAACCTACAGGTTCCAGTGCTCCTGCCCGGGCCTGTACCAGTGCAGCGTGACTGGCCTGGTGTTCCACATGGAGCGCGAAGGGGACGTGGTTTACAGGACGGTCCCCTGGAACAGGAAGTTACTGTCCAATCATCACAAGCAGCCTGCAGGACCGCTGTTCGACATCAAATGTGAGCAGCAGAGTGTGTGTCAGCTCCACCTCCCACACTGCCAGATCCGCTCCTCAGGCAGACCTCAGTTCTTGTCGGTGGCTCACGTGAATGAAGAGGGCATCGAGTTCATTGTCCCTCATAACATAACAGAAACTCACGTCATCATAAACATCTCAGGCTTTTCTGGTTTCGGTATCGTCAAGGAGGAAGACTCTCCACCTGACCCGGTCCGAGCGCTGGTTCTGCTGTTCTACAGGCCCCCGGCTAATCCCGATCCCAGCTCCCTCCTCAAGGTGTTGTTGCTGCCGACGAACGTGGTGCTCCGTGACGTGCTGCGCACCAGGAAGAAGTTAGTTGGAGATGAGAGCTACATAGAGACGTCCCCACACTGTAAACTGCACCCACAGCAGGATTACACTCTGTCCACCTGTCCTGAAGACGACACTGTTCTAGTGGAGCCAACAGCAGCAGAGTTTGAATGTCACAACTATGACAACTACTTTCCATCATTCCAGGTGAATTTAGAGCAGATCATGAAACACATTACGCTGGTTTTGAGACATACTACCGACTCCTGCAGTGTCTGGAAAAGACAAGTTTTTCTTTGGTCCTCTGGGGTAAACGGGTCCTGTGGGCCGAGCACCCTGAAACAGCCTGCAAAGCAGAGGCTGTTGGCCATACGGTGCAGCTTCATTGCGGGGGTATCAGCACCTGTCCTCAAAAGTCTGCTGGACAAACTGTTT
Organism: Labrus mixtus; assembly: GCF_963584025.1. NCBI lineage: Eukaryota > Metazoa > Chordata > Actinopteri > Labriformes > Labridae > Labrus > Labrus mixtus. The sequence continues at coordinate 16,635,019 of NC_083630.1, read as the reverse complement.
GAGGAAACGGTGATGACCGACTCTGAGCGGGAGTCAACGGACGAGATGCCAAACACAAGTGACAAAGCTCGCTCCGTAATCGACACGGTGAGGAAGAAAGGTGATGCTGCGAGTTCAAAGATGATTAAGGCTCTCTGTGACCTCGACCCCTTCCTCTGTAAACACCTGAGACTGATCTGAAGCTGAATGAAGGTGTTTGGTGTTGGACATGGAGACCCAGGGGTTACTAACTGATCTTTAAAAATATCTGTGGTAAGCTGAGTGTATCAGGTGTGTAATTTTAAAATCGCTGAATTCAGAAACGTTACAACTTGTGACCTTTCTAACTTAATACAAATTTAAAACACATTTTATATCACAAAGTGTTTTTTTTTTAACTAATCAAGATGTTTCAGACTCATTTGTTAATGCATTGTGATTGCTAAAGGATTTTTACTATGCAAAGTGCCATTTTTACATACATTGCTTTTCTTTCTTTCAATTACAGTATGTGTTTTTGTGTTATTGCTTTTGTACCTTTAAATCATTCAAACAACATACAATTAAATCAGTTGGTCTTTTAAAGTTATGGTTAAATAACTATGTTCAGGGAGCCTGTCATTGGTTTTTTTACAAAGTTTCAATAATTGTCAGATCATTATTCCACGATTCATGATAATATTCATGATAAAAGTGAAAATATGTTTTTCTTTTTGCTTTTAAGATCATGTTTTAAGCCTACTCATTTTCCTTTTAGCAATCATTTTTTAATCATAATTGTTTATACCTTCAATCATAATATCTCTGTGGATCTCCAAACAAGGAATTTCATTAATTGATTGCATATCTTAATGAGCCAGCAGGGGGAGCCATATGCTTGTTAATAAACCATATTGAAGAGTGGGGCTCAAGTTAATGTTGAACTGTACAATAATAGTCTGCAATTTTCTTCTTTTAAAAATGTTTTTCAACCTTTGCTGCAGCAAAGAAAATATGTTGTTATTTTTTTCCATCCATATAGTTTATGATACCATTTTTTCAATATCATCAGAAGTTGAATGTAAGAGAAGAACAGGAGGCTAATTCTTACATTTCAGACATGTGTGTCATCAGTGAATTTTAACCAGCTTAAAAATGTGTTTTGTAAGTGCTTTTAGGATGATTGATTACTAATAAAGAGTAAAAACCTATTCCACAATGAACTCCCCCAACCAAGTTCCCTCAAGTGGCATTTTTGTATTTTGTTTTTATTTTATTCAATCAATCAATAAATCAACACATTTTTTATTTGTATTTAAGTGCCAATTTATAACAAATGTTATCTCAAGACACTTTACAAAAAGCAGGTAAAGCACCTTACTCTGTTATTTAATATTACAAACAAGCAGGTCACAGACCTTACTCAAAGTAGACGCCATGCATATAGGTTTCTAACCATGGCTAATTTGCGACCACTGTCCCAGAATAGGCTTTTAGGAACAAAACAGAAGCATTAGATTTAAACAAAAATAGTGGTACAATGCAAATAATGACATCATAATGCAATACAAATAAGTGGCTGAACTGAGGACAAATAGTAAAATAAGTAGTCTATAATAAGAGGGAACATAGTCAATGCTCACAGACTGGGTTGTAAGATTGCCAAAACAAAATAATTGTATTTGGCTAAATTTAATTGAATAAGATTTAATATGTCATCATGTTATTATAGACAATATTTGACTGTATATAGGCCTAGAGGGACTTATACCCCTAAAACAGAGATATGCTACCCCTCCTTAGGGTAGATCAAAACAAAATCCCGTTTGTTTTTCAAAACATAGCTTATATAGTTTATGAAATTGATGGTTGTACAAAATGTTTTAGAACAAAATAAGTATTTTGGTAGTTGTTCTTTTATCAAACAAAAAAAATACATTTATTTATAGAACTCCGGGTTTGGGTTTCTCCAAAACTAAGTCCTTTTTGGGGTACTTGGACTTTTACTTTTTTGTTTTTTCATATTAACTGACAATAAAACTATTTCCGGTTCTTCGCGCTGATTTCCGGTTTCCTCCTCGCTAACTGCCGTTAACTTGACGCTCATGAAGCGCTCTTTCCCAGCGCAGCATCCAGACTTCAGACCGGACGGTGAGCCGCTGGGTGACAGAGCAGAGCCGTCGTCTCTCTTTTAGATTCTCCGTTTGGCTGAAAAGGTCTCTCTGTGTGGATTATTTTAACACCATCTCCGTGTAACGAGCGGATTCCAGGCGTCAGAGGAGCTCAGAGGAGGTTTGGAGCATGAACCCTCCGTGTGCCCGCTGCGGGAAGATCGTCTACCCGACGGAGAAAGTCAGCTGCCTGGACAAGGTGAGCACTTTGAGAGATGGTCAAAGTGACCCTCAGTCACTCTGGACTTTTCATGTTCTGGAAACTTCCTCTGATAACAATACAATTATTTTTACACCTTGAGGTAAGGTTATCAAAGTGTTCGATACTTCCATAGACTACTTTTCAATACCACCTGTTTTTTTATGGATAGGTTTTTTCCCAGTATCATCGAAATTAAGCTTTTTTTTTTTTTTTTTTTTTTTTTTTTTTTACTTTCTTTTTATTTGAATCAGCAAATTATCGTTTTCCATTGCATTTACTACTTCACAGACTTTTCTTGATTCACTGTGAATTATTTGTTTATTGTTTGTCCCGTTTCAGATGGGAATTAGGAAAGGCCTGAGGGTCAATGTTGCTTTTCCAAAATTTTATTTTTTAAATCATTCATCTGCTAAAACTGATGAACCAGAGCTTATTCTTGTAAATGGTAAATGGTTAATGGACTTGAGCTTGTATAGCTCTTTTCTTGTCTTCTGACTGCTCAAAGTGCTTTTACACCGCATGTCAGTCACACACTGATGACCATCAGAAGTAACTAATCCCATTCAACTCATTCATATACCGCTGGTGAAGCAGCGGGAGAAATTAGGGTTGAATGTCTTGCCCAAGGACACATTGGACATGTTGCTGCAGGAGCTGGGCATAGAAACCTGGACCTTCCCGGTTGAGAGACAGCGACTCTACCAACTGAGCCGCAGCCTCCCTACCCACCCTTGTGAGGTCCAAACATCAAGGAAGGAGATAAAGAAGGATGGAGAGGGCCGAGGTCCTAAGTTTTTTTTTTTTTAACAATTTATCGCCCAAATATAGTTTAACATCTGAAAGGAGTGTTTGCCCCTAGTGTTTTGTGTTCATTGATCTCTTCCCAATAAGTTCAAATAACCTGTCCGTTCCAGAAAATATGAAAGTGATTGGCTCCATTAGTCCCACACAGTCTCCAGCAAGCATCACCACCACCTTGATGTCTTTTCTGGATAAGTATAACAAAATCTCACAATCATTTTCCAGCAGATCTCAAGCCATATGCTCGACCCTATTGAGATCTGATATCGATGGATTTTTATGTGAATATAAATCAAACAATCTTTGTCTGTGTAGCTCCAATCCACAACACATTTGATCTCAAGACACTTTACAAAAAGAGCAGCAGGTCTAGACACCATACTCTTTGTTATAATAAAGACCCTACATTAATCCATCATGAGCACAGCACTATAAGCTACATAAATTACATTAGTTACAGTGGCACAAAAAAAAATGCCTTTAAAGGGGACATATTATGAAAAAGAAGTTTGTAATGCCACTTTGCAAAAAACAAACTATAATTGTGCTTTCTTTCAATAAAGTACTTCAGTTATACACCAATAACGCTGTCACCTTCAAAGAATTATTGTTCTAAATTAATTTACAAACGCCTGTGAAATATAGGATAGGATAGGATAGGATAGGATAATACTTTATTGATCCCCAGAGGGGAAATTCGGGCGTTACAGCAGCACAGACAAGAAAGCTCAAAAATACAAAATACACATTAAACAGAATAAATAAAAATAAAAAATAAAAATAAAAACAGGGGGTATATACAAGTACAAAATGAATGATGAAGTTAGCAGGGGGGAATTGAGAATTGAGACAGTATTTACAGAGAATGACAAGATAAAGTGATTAAAGTGACTTGGTATGATAAAAAGCAGCAAGTAATGTAAACAGCAGAGAAGAGAGGCAGTGTTGTACCACAGTAATGCAGAGTGTAGTTATATAATATAATGTAGTATAATATAATATAATATAGTGCAAAATGAACAATATAGTGTAATATAATGAAGTGTTATATAATACAGACTAGTATAATAATATAATAAAAAATATAGAATGTACAGTATATATGTATATATATATATGGATGCTAAGTAATAATAATAATAATAATACAATGATAATAATGAAGCAGGTCATGGGGGTGGTGTTTTATGGGGGTGAAGTTTAGTGTCCAGGACGTACTGTTATTGTTGTCATAGGCTGCTGTTGTACAGTCTTATGGCAGTGGGCACAAAGGAGCGCCTGAAGCGCTCTGTTTTGCACCTGGGGGGGATGAGGCGTTGGCTGAAGGAGCTGCCCATCTGCCACAGCTCACCATGTAGAGGGTGAGAGGAGTTATCCAGGATGGATAAGATTTAGAAATATGAATAAATAAGAAAGATGCTAACTTATTAATGATGATATAATAATATAAATAGGGACACATATTTAATCATTACTTTGTTTTAGTCTGGTAACACCTGTGATAGTCTGTTGCATAACGATGATGAATTATTCATTTCTCTTCAGCGGTCTCATGCGTTCTCTGTCTGTCGTATGAAGCATCAGATGACACGACAGCATGGAGGCGGTGCACATGATATGAAGGACTCCAGTTTCACAGAGCTGTAATCAAAACTGTTTTGATGATTCATTTCAACGAAACGTCAAACTTCATCATCTCTCTCAATATGTCAGACGTGAGGAGGATCCGTCTTATCAAACCGCTCAAAAAGGGACCATGTTTGCCTTCTGTGCTGTCCTGTAAAATGTGACATGCCTCGTTTTGAAGCACGAATAAGTCGATAAAACGTAAAACAATGTTCGAGGACGTGATCTAGAGAGGAGGAGGCTGCCAGAGAAAGTGAGGAGAAAGTGAGAAAAAGAGTGTGAGGGCGAGAGAGAGAGAGAGAGAGAAGTACACTGACCATCCAAGGACTTCAGAGCTCCTGCTGTCTCTTACAAAAGCTCATTTCATCAGGACTTCTGCAAGACAAAATGCATCTTCTTTCTGACCTGCAAACATAACAGAACACAATTTAACGTGTGCATAAAAGCTAATAAGATTTAAGTTTTACTTGACCAAATTTGTTAGTTACTCGCTAAAAGTTCCTGAAGTTTTTTGCTGTTAAAAGGAGACTTTGTGTTGGAGGAGAAATGTTTGATCAGAGTTGCAGCAGTTCCTGTTTTTCCCTTGATGAAGTCATCAAATGTGTGCATACATTCACAGTTTTCTCCTCCAGTCTTCACCCGGTGCATAGAGAAACAAGTAAGGAAGTGATGCTCATCAACGAGGAATCTGCAAGGCCGTTTGAAGTTCTGCGATCTTTGAACAATGTCTTAGATGTTATTCTTAGGAATGAAATAAACATCTCGCCAAGAGTCTGAAAGTCGGGAACGAGCAGTGAGGAAACACCGAAACAGATGAAAGGAATACAAAAACTGTGTGATATAGGAATTCAAGAAGTTTGGCCTGCAAAAAAAGTTCAACAGAAGATAACTACATGCAAGATAGAAGCTTCACAAGGTGACTGACACTTGAGGAAACAAAAAATGTCTTTGCCAAATCAAATAACACTCAAAGGGAAAACAGTGATGTACATGCATTTCGGAATATATATCAAGCAAAACTATCTGTGAAAGGAGATCAGTCTAGAACTGAACTACTGAGAGGCTTGATACTGGAGGGATCCGGCTGATGTGCCTTATGGCATGCAGGTTGTAGCCAGACGGGATTGCACTAAAGACATTTTATTTTAAGATGTCTTAGTCTCCTCATTTTCACCTTTCATGTTGTCAGTCTGTGAACCCTATAGAGAGTCTTTCCATGATTTGCAGTTGAAAAAACTCTTTATTTCTCTTGTACTGGCGTTCGTAAGTTCATGTACCATTTAACAAGTGATGAGTGCAGGTATACATCATACAGCGATCTCTTTCGAGGCTCAGTAGGGGCCATTTGTTATGAAAGACTGGAACATGTGGAAAGCTGGACCCGGAGCCCACTGAGGAACCATGTGACCCTCATTTCAGCCTCTTCCTGAAACGGTCAGCTGCTGTCTCTTTAAGGCCCCCTCTTCCCCACTTGACCACTCTCTTTTGATTGGCCAGCTCTCTGGAAGTCTTCTGGAGGCAGAACGCTGCGGGTTCTGTCAGAGGAGGGCTGCTGGGAGAAAAGAGCCTATGCAACAGGTTTCTAAATGCTAACGTAGAGTGTTGAAGCCATCTTGTTGAATTCTTGCTTTCATGTCAGGGAACCACCGTTTAGCGCCCTCTGCAGGGATTACACCAACACCATGTTTAAGTCATGAGCTGAAACCTTGCCCACATTTAGTTTGTGCATCCAGCAATACTTTCCAAATGCAACGACATGGACAATTTCCACAACAGTAAAAGCAATTACATAAAATTCCCAACTTATGATGAAATACACATCGTGCCTTGGGGCCCAAAACCATTTGCCCTTCCGGGATCACACACACCTGACTTGGACAGAGAATCCATAACATGTATAACCGAGCTGTCATGAAGTGACACCCACCGTCAGTACAAAACTAGAGACCCTAATATTTGAGCTCTTATCTAAGCCCTTAATGGACTCACCTATTTGTGAGTTAATGTTATACTCTCTGTCTCTCTCTGTCGCCTGCAGAACTGGCATAAAGGATGTTTCCACTGTGAGGTTTGCAAGATGACACTGAACATGAAGAACTACAAAGGCTACGACAAGAAACCCTACTGCAACGCGTAAGTCCTTCTCCTCTCTCTCTCTCTCTCTCTCTCTCACTCTCTCACATTCTCTCGATAACATCACACGCCCCCCTGGTGTTTGCATCGTATTGGTCGTTCAAGTCCTTCCTCTTTTGCTGGAACACAATGAGGCCTGATCTTGAAGAAATATGTACTCTTGTAAATGGTGAGAGACAAACAACTCAGCACAAAAACACTCTCCTTTCCTGTCAAGTTAAGTATAAAAAGAGTTCAGTTACTGTAGTTTGCTTGAAATTTTCAGGTAAAGTCAATCTGATCGCACAGATTCAGAACAGACAAGTTAAGTCCCACCCCTCCCAGGGGGCATTGCGGGATCTTGACTCTTTGTATAACATCAGGGTGCATCATAAAACCTTTAACCTTTCACTTTGTATTTTCAAAGCCGCGTACTTCAGTAGTTTTATGACACACAGATGACATCTATTATGTGTCTGTCTCTTTTCCAAAGTGAGGTCCTCTGCGGTCCACAGGAAGGAGACAGACACCGCCTCTTTATGCTCTGTTGTGATCTTATTATAACAGCTATAATGTACACACAATGAACTTATTGTTTCCTTCTACTGAAGTTCAGTCAAAGTGTTTTATCATCTCTGTATGAACCCTCTCAGAACATGAACACCATCCTCTGGCTGTGTCTGCTGTGTTATTATCTACATCTGTGTCCTGCCTGCAGGCTGCTCGTATCTGTGAGTATAGCAGCGATGGTTGGATGGTTATGGTTCGCGGTTGTTTTCGGTGGTTTTGGTTGTGAGCCCAGCCCTGCTTCTCTGCCTTCACTGCTGCTGGTTCTGTTTACTGTGTGTGTTTCTCTGAACTCTGAACATGCTCAGTTTGTTATTATCAGTACGACAGGATTCACCACACCGCCTTTTATCAGCCCCACCCAAAAAATAATGTAGTTTGCATGGCCTTAAAGACAAAAACAAGAGCCTCAAAGGAGGCTTCAGTTGTATCTGTGTTTGACAATTGTTGATATGAAATGATAGTTTGTGCCTAAAGCTTTGTGACCTTTGACCTTGTCACTTTTGGTTGCTTGAAATGATAAAGGATGTGAGTTGAAGCTTATAATTGAATCTATTTTGTGCCTCATGTTTCTCATCTTTATCTACACGCGTGTAGGCCTGCACACTCTGAGAAGTATATGTGATGTGCAATATACAATTTAATTATGAAATGTGATAAATAAACAGAAAATAAAGAGTGCAGATTAGCTTCAACTCACAGTTTGAATCTCTACCTGCTGTTAGTCATGCTTTATACAGTACCTGCATTTGCAACATGTTTCTCCTTATTCCAAAATAAATCCAGAGCTGTTTTTCCATCACCTATAACTTGGCACAATTGAATCTGAGTGTAGCTGATGGCTTGCTTAGTTTCATTTGACTTTTTGCCTTTATTTGATAGGACAGTGGATAGAGTAGGAGACCAGGGAGCGAGAGAGTGGGGAATGACATGCAGGAAAGGAGCCACTTTAACCTAGGATATATATCACGACGCAGACATTCTGCAATCATTTGCAATACGATCCTAAAATGAGACATCACAATATCTGATACCAAAGAATATAAAATGCCCTTAAAAAGTAAAGGTAAACAAGTAGCCATGTGCAGTAACATAGAAAATTGAGGATGCAACCAAATGTGATGCATCGTGAGATTGAATGGAACGAAATCGTTGACGGGATAATCATAAACGCATCATATCGTGACACCACTGAAGATTCGCTGCCCGAGTTTTATCAAAGAAAGCCTCTGAAATCCCCAAAGATGTTATGGGATACAAATGTCTACATGGTGTTGATCTGGTGCATAGACAAAACCTTTCCATTATTGTTGAGTTATTTTTTGGATAAGAAACGTATTCTTTGGAGAACCGTAGTTTTTTATTTTCAATTTTGCAATTAAAAAAAAAAACACAACAGTATGGTTTCAGTTCAAGAAGTATGAAACATAGACTCAAATTAATTGGAATATTTTAGCCTTTCTGGTAACTTCAACACTTTGACTGGACTGTGGTAACTTCCTTTGTTCACTTGTGGGTGAAATTCAAATAGCTGGTCATAGAACAATCCTCTAGAGGAGACATGTCCAGCAAAGGTCTTTTAATGTAAGAAACAAGAAAAGAAAGTATCACAGATACAATGAGGACAGATTACAGTTATAGTTTCCTTAATTGTTAAAGGTACTCTTGTCTGATTCTCTAATTGGTTCCTTCCACTGCTGCCTGCTAGCTCTCATCTTCTCTCTGCATGGAAAGTTAGGATGACAGGTTTGTTTGCTGTGCAGAAAACAGCTGCACACTTTGTGCAGGGAGCTCTTACTCATCAGTGAGAGTTTTGTGTTTGTACTTCAGTGTCACTTGTCGCGCTCAGAGTCCAAAGCAGCGTCCTGTAATTAAAGTCTGTGTGAGGCTCCGGCTCCCTCTGACGCTCGTTGTTTTCAGTCACATATAACTGGTGTGTGTTGTGAAAAAGCCCGGCGGCTACGTTTTTTCTTGGCCTTTTGTGTGATACATCTGATCTGCATTGTTGAGCTGTGGCAGTTCTCACAATAAAAACGTCTGAAGTGACGGCCTCAGTACTGCCCTACATGACCTTATACATTTTTTTTTATCTGAAGCTGCTTCAGATGAGGGGCTTGGTAGGGACGTTCCTAATGATTCATTTCCCTGTCGATCATAAAATATTTTACATTCAGACCAGTCGATTTGTCTAACGGTAAGAGAACACCGTTTATCTTTTGCAGTCATTGTTTTTTTTTCTTCTTTTTTTCTAAGGTTTATTTTTGGACTCTTTATGCCTTTTCAGAGATAGGACAGTGGATAGAGTCAGAAATCGGGAAGAGAGGCAGTGGGGAATAACATGCAGGAAAAGACATCCACAGGTTGGATTTGAACCTGGGCCAACCGCTACATCAAACGTACATGGGGCATGCTCGCTAAGTAACCACTAGGCTACAAGCGTCCATGCAGTCTTTGTCGTTGTAGTGGAGTTGTACTCTTGTCAATTAAGGGACCACAAAATTCAAAACGAAACAGGCCTCTGTGGCACAGGCAGAGTTGATCATACGCAGGATCAAACATCACTGTCCAGACAAAATGAGTAAATCCTGCACTCATTATGCTGCTGTTGTTTCACTTTTTTAAAACGGCATGAAACAGAATTATTGGCCAAAGCTACTTTGGAATGTGCATCGTGGCCAATCTGCAGCGTCCATGTCGGAGAAATGAAGCCAGCAATGAAACACCAAATCTGCAGTTCCTCAGATGGCCACTTGAGGCTGTTAACTAAAGTGGGTCTATTTCCACAGAGCCCCTTGTTAAAATATCCAACTTTACAGCCGAAATGTTTACAGCCTAGTATGAAAGAATATTTCTGTTTTTAAAGCTTATTCCCCAATTCTTTATAACTTTAAGGTTTAATTTTGGATAATAAATGTTGTGGTCAGTGCACCAGTTCATTACAAAGTATGAAAATAAAAATAGAAAACTTCTGAATTGATTTTTTCCAGCCTGCTTGGAGGATAAGGGACACACAAAAGCTCTCTCTGAATGTTTGAGCCCTAAAGGAGAAACTGGAGGGTCTCTGAATTTGACGATGGTCCCGTGCGTCTTAAGACCCTCTGAAGCTCAAAAAGGGGGGGGGGGAGGCAGACCAGAGGAGAGAGGTGGGAGAGATTACAGAAGCACATGAGACTGAACACATTCTCACCAACTGACTTTAATAAAGGACTAACGCAACCAGAAAAGAGTTTTCACAACCAACATCAGGAGCATTTAGTGTTATTTTGTTTAAAAGACGACCTGACACACAAACCACAAAGAAACCTACAACATGATGTATATATGTGTACCTATGTGAGGTCATGTGGTGAGATTTAATCCGTGGTGTATGACTGACCTGTGTGAACCAGGACACCTTATGACCTCTGAGCTGTTATCTTAACGGAGCATTGCTGCATTTTTTTCTCTTTGATTTAGCAAAACGTTTCACTGAACCCTGACAGTTTTCTTATATAATATATAGGATATATTATTATAGATATATACAATTTTTTATATATATAAGTTTTTGTATCCAACTAATGTCTGGACATCCAATTAAAATTTTTTTGGAAGTATAAACTCATGAAAAAAAGAAAACACACCAGAATCAATCACACACTGAAAGGTGCAAAACTAAAGAAATCACAGCAGGACACCTAATTTTCTTGAAGTTTCTCTTATAAATCAGTGCCTTTTTGTGAAGTCAACATACAGCCTACCTCCAGTGATGAAGCAGGAGCTGTTCTTGCTTGTGATTAATAAAAGAGAATCAGGAGAACACAAAGAGTCTATAACTACATTCATAACAGGCGTCTTCCTCTGTGAGATAATTTGGTTTAATTAAGTTAGCAGTTATGCTAATTAGTAAAAAAAAAAAAAAAAAAATCAATGCTGGTTATGTAACTCAGCTCCCTGTGTGGAGATGGAGACACATGTGAGTGATCTGAGGAATAAAAGAGGTCACTTTCTCTGCCTCACTCTCCCACGCTCTGTCTCTGTGCTAAAGTGACGCGCTAACATGGTTTTTACATGTCGAGTTCATGTTAATAGCAGCTCAGATCGCTGTGATAAAGACTGTGTGGTTATGTAACACTGCTGCCCACATAACCCAGATAACTGCTGTCTTTTTGTGCTGCACAGAGAGAAATATTCCTGCTCACTTCTTCGCTGCTCCAGGAGGGGAACAGATCGTGCAGCAGCTGCAGGATATGATATCATTTACATTAAAGAGGTGCCTGTTCAGAGGCAGCAGGTGGAATAAGTAGATGAGTGGTTTCTCTTTAGGCATAAACGCAGCCATCATTATTTGAGGGAAAGCCTCCTTTAGGAGCTAAAAAGGCTCCACTGATGTGCTCTATGATTTTTGTTGTGTTAACATTGTGTCTGCATTTAGCTGCTGCTACAGGATGCTTTAAAGCTGACAAAGTGTATTTGACATAAGATGAATGGATGTTGTTGGCGGGGCAAAGACCCTGGTTTTTACAACATGTTTTTGAATCACGGACATGGAAAGATAAATAAATGTAGACTGTCTATACGAGGTGTATGTTACAGGAATTTAATCAAATAGAACAAAAAACAAATAGCTGGACTTTAAATTCATGTGGAAAAGCATCTTTTACACAAAGCTTAGTTTTTTTTATCATCATCTGGTATCGTGACAACCTTAGGTCCATCAACCCCATCACAAATGTTTCAGTTTTGGAACAACTCAGTGAGTGAAATATTTTTTTTCTTTGAATATTCAACTAAGTTTAACAATGAAAATGAAAACTGCAGACAGGATGCATTTTAAGCCCACCGTTGACAGGAACATGGATATAAAAAAATCAATAAATCAAACGTAATCAGCAGGAAATGGTCCAAAGACGACGTGCTAAAAGTAAATGTGGAACAACGGAAAATCTTAGAGACACTAAAGAAATGTGATGAAAGTTATGCAACATGGTGGCCTTTTATTTTTGAGGGAATAGCAGTGGATTGCAAAGCGGAGGATGGGGGGTCAACAGTGGTGTTTCCACAGGACTGTTGCCATGGAAACACACATCTTATGCTGAGCCTGAGGGGAAGGTTGCAAATTTGCTGCAAGAAAAATACAATGAATGAGGCACATATTCAGTCGCGTCAGGTCACGAGCAACAGGTGATGGTGGCGGCTCCACTTGCAATGCATGTCTCAGCATTTTAAATTGTAAATTGGTCGCACTGGTACAAAGGCCAACAGCCAACTTTTTAGATGAAGAATAGGTAAATGTGCGTCCTATACATAACATTTTATGATCCCTAAATGGTTAAAAATTGGACTTGGCCCTGACTCAGATCATTCTTTAAATGATTTGTTGCCAGCCCCATGTCTAAAAAGTAAAGCCAATGCAGAATTGTCTTAAACCTGCATTCTCACTCATGACCAGCAGGGGGACTCACTGGAAGTCTGATCACTTCATTTATACGTTAGCTATTCCCTTGATTTATTACCTCAGGAAACATTTTCGTAATGAGTTTATGGTCTCAATCTCTAGTTTGAAGTTTTTATTTTACTACAGCATGATGTCCATTTCCCCTCATCGATTAATATCGTTTATCTTATTTTATAAATGATGGTCCCATTTAGAGTCAAATAGATAAAGCAGTGGAGGATTACAGGCTTCGGTTGTAGTAAAAGATAAAAATCAAGGAGTTGCCTGTTCACATTTTCAGTTATGCTAACCTCTTACTCCTTTTGCCTCCACCCTCTCTTCCAACCAAGCACAATGTAATGTTTTTTTTTTTTTTTTTACCTTATATACATCTAAAGAGTGTTATGCAGCTGTCTCATTGGTGAGCAGTTTGAAAAAAGCAATCCAGGTGACAACTAAAAATGATCCGTGAGTTAAGACTGCAGGAACACCACTAACAAATGACTGTGAGAGAGAAAGAGAGAAAAAGGATGCAAAGAGGAGAGACCGAGAATAAATCCAACTGCACAACACAAAGATGGAGAGCGAGCTGCTGAGAGATGTGACGGGAAACTTATGTAACACTCCTTCTAATCTTTGAGCCGAGAATCTGCTGAAAGAGGACAGGGGGGGGGGACAAGAGCCAGGGAGAGGACAACGGACAAAGAGCGGGTTACAGTTTGTTGAATGTAAATAAACACAAATGTGAAGGATTTGAGAGGCAGAGAGGGGCGAGAGGCTCAGCCGTCGCTGTGGTAGAAAAGAAAGAGAGAGACAGAGAGGAAGAGAGGAAGAGAAATGTCTCTATTGATGGCTGACTGAGGGCGTCACGCACGACTGAGTGAAGAGAAAGACGGAGAGGAGATCACTGGAGACAGTGTCATGGTGTTAGAAGAGCTGCCATGACACAGCACTCTGTTTTCTCTGCTGCTGTTGTTTTTTTTTCTCATCAGATGCTCCAGCAACTTTCTTTCCAATCCTGTTCTTTACCTCCTTTTCTCTCCTTTCTTCCTCTCTTGCCAAAACATCTACCCTCACTACCTCTCCTCTTCTCTTCTTCCTTCATCTGTCCTTACCTTATCTTCTCCGCTCCTTTCCTCAACTTTCAAACCCATTTTAGCTCCTTCTTTACTTTTCTTTCCTTTCTATTTATTCCAATTTTGTATTATTTTTCTTCTCTCCACTCCACTCATGTCCTTCCCTAACCTCCCTTTTCCAATTTATTTTCCTTTGCTCATTTTCTTTCCTTGTATTTCCTGTCATCGTCTCCTTCTTCCATCCTCTATCTTCTCCTACTTTCTTTCCTCTACATTCCATCTTACCTTTTTCTTTTCTCTCTTCCTTTCCTTTCCTTCCTTCCTTTCCCTTTCATTTATTTATCTCCTCCCCTATCCTCTCCTCTCCTTCCCTTCCTTTCCTCATGTTTCTCTTTTCTTCCATTAACATTTTCCTTTGTTCTTCTCCTGTCCTTCCCTCTATCCTTTCCGTTCCGTTACTTTTCTTTCTTTTGCTTCCTCTACCCTCTTTTCTAATCTTCTTCATACTTTTTTTCTCAATCCATTTATCTATTCTCTTCTGTCCTTGTCTCATTCCCTTTCCTTTCAGTATTTTCAGTTCTTTTTTCTTCTTTCTTTTCATTTCCATTCCTTTCATTTTGTTTGTCTCTTCCCTCTTTTCCCTTTTCATTTCCCTCTGCAGCATCTTTCTTTTGCTTTACATTTTTCCATCTGTTCTTTTCTTTTCTCTTATATTATCATATCGTTCCCCTTTTTGCTCATTTCCTGCTTCGTATTTGCTCCATGTCCTTATTCAACCACTTTTCTTTCATTTCCTTTCCCCCATTTATTTTGTCACATTTAAAAAAAAAAAAAGTTTTTCTGTCTCCTCTCCTCTCCTCACCTCTCCTCTCCTCTCCTCTCCTCTCCTCTCCTCTCCTCTCCTCTCCTCTCCTCCCCTCCCCTCCTCTCCTCTCCTCTCCTCTCCTCTCCTCTCCTCTCCTCTCCTCTCCTCTCCTCCTCTCCTCTCCTCTCCTCTCCTCAACTCAACTCTCCTCTCCTCTCCTCTCCTCTCCTCTCCTCTACACACTTTCTATCTTTCGTATTCTTTCCGTACACTAACAGAAATGTGTCCCTTTGGATTGTGACAGGCAAAGTTACACCTTTCCTTTAGTTAGTTGTAACATAAAAAATAATGAAGAATAGTATTTTTGACGGTAGTGATGATGGGAGACTCGTTATAGCATAACGAGAGGTGTGATGAATTAAAGCTCTAAAATATGGGAGCAGGCCCCGCTGATTGGATTTGATGCCTACTTACTTTATTTGGGGTAATTACATAACAGAATAAAATCTATTTCTCAGATTTAAAGCGTGGCAGAACCTCTAAAACAGAAAATCTGGCACAAGATGATACATCTGTTAACAAATCCCTTTGCTCTTAAAAGGTTTACGTTGTGATTTTTTTCTGAAGAAGATGTGAAATATTTAGTAGTAATCTTCCTCCAGATTTCCCCCTCTTTGTTTTGGATTCTTCCGCCATCTTTTTTTTTTTTCCAGCATCTTTCTCTCCATGTCCTCTCTAAGACTCAGCTCTGCGTCTAATCTCCGCCGTGGATCAGCCCGGCAGCCGGCTATTAAATCCCGTGGGTGATAATATCTTTTACTTAAAAAGCACAGCCTGAATTAAGTCCCCTCATTTGTCACAGCCCTTTATCACTGACGATGGAAAAGCATGAGAGGAGGTGAGGAGCGTTAAATGTTGGTGATGAAGGTGAAGTAATTAAACATGAGTCAGCACAAAACTTCAGGCTGTATAGTCTCTCTCATTATTTTTGCTTTATTTGGAGAGCTTTATCCAGTTTATCATTTTTTTTAGTCGGGTTGGATTTCTGTGTTCAATATGAAGCTTCAATACTTCAGTGGAACAGTTTAAATAAAATACAATAGAGTCCCATATTCACATATTTAAAAATGGTCATAAATACAAAATATACTGTAATACCAGAGGCTACAAAAGGTCTGGTTTAGCTGTTAGCTTGATCTCCGCTTTTGTTGATACTGTAAATATGTCCATATCTCCCCGCTGTGAGCTGTATGTGTGAACAACCAGATCAGGGGGATTTCAGGGGTAGTCCTCCTGAAATACTCTAGACATTTTCAGGAGTGCATATGTGAAAGCATGTTTGAATTTTTGACAAAAGGAGAAGCATGATCGGTCTTCTTTAGTGACTAAAAAGCCTCAGGTAGCATGAACTCTCAGCTTTCAGCTTTCTGACGTTTTCATTTCCATGGTGACACACATTCAGCGAAGCTTCAAAATGTGACTCACTCAAAAGTTTCTTTAACAGCAGGACGCTCACCTCCTCGGCAGGGTGCAGGCCCGACTCACCTGGAATAAAAAAAAAAAAAAACACTCATGAAGGTTGAATGAAACAGTCATGACTCAGATGATGGTGATGAGGAAGGGGATTTTGATTGATTGTGGTGATTTAGTGATGTGGCATGCAGCCCACCCCCCACCGAGACTTACATTCACAAGATTAGTCTGAGCCTGGGGGCTGTATAGATGCTGCAGCGTGTCTGAAGTCAAACTAGGACACACACTCCCAGCGTGGTGGACTGCGGAGGTGTGTGCATGTGTTACTCATGCAATGAGTATAACATGAAGGAAAACACTCCATCTTTAAATTTCCAGTATTGCTGTCAAATAGCTGCCAAAGAAGGTATGTTAGTGAATTATCTCTAGTCCAACAATAGATACCAAATTTGCAACCTTATTTAAAGTCGTTTTGATTAGATACGAGCCTCTAACACGTCTGGATTTCTACATAATGCAAGACAGCGATCGATTTTTCATCATGTCCACATTGCTTTCCTGTGCTTGTGCATGAGAAACTGTAACGTGCCGAAGCACACCTCTCCCAACTGTGCCAAGGCCAAGGAAGTGTAGCGGCTTGAGCACAGAATAAGAACCTGTAGGGGGCGCTGGTGACTTAGTGTTTAGTGTGCGCCCCATGTATGGAGGCGATAGTCCTCCAAGCGGGAGGCCCAGTTTCGAATTCGACCTGTGGCTCCTTTCCTGCACGTCATTCCCCACTCTCTCTCTCTCTCTCTCTCTCTCTCTCTCTCTCCCCCTCATTTCCAACTCTATCCACTGTCCTATCACTCCAATAAAGGCACAAAACGCCCCAAAAATAAATCTTAAAAAGAAGAATAACAACCTGTCAGTGACAACACGAAGCAGACCTACTTTGATTGAACACATTTGCCCCTAAAGATAACTTTGTAATCCTCCCGATAGCTTGCTTAAGCAATCTACTTGAGCAAAACCAAAACTTTTTATATCGCTTAGTCATCAAGACAACAAAGTATTTAAAAAATGAGCCCACATATAAATGACACCAACATTTCTCATTAAGGCTCATCCAAAAAAGTTTTGTCATTACTTACATCGTAGGTGTGTGACCTGCAGAAACCTTACACTTTGCTGTAATAATCACACCATACTGTGTACAGGTGGCTTCAGTATGTTCTGTTTATCTGATGTTTGTCTGTTGTGCTGCTGAGCTGTCAGTGAGATTTACAGGAGCCAAGTCTGTCCTGAGCTCACACTGAGATTTTCATCAACACCTACGCAGGAACATGGAGAGAGGCCAGACTGACCAGCAAACATACACACACACACACACACACGTTCCCAGAAAACCCACAAACACACACACACACACACACACACACACACACACACGGTCAGCTGTCATCCCTGCTTCTCATCCTCCTCATCCTCCATCTCCCTCGCTGTGATTCATCAAAGGAGCATCCATGTTGCTGTCATCTAGTTCAAACCTCAGCCACGAAGCATCGCTGTCCGTCCTGGAGCTGAACGTGTTACCCTTCTTTTCGTTGTGCTACTGTTGGAGTTGTTGAGAGTTGTTGACTTGAGGAGGACTGGGAGCTGTGGCATGGCTGGGCCCCCATCATGCAGCCGCCCCCCCCCCCCCCCCCCGGTTCAGCTTTCATTGACAGCCATGATCACAGCCGTGCCTCCTGCTCCACCTGGCATTAAGGCTGTTTCCATCGTAGGCTGCAGAGCAAATGCATGAACGTGTAAAGAAAGCTGATACAATTCACAGTATTCACACAGCAGCCATTTTTTATTACAACACCAGGTCAACATTTCAACATAACATCTTAAATAGAATAGAATAGAATGTACCACAACATTTGCTGTGTGCCCCAAAACAAAAAAAAGTCAATAAAAGGATGATTCAAAAACAGTATTTGAAAAAGCATGTGCATTCAAAGCAGTCTTAAGTTTTATAGGACCTATGGAAATGACTGAACCTTACAGGGATATATCTCACGTTATATTATGCATCATTGATTTTTTTGCACATTTAAAATGATGCATATATCCTTTAACCGTTCATGACGTGAACTCATGCCCTGAGTACCATGAAAGAAAACACTCCACCTTCAAATTACAGATAGCTATCAAATGGCCTCCAGAGACTATATGATAGCGGCACGGTGAGTCTCTGATTTAACAATGGAGAACGAGAACGTTCTCCTGGATTTCTCGATTATGCAAAGCGGGGCTGGATTATACGATCATGTCCACGTTGTGTTCCTGGGCTCGTGCTCTTGCAAACGTGCTTGGGCACTGTACCTAGTGTGAGTGAGTCCTTACTTTGTTTTTGTGGTGTTCAGTGCAAAATTTTTCACTGACAAACATGCTGTTCATTTTTGGACCTTATCTATGTAGGCCGACTCGTCAGCAACAGGATTCTTGCATATTAAGTTGCTACTCTAACTGTACACAAAAACTCAGAAAAAGGAACTAGTGGCACAAAACGAAGTCCCTGCCGTCTTAGAACCCACAGTCACCTGCTGAAAATGTAGATATTTTACCAGTCTCTTTAAGCTCATGTTTTTAAAGTTGGTAGTTGGACTGCAAACAATGTATGTCTAACCATTGGCTACACCTGAATTACCTTATGATATGATTATCATATGTCGTCCTTAGAATACAGCCTATGAGTTCTGAGAATCCTCAAAAAGTAGGCTTTACCACCAGACGCTTTGATGTTGTCTAGTGATATCTGACGTGTTTAATTGATTGATCGGCAACTATAAACACAACAAACAGTTAAGTTTCTTTCTCAGTATTACACATAAACACACACACACACACACACACACACACACACACACACACACACACACACACACACTGACGTTGTGCGTCACTGCTGCTGGAGCCAGGAGACTGTCGCTGTTCAGCAAATGTTACAGAAACATAATAGACAATGGTACGTCTAAATCTGTGTCCACAACACACCCAAGCACATTGCAGCACACACACATATACGCAACAGGAACACACACACAGACCAGGCAGCCCACAAAGACGCGCGCACACACACACACACACACACACACACACACACACACACACACACACAGACCAGGCAGCCCACAAAGACGCACACACACACACACACACACACTGGTGTATTGTAAACCTGGTGTCTTAACTAGGCAGTGAGAGAAAAGCAGGATGTGTCCGAGGGTATTATTGGAAACAGTTAAAAAGACTGTGTGTGGGGGTGTGTGTTTGTGTGTGTTGGTGCGCATGTGTGTGTGTGTGTTGGTGCGCGTGTGTGTGTGTGTGTGTGTGTGTGTGTGTGTGTGTGTGTGTGTGTGTTTGTTCTTGTTTTTTTGAAAGAGGTTATATTTAGCCCGTGGCATGGATGACGAAGGTACAAAACACCTTTGAGTTTTTCAGAGTGTCATAGTTTTTCTCCTTAATGTGTGCTTTATTGAGTTTGTGTGTGTGTGCGTGTGTGTGTGTGTGTTTGTTTCTGTGGGTGTTTGTGTGCGAGTGACACTGTTGCTACCGACCGGATCTCAGAGACTTAATGAGACCTAAGTTATAAAACATGGCGTCTCTTTCAGCTCAGTAAAAGGATATGTGATATGTGGTAGTTTCTTTACAGCGATCATCACATTCATGTTTTTGTGTGTTTTTGCCTCAGTCTTTGCTGCTCCGCACTGTGAGGTTACATTTCAGTCTAAGAATTCCATCAATCTTACCCAACCATCCTGTAAAAGGGCCCTGATTGCTCTGCTACCAAAGATCAGGATTAGGAAGTTGTTGGGTCAAATTCTGCTGGCGTTATTATAAAATTTAGTATTTTTGTTTTTTTATTTACAAGATTTATTTTTTGGGATTTTTGCCTTTATTGAGAGCATACAGCGGATAGAGTCTGAAACTGGGGAGAGAGAGAGAGAGAGAGAGAGTGGGGAGTAAAGTGTGGGACAGGAGCCACAGGTCACATTTGAACTCAGGGCACCCACCCCAAGGACTACAGTCTCTGTACATGTGGCACACGAACTAACCACTAGACCACCAGCGCTAAACTATTCAGTATGTTAAGAAATACATCGATATATCCTGATTAGAAATATTGCTAGGCACTTATTTCCCAACTAATTTGTCTAAAGCTAAAAAACACAGATAATGTTCAACACGAAGCACAATTTGATCGAGTTGAGGGGAAGTGCATCTTGAGCAGTTGTTGTCACAATGAGCTGTGTAATCTTTTCAAACCAAGGGGGATCGCAGTGAGTTTCTGGAGCGTGGCTCATGTTTGCATTACTGGCAGGTTAACACCGACATGCCTGTGCTGACTGTGATTATGCATCGGTCGATATGATAAATTAACCTTACACAGCCGACAAAAAAATGTATCTCCATAATATCGATCGGAATACTGCGCCGCGCTACGAGATACCATCCACCCACTGTGTGCTAGTTAACATCCGAGCAGTTGAGCAGGGAGTGTAGGCCCATTAACCCGAGGTACAGCACCATCTAGTGGTGGGTGACTTCGTTACATCCTAGATACAATATTTAACAGGCATTGTGGGCATACATCCATAAAATATGAATATGTTTAACTGACTAGTATTTCTGCTGCTGACTATCGAGGGTGATGATGTTTATCTGTTTTGTCAGCCTATTACGCACATCTACTTTTTCAGCAACTCAAACTCTTTGGCTCCAGTGTTGATGCTTTGAGCATGGAACGGCCCGAGAGTCCGTAACTTTGTCAATTCAGGATAGAACCCAAATTCTGTAGAGAAGTGAGCAGACCGTCCTGTTTGTCTGTTGCAGTCGTCTGTTTTTGTCCCCAGCTGCTTGTCCAGCCAGCACACAGTTACCTTGGCTAGCTGTGTGTGTGTGTGTGTGTGTGTGTGTGTGTGTGTGTGTGTGTGTGTGTGTGTGTGTGTGTGTGTGTGTGTGTAATATCCCACAGAGTAGCTCTTTGTTTCAGAGGATTGGGTTGCACCAAACGAACAAAGCATCTATGGTTGCTCATAGCAACGCTAACAGGTGAAATGAAACTTCAGGACAAAACTTGTGCATGTGAACGTGTGTGTGTGCACGTGTGTGTGTGTGCATGTGCACACGTGTGTGTTTGTGTGTGTGTGTGTGTTTATCTTTAACTATGAGGAATAGAAGTGAAACAAAGGGACTGTTGGTTGAAAGAAGTGCCAGAGTTTTCACACACACACTTGAAGTCGCCTCTGGCTGTTTTTCTGTCGTGGTCGCCATAAAGCAAAAAGCCGCTACAGGAAGTCTTTGTGTGTTTTTTGTTGTGCGTCAGAGAAGGAGAGTAGGAGTGAGATCTTTAAAAAGAGAGCGAGTGAGAGAGAGAGAGAGAGAGAGGAGAAAGTCAGAAGTAGACTGGAAAGATAAAAACAGGAGGTTTATTCAGAATAGTCCCCAGAGCTTGTCAGTGGTTTCTATGTTTCAGTCAATAATCTTCAGGTTTACTTTTCCACACAGGACAGGTAGAGGGCGCTGTTTTGTTTTGAAGTTATGGTAATGTTGTGTTTACACTCTGATCAAGACACTTCATAAAGTTCTGAATTAAAAACCTTTCTTCTGAATTCTGGACCATTCTTGTCAAATTCATGTCTGTGAAATATCTGGAGAGAATTGAGTTAACTTGAAGGTTTATGTCAAGATGTTCATTATCATTCCAATGATACAAGTACACACATGAAAAGTATTTTGCCTGGAGGCTCAGTTTAAAAGGTAAAATGTTGAATATAAATAAAGCGAAATAAAACATTATAATAAGGGATGATATGAAAATCTTCAACTGTGGGGGACCTGGTGGCCTAGTGGTTATGCTGTGTGCCCCATGTACGGAAGCTATAGTCCTTGTTGCAGCGTCCGAGGGTCCGGGCCAGGCCTCGACCCTTTGCTGCATGCTGTCCCCCACTCTCTCCTCTGGACATTTCCCGTCTCTCTTCGGCTGTCCTGTCGAATAAAGCAAACAGGCCCACACAATAACATCAAAGAAAATCCTCCACTGTGCACCGGACTCTATTTTCCAAACAGAGAAGTGTGCTGAATGAAATTCAAGAAACAGGAATGAGTTTCTTCATTTTGCGGTTTGCCATGCCGATTACATTCCTTTTCTATGGAAACATCCTGATGATATTATTTTAGCACAGAGACAGAGTCAGTGGCAGTTAAAGATTTGAGCAGCTCCTGTCTGTGGTTTTTCTAACCATGAGACGGTCATTATTGTGCAGACAAACACACAGAGAGACACGGAGACGAGTGAAGATCATGATGACTGTTTATGAGTTAAACACACAAACAAACAGACCTCATCAGACTGTCTGTGACACACAGTGATTATCATGATTATAACTGTGACACGAGCAAAACAACTACAACAAAACATAATGACGCTGTTTGTGACGTCAGGAGTGATCTTTATATGTTTGACGTTGGAGTCTTTAAATGGGAGAATAAAATAAAAGCACACTAAGGTTTGTTCTCAAGGAGAGGGTGATTAGCTTTATATTTGTGTGTCTTTGAGTGTGTGTGTTGTAGAGTTAGAGGGGTGATTGGTTCAGATCAGAGGTGTGTAGTATTAAAGCTCCAGTCTGTGTGCAGAGACACTCTGTAACCTCAAAGAGCCTTCAGCTGATTTAATGTTAATCTACAAAACCTTGAATCAAAGAAACATTTATGAAATCATTTCTTTAAAATAATGGAGCCATGGAAATGCCAGCAGTTGTTTCTTAGACGCCCATTTTAAACACAAAACCAATGCCGTTCAACGTTTTCAGCTCTAAACATCCTCAGCTCAAAAACACCCTCAGCATCAGCTGTTTGTGACGCTGCGCTAAAAGTGCTCTCATTTGAAATTGTTCTGTGTGTGTGTGTGTGTGTGTGTGTGTGTGTGTGTGTGTGTGTGTGTGTTAGACAGTGTGTAAACGAGCGTGGGAGGCAGAAAGAGGTGAAGTTGGAGGAGGAGAGGAGTGAAGGACAGTTCAGTGGAGTGGTCAAACTGTGCCGCTGAATATGCTGCAGGCATTGATTTGCATGCACACACACACTCACACACACACACACACACACACACACACACTCACACACGCATGCTTTGAGAGCACTGAGTAGATGAGGTGGATTCTGTCTCTCTGTC